>NC_040096.1:31495641-31798671 GCF_003369695.1 Bos indicus x Bos taurus
CCCAACATTGCTTCTGATGCACCACGTGGTCTGAGCCTTTTCCCTACCCTGTCCCCTGGCACAAACGCCTCCTTCCCATCTCAGGGCCTCAGCTCTCCCATCTGACTAATGAGGCCCTGACATCCTAGGACCCCTTGACAACTCTTCATCAACTGGGGAGGCACATGTGGCCATGTTCAGGAATGGGGATCAGGATCCAGGCTCTGAGGGTCCCAGCTAGAACATCTGGACAGCCCGCTGGGCTGTCATGGCCAGTGGCCAGAGCTGAGAGCCCATGCAGCCCGTCTGCAGTGGCTCCTCTATGAGGGGGTCAGTCATTCCTCCTCAGGGCAAGCACTCAGAGCATCCAGCCACCCACACTCTCTGGGTAGGCAGCTTGTAATAACCTGTCCCCAAAGCAGGTGACCCTCTCCCTCATCTGCATTCTAATCATGCCCATGCTGACACTGCTGCTGCTGCTGCTAAGTCGCTTCAGTCGTGTCCGACTCTGTGCAACCCCACAGACGGCAGCCCACCAGGGTCCCCCATTCCTGGGATTCTCCAGGCAAGGACACTGGAGTGGGTTACCATTTCCTTCTCCAATGCATGAAAGTGAAAAGTGAAAGTGAAGTCGCTCAGTCGTGTCAGACTCTTAGCGACCCCATGGACTGCAGCCCACCAGGGTCCTCCATCCATGGGATTTTCCAGGCAAGAGTACTGGAGTGGGGTGCCATTGCCTTGTCCGATGCTGACACTGTCACCTCCTAAATCATTCTCATCTCCTTCTCACTGTCTCTACTCTAGTCCAGATTCTAGTCATCCCTGGCCTGGACTGCTGCAGTTGTCTCCGAGCTCATAGTCCCATGTCTGTCCTGGCTTATGTCTGTCCAGTTCATTCTCCACTCTGCTTTCAGCACAGTCCTTTCAAAATGCTCAGCTGAATCACCACCCCACCACCCCACCACCCCACCTTTCTGTTTAAAAGATTTCAGTGGTTCACTGTTGCTCTTTAAATAAGGGCTGAAGTCCTTAGAACCTCTTACCGTGGCTCCAAGGCTGTGTGCCTGGTGTGGCCCCTGCAGACCTCCTCACCGCTCTGTCCTCCCAGTCTCTGCCTCCCGGATGCACCACCTCTACCACAGGTGCCACCCAGAGCTAGCTTTTAGGACTCTCCTAAGAGATTTGTTCCTTGCGCAGCAGATAGCCCCTATCACTGGGACCAGCCAGGACTTACAGGGAGAGGCATTTTCATTCTAGCATACATAACAGAATTTTAACATCACCCTCACCATGCTTTACCTGACTTCTTAGTGAATAGATGAATAAATGAATTACTAGAACTACCATGCACTTGGGGTACATATTTTTAGCTTAAAACCTATTTCATTGTGCATGCCTATGTCTGCATATATGGGCTTGGGGTTGGGCAAGCTCTGGCCTCTGGCTGTCTGGCCTGGATTCCAGTGGGACACCCATGGGCAGCTCTGTATCAATTACAAGTTATCAATAATGCATCTGTTCAGAGTGGCCTTGGAGGCCATTAGCTAGGACTGCCGGCCCTGATGAGCGGCCTTGGAAAAAGCAGGCTGGGTATGCCCATGGGAAGTTCAGATCAGCTGGGGCCGGAGGGGCTCCTAGCCCCAGCAGAGCTAAGGAGAGTTGCCTAATGGGTCCTCCGTGACATCTGAGACCTGCTGCAAGAAGGGTGGCTCCAGTCTGCTCCCTCTGGACAGACTACCCTGTAACAAGCCAGCCTTGCTTTCTTACTTTCTGAGACCAGTGGCGCCATCTGAGTACTGGGTTGTTAAGATCCAGGTCTGAGCCTAGTCTGAGATCAGAGTTAGAGCCTAGTGTGTGATCAGGTTGGGCTCTCAGTTCATGACTTGGGTCAGGGCTCAGTGTGTGACCAGACTTGGGGCTCACTCTGTGAGCAAGATCAGGGCTCAGTGTTGGGGCTCAGGCTTTGTCTCAGCTTTGGGTCAGGATCAGGACCCAGTTTGTGGCTGGTGTTAGGACTCAGCCTGAAACCACAGAATTGGGCAAAACTGGCTAGTTTCACACATTTGTGTATGGATTCACTCAGCAATACTTATTGAGGGCCTTCTGTGTACCAGGCAACAAGACAGACAAGACCCACAAGACCCCTGCTCTTGCAGAGATTATCTTCTGTACTTTACTCTCGTGTAGGTTATATTCTGCATGCCTGCTCTAACAGAGCGCCAGGGTGGCAGTGGGGTGCTGGGGCGCTCACTGGCTCCTGAGGGCCAGTTGTGCTCATTTCTTCCCTGTTCTGCATAACGTCGTGTTGGTAGTCTGGAACTGGCCATGGTGAATTTACCAGAGATTAGCCTGCACTGTAAATCAGGCCTCTTTTTATTTTAAATCCTGCACACCACTGCAGCTGAGAGAGGAAAACCCATAGACAGCTTTTGAAGAAAATGGTGGAGTGACCACATGTGTTTATCTGATCTCCTTCCCCAAACTCCACTAAGATGGTGGTAAAGAAAAAAAAGAAAAAACAGATAAAAATTGAGAAATCCTTTAAGTCCTGTCCATCAGGACAGAGAGGAGAGAGAGATTTCTGTGGATTTGCAGGAAGTGGAGCGTGAGCAAGAAAGCGGTAACTGGTCTTGAAGAGAGGAGGATCTATAACTAAGGGACTGTGTGAAGAGGTGGCTAGTGAAGGAAAGGGGCTAATTCCCCCTCGGAACCCTGGAGAGTTTGGAAGGAAGGGGTGAGTGTGAAGCTGACCATAGTGGAGAGGGGTGGGCTAAAAGTCTGTACACATGCTATCTGAACCCTCCAGGTCCCCTTGCAAATCCTGCGCAGTCAGGAGACCATGCCCCCCCATCACACAAGAGGCAAGCGTTTCAGCCTCTGGAGAAACTGACCCAGAGGGCTCTGCGAGTGAACACTGGGTGAGGTGCACTCCCGGAATTTGGTAAATGTCCTTTCATCTCGTGGCTGGACCCTCAGCCCCATTTCCCTGCTCTGCTCTCAGCACACAGGTGGGCCTGAGGCGTGTCCTCAGGCAGGAGGCTGATGAAGTCTACCCAGACCTGAGTGGTCCTAGAGACAAACCCCGTGAACACTGCCATTGGGAAGTTGTCCCAATGTCAGTTTGCTGCCTAGCCACTCTAGTGTTAGTGACTCCTTGAATTGTGTTTCACTTTCATCAAAGGAAAAATGGTGAAGCATTAAAATAAATAAAACAATCAGAAGGTACTAAGTGCAATGTAGAGAACTCAAACAGGATAAAGGGATGGAGTGCCTGGGCTAGGAGTCTGGGAACGCCTCCAAGGGGGCAGGGGCAGCCGTGTGATGCAGGACCAGAGGTCACTGGGGAAGTGATCCTGAGACCAACACAGGCTTAGAGTGTTTAAGGAGTTTTGAGAAGGTGTGTGTCCCAGTGAGAGGTAAAGGGAGAAAGAATGAGATGAAGTGGGCCAAATAAACAGAGCCAGAACACACACCTGCTCTGTAAGTCAAGGGTAAAAAGCTTGGGTTTTCTCCCACCCAAGGGGAGACATGACAAGGGGGTGACATGATCTGATCTGGGTTTATGAGAACCCCTCTGGCCTCTGTTGGAGGATGGATGGTAGAGGATGTGGGGCTGTAATCATCCAGGTGAGCACTGGCTGTGGAGGTGCGGGAGGTGGGTAGACTTGGGGTAGCCCTTCGGGAGCTGGCCTTGAGGGCAGAGTGGATGGCAAGGCAAATGGAAAGTGAGGAGGCAAGGGAGGAGATTACATTTTTGGACCCAGCTAAAATGAGATGAAAGCGCCTGAGGAGCAGCTGTGAGAACAGAGTGAACAGTCCTGTTTAGGTTGAGTTTGTGATGCCTGTGACCCAATTCTGTTGCTGTCAGGCAGGCAGCTGGAAGTGTGACCTGACATTGCAGGGAGGGGCCAAGGCTGGAGGTTGGAATCGTGAGCAAGCAGGTAATCTCCTAGGTAGGGAGCTAACCCCCAGCTTCAGGTCTTTGGGGGTTTGACTGGAGATTGTGGAGTTGTGCAAAAGCGATGCAATGTGTGTTTGGAACACTAGGTGGCAGTGAAGACTCTCCTTCCTCCCGAGTCCGCAGTCAGGCCATTCAGCGTCAGACCCAAACTTTGCCTTCGCCCAGATGACCCAGGAAGGCCCCAGAGTGTGAACAGCCATCTCAGCCACAACCCCAAGAGGCATCTGAAAGCCTCTCTAGGAAACTTTCCCCAACAACAAGAATTTAAACCAAAATAAAAATGTATGACGCCTTTTACAAAGCCTTTATGAAGAGCTCTGTGGGGTGATAACCCCCATTTTACAGAGACAGAAACCACGGCCACGTGGCCCTAAAGCCACAGGGTTGGGACCAGAGCCAGTCCTGTCTGAGCAGCACTCAGAACACCTCCGAGAAGGATGTGGGCGTTGCTGCAAGAAAAGTGGGTCAGGCGCCGCCCAGCGAGCACATGATGCCACGATGGGCTTCCGTGGCAGGTTACCACTGGCCCTGGATATTGTGGGGTTTCCAGTCCTCCGCTAAACATCGGTGTAAGACACCTGAATAAGGTTCTTATTTTGGGGGTCACACGTTTAGACAAGTAACTAGAACAGGATTCAAGTCCGATGTTCCCCGACTCCTTCTGCGATGTTTTTTTTGTTGTTTTCGTTTTGCAAACCACCATTGTGTTCCTCTTACGGCCATCTTGTCCTCCCTATGGGGCCAGACGACACAGTATCAGAGATGGGACACGGGGACATGTTTTATTACTTGGAAAAGCCTCCATAAACGTCAGGGACTCATGCCATTAGTGTCGTGGGAGATTTATAAAGGAACGCCCCCTCCAGCCTTTGGAGGCTCAGCGCCTTCCTCCCCGCTCCCCCAAAAGGAAAGAGCCCAGACGTCTGGCAGGGCCGGGTCCCCGTGCCGCCCACCGCCCACCACCCCTCTCCTTCTTGCAGTTTGAGATCCGGCAGCTGCGGGCGCACCTGGCACAGCAGGACTTGGACCTGGCGGCGGAGCGCGAGGCGGCGCTTCAGGCCCCGCACGTGCTCAGCCAGCCGCGCAGCCGCTACAAGGTGGTGGAGGCCGGCACGTGGGCCGAGGAGACGGCGGCCGAGAGCGTTGTGGAGGAGCTGCAGCCCGCGCAAGGTGAGTCCGCCGGCGCCTCCCCAGCCCCGCCATGGGGAGCTCCCTCCCAGCCCCCAGGCTCTGCGCACAGCCACAGCGTCCGGGAGCTGGAGCACGTCTCCTGACGGGTCTCTGTCCCGATGTCGGCCCACCATTTTGGTGGTGGCGGGGGGAGAACCCTAGTTAATTGCTCCCCGGGACTGCCTTTCTCAGCCTCGGAGACAGCGTTCAGTCAAGCTACCTTGACGCGACTTCGACATGACCTCAGTGGCCTGTAGGCATCTTGCCTGCTTTGAGTGTATCACTTCCCCATTCCTTGCGGCAACTTGCAGGAGACTTTACTACTTTATGGGTGACGGAACTGAGCCCCAGAAAAGTCGTCCAAAGGTACAGAGCTAGGTTTCCAGTCCAGGCCTGGGGCCAGAATAGCCCAGAACCTAAGCCTTGAAGATGGTGGTAGATTTATGGGCCGGTGATGTTGGTGGCGACGGGGGCCTCAGCAGTACCCTAGGGCAGACTTTTCTCTAGGGAAGACCAACTGTGTCGCCTTGCAGTGGGGACTTAACCTTTCTGGGCCTTGGTTTCACTAGCTGTCAAATGGGAACAGTGCTGAGCCTTCCTCACAGGTTCATGTGAGGCCGCAGGAAGCAGGTGTAAGTGGCTTTCAGAATTGCAAAGTAGTCCTGCAAATGTCAGGTGGTGGTATTTTGTGATTGGGGTGGAAATTCCACTCCGTGGTGATGCGGCTGTCAGGTTTGGGCCTTTGTGGGGTTTGGGGAGGCTGTGTTCTGACGGGCTCAGGCCAGGGCTTGGCTCCAAGCTCAGGGGGCACAGGGGCCAGCAGGGGAGATCTGAAGCCTTGTTAGAGCCCCCAGGGGGACCCGGGAGCCTGGACGCAGGTTCCCCTCCCCAGGCACCCTTGCTGCTCCGGTCTGACTCTACCCTGCCCTGACTTGCCCCTGAAAGTGCTGTTGCTAAAATGATGGGTAAGGGATTCCTTCACTTTACCAAGATATTTTTTTTAAATATTGACTTCCCCTAATAATTCAGAATACATTTCTGCTGCTGCTAAGTCACTTCAGTTGTGTCCGACTCTGTGCGACCCCACAGACAGCAGGGCACCAGGCTCTGCTGTCCCTGGGATTTTTCTAGGACCACCTTTTTGACCTAAAGGTAAGGGAACTACCCAGATGCCTCCAAGAGAAGCTTTTTACAGTGTGATTTCATTCCATCCTCACACCTCTTTTCTGTCATATGGAGGGAGAAACTCAGGCTCAAAGAAATCAGGAGAACTTCATGGGGTCACGTGGAAACGGAGGTGCTGGATTGGGCTAAGTGCAGCTTGATCTAGGGCCCTCTTCACCTTGGCGTGCTCTATGCCCCTCGCCAGGGCAGTGACAGCCAGGCGGGGCTGGGCGGGCTGGGAGGCAGGAAGCCAGAGCTCCAGACTCTGCCACTCCCCAGCTCTGTGACTTGGGGTCTCAGTGCTCCCTTCTGTAAAGTGGGCTCATAACTCCGGCTCTGTCTGCCTCACAGGAAGTCTGGGGAGCTGGTGGACGTGAGAAAGCTCTGTAGGCTACAAGGTGCTGTGGACACGTTTTGGGGAATAGGGTGATTGCTATTATGATCTTTTGAGAGACCTTCCAACCTTAGAACTTTAGAAGTTGGGGACTCAGGACTTCTGAGTCTAGCTCTTCAGCTGATGTGCTAATCCCATCTAGAACCCCTGCCGAAAGGTTTACCAGCCTCTAAGAACAGGTACCTGGAACCTCCCAAGGAAGCCCAGACCAACCCAACTTCACATGACTCTGCCTGTTAGAAAGTACTTCTCAGACTGAGCCAAGGTCTGCCCCTGGCACACACCTCTCCCACCTGGATGAAGCTTTTATGTCTCCCAGCTGAGACATCCTTTCAGAAACTGGCCTCTGAGTGTCTTCTCCTCCAGGGACTGTCACCTCCATTCCCACAGCCACTTCTCAGGGGACACAAGCCCTCCAGGTTCTTGCCGTACAGTCCCTCCCTGAGCATTCCAGTGTTTCTGTCCCTTTCAGAATGACATCTAGACTAAGTGCACTTCTCAGGGAGCTGCAAGACTAGGGCGGAGTGTTAAGGGCTCACCCCTGCTTTTTTGTTCTGGACGCAAGACTCCTGTGATTGAGCCTTGTGGTGGCTGCCTGGCCTGAGCTCAGAGTTGAGCCAGGTCATGGCTCTGCTCTCCCCACAGCCCATCCTTGACTTTCTATATGCCCATGCAGAGTTTGACATTCATTTGTGTTCAGTTGTAGCCTGATTCCTGCCTTTGCTCTGGGTTTCCAGGGCTTTGTAGGTTCTGCTCACAACTCATCACCAATCCTGCTGGTTTTACTGCCTGCATATATTTTGAAACACTCCCAACTTTTCATCTGCATTGTTCAGCCTCCTTCTTTCTGGACCTCATCCGCTTCCTTGACCTCAGCTTTGCCCCCTTGGGTGCCCTCTTCACTCTTTTCCCCCCAACACACACACACGCACACGCACGCGCACGCGCACACACACACACACACACACACGGTGATCTTCCATAAATCTTTCATGTCACTCTCTGACTTAATACCTCGACTGGTTATTTGCTCGAGCTGCTGAAATAAAGTCCTGCAAACTGGGCGGCTTAACCCACAGAAGTTTCCTGCCTCTGAGTTCTGGAGGCTGGAAGTCTGGGATCAGGCTCTTGGCAGGATTGGCTCCTTCTGAGGTTGCGAGGGAGCATCTGCTGCTGCCTCTCCCCCGGCTCCTGGCGCGCTGCTGGTAACCCTTGGCGTCCCTTCGCTTGTAGAAGCGTCACCCTGACCTCTGCCTTCCCTTCACATGGCATCCTCCCTGTGTGTGCCTCTGTGTCTGGATTTCCCTTTTTACAAGGACCCTAGTCGTGTTGGGTCTGGGGCCCGCCCTACTCCAATATATGACCTCATCTTAACTAATTCAGTCTAAAACAATCTCATTTCCAAATCAGATCACATTCTGAGGTCCTGTGGGTTAGGATTTCAACATATGACTTTGGAGGCGAAGGACATGGTGACTCAACTTGTAACAGGTGGCATATAAGGCCCCTGATGGTCTTGCCCCCTCCCACTCACTGCCGTCTCATCTCCTTCCACTCTGCACTCCGTCTTCACTTTCACTCTGGCTGAGTGAAACATCTCTGCGTTTGGAGAAGTGTTCTGTGTAGTAGTAAGTCCCTGAGGCTTTCCACATGCTGTTCACTGGCAGGACAGGCCTGCCTGCCAAACTTCTTTTCATCCTTCAAACCCGTCTCAGAGTCAGCTCCCGGTCACCACGTCCTTCCCTCGAGACCTTATATGAACTCCCGCTTGCCAGGTCGCCCCCGCATTTTGTCTTCAGGGCCACACCTGGCCCTTGGCAGGCTCCCCACAGAGTGATCTGCATGGAATATAGTCTGCAAGCTCAGAACTGATTGAAGAACAGAACAAATCTGTGGACATCGCTTGTTTCACTATGGGTCCTGCAACCCTGGGTCTTCTCTCAGCGCTCAGGGGGCTTCTGGCAGTAGCCCGCTCCAGAAACCCCACTTGTGGCTTGCAGCTCCCCATGCCAGGGCATGGGGAATCCAGAATATGAGAATCTTCGTTTTGAAAATTCTGGAAGTTGGTGGCAACTTTTGCCCACTTTGTCCTGTTTTCCAAGGATGAGAGGAGCAGGTTTACAGCCTATCCCAGGGTCTTCCCAGGTGGCGCAGGTGGTAAAGAACTTGCCTGCCAGTGCAGGAGACTTAAAGAGACACAGGTTCAATCCCTGGGGCAGGAAGATCCCCTGGAGGAGGACACGGCAACCCACTCTGGTGTTCTTGCCTGGAGAATCCCATGGGGAGAAGCCTGGTGGACTACAGTCCACAGGGTCGCACAGACTTGGACACAACTGAAGCAACTTAGCACGTACAACTGGCCCATCCCAGGACCTTCCTGCTGACGGAGCAAAGTGAGGTGGGGGAGCCACCTCCGTGCTCTGCCCGTGGTGGCTGCTCAAGCGCATTTTGAGACTGCAGCTCACCTGGTGCTGGGGCCTACTCAGCACTGTTCCGTCTTCGGCAGCACACACCTTTGAACACCTGAGCTCAGGTGGCACCTCCTGTACAGCCAGTCATTCTGCAGCACCTCTCTGCCTCTCTCACCAGGAGCCTTAGCTCTTGAGATAACAGCCTGGCCATTACTATCCCCCCACCAGCCAATGACCTCCAGATCCCGGACACCTGATGCCACACTTGGATTCACAGGGTGTCAAGATCTGAGGTCACAGAGTCTGCAAACAAGCCAAGCATTTAAAGTAACCGCACACATTTTAGTATTGTGAAACCATGAGTCCCTGCCTCTCCACCCTGTTCCTCCTCTCCCTGCAGTCCCCACGGTGGGCACCTTCCAGCAGGAAGTGGAGGGAGGCAGAATAAGAAGGGAGAAAGTGATTGGCTACATGTGCCAGCCAGGGGGGTCACGGATTCTGTGCCAACCCTCCTGGAAACTAGAGGCATGTCTGAATAGGGCACTCAGATCTCCCACAGAGCTGGCAAACGTGCACCCCTGGGAGCCATTGCCAGTGCCCCTCCCATCTAGCCCTGGAGCCCTACCCTTGCTCTCCTTTGTCTCCCCCGTGACATCCCTGCCTCCCAGCTCTCTAGGGGCACACCGGCCCTGCCCAACTCAGCAGAGCACTAGCACATTTCCCAACCTGTCACTTGACTGCCAACCCCCAGAGCCGTCAATAGCAAAGGCAGTTCCCCGGAGACAGAGAGCAGAAGCCTTGCCGGGCTAGCAAGTGGCATGCATGATTCACGGCCTCGGATGGGCTAAGGAGTCAGGGCACCCCAGCTCATGTCTCTCTGACCGGGACTTGTGTCCAGAGAGGGATTTCCATGATGTTAGAAATCATGGCTAGACAAGCTAGGGGCAGTCTGGGCCACACTGGAGAGGGAGAAAGGGCAGCATTTGTTGCTCACCATGACCTTCAGGCCAGCAAGGGCCCCAAGGCTCAGCGTGTCACACTAGTACACAGACAATCCGGGGATTAACCTGCAGACATCAGCAATAAGTCTCTGGAGCCTCAGGGGAGGGCCGGCCTCTCTTGGGGTATGGGGGTGGGGAAGGAGGCAGCAGCGGGGGTGGGAGTGCCAGCTTCAGTCGTGGCAGGAGAAGCAGCTCCTGCAGTCCCCACGGTTGCCAGCGGGTCACTGTCAGACTAACGCCAACCAGCTTCTGTTTAAACTTGCTCCAGCACAAATCATTTTTAAAACCCGGACTGCAAAGTTCCAGGCTTTGGGGCTTGCCAAGTTCACAGTGCCCCTGTGTAGTCATTAATACTTCCCTCCCAAATTTATTAGTCTTGAAGCTCGCCCATAACTTATGAATTACAGCCCCTGGTGGGAGTGCCACAGCTTTTACCATATATCACAGTGAACCTCGGCATCCACCCCCCACCACCCCCACACTGCACCAGTGCTTGGAGAAACCTCCACGGAGGTGCACCGGGTCTCACCTTGGGAGAGGAGAGGCCTATGTGCTGATGGGGGCAAGTCGGGCTTTCTGCCATCACTGGCCTCCCTATGGGGGCACTGGAGACCCAGGAGAGCCCCCAGAGCTGTAGCACTAGAACTGGGGCACCTCACATAAAGCAGAGAGGCAGATACCAGGGCAGGGAGGTGTGGGTGGTTCTGAAAGAAAGAGGTGGGATTCAGACTCAGGGCTGGGTTTGAATCTTACCTTGGCCTTGAACAAGTTACTTGACCTCTCTGGACTGGCTTCATGGTGGGGTGACCCATGCAGTCACCGAGGGTGTCACACTTGGTTCATTGCTCTGGTGTCACTCTCTCAAAATTCTTAATGTTTTTTCTTTCAGTGATTGATATATTGATTTCAGATATACCTGAAAATAGTTGTATATACTAGAGAATCACAGTAAGTCTAGATAGCATCCATCACTATGCATAGTTACAGAATTTTATTTATTGTGAGGAGAACTTTTGAGATTTATTCTCTTAGCAATTTTCAAATATACCATACAGAACTAACTATAGTGACCATTTTGTAGCATATCCCCGTGACATTTACCGTATAACTGGAAGTTTGTACCTTTGGAGCCCCTTCGCCCACCCGTTTCACAGCCCCTCCCTTGCTTGCCCAACCCCTGCCTCTGAGAACCACCAATCTGTTCTCTGTATCTCTGAGCTCAGAGCATTTGTTTGTTTCAGGTTTTGTTTTTAGATTCCACATGTAAGTAAGATCATACTGTGTCTTTGTCTGACTTACTTCACTTAAGCACAATGCCCTCTGGTCCATCCAGGTTGTTGCAGATGTCAGGATCTCATTCTTTTTTATGGCTGAGTAACATTCCTGTGTGTGTGTGTGTGTGTGTGTGCATACCACATCTTCTTTATCCAGTCATCTGTTCTTGGACACTGAGGTCATTTCCATATCTTGGCTATTATAAATAATGCTGCTGTGTACATTGGGATGCATGCATCTTTTCAAATGAGTGTTGTTGTTTTCTTCAGATATGTACCCAGAAGTAGAACTGCTGGATCATATGGTAGTTCTATTAATTTTTTTTGAGGAACCTCCATACTGTGTTCCAGAGTGGCCACACCAATTTATATTTCCGCCAACAGTGTACTGGGGTTCTCTTTTCTCTGCCGTCTCACCACCTCTTACTATCTCTGTCCTTGTGATTCTAGCTGTTATAACGTGTGCGAGGTGGCATGTGCCTGTGGTTCTGGTTTGTGCTTAGTTGCACGCCTTTCGTTGAGTGAAGTTGAGCTCCTTTTCATGTACCTCTGGCCTGCTCTGTGTTTTCTTCAGGAAAATGTCTATTCAGATCCAATATTTAAATTGGATTATTTTTTTGCTACTGAGTTGTATGAGTTCTTTATATATTTTGGATATAAATCCTTATCGGGTATGATTTGCAAATATTTTTCTTCCATTCAGTAGGTTGCCATTCGTTTTGTTGATGGTTTCCTTTGCTGTGCAGAAGCTTTTTAGTTTAGTATAGTCCTACTGGTTTATTTTTTGCTTTCATTGCTTTTGTTTTAGTGTCAAATAAAAAAAAAATCATTGCCAAGACCAAGGTCAAGGAGCTTACCTACAGCCTATGTTTTCTTCTAAGACTTCTATGATTTCAGGTTTTACATACAAGTCTTAATTCATTGAGTAAATTTTTGTGTATGGTGTAAGTTAGGGGTCCGGTTTTCCCAGGACCACTTACTGAAGAGACTTTCCTTTCCTCCTTGTATATTCTTAGCTCCTTTGCTGTAAATTAATTGACCATATACGGGTGAGTTTATTTCTGGGCCTTAATGCTTTTTAAACAAAGGGCCCCACAAATTATGCAGCTGTCCTGGGTCTGAACTCTAATTGTCCCAACTAGGAGCAGAAGCACACCCCACTGAGAAGGACTGAGCACTCAGCCACACACACTGCCCTCGGCCTGGTACACAGCTGGTGCTCAGCACACAGTAGTGTCCTTTCTCGGTGAGGGCTGCTGAGCTGTGGGGCAGCAGCTCGGAGTGTGGCAGTGGGAGCCCTGGCCAGGAATCAGGGTCTCCCTCTGGGCTCGGATCTGCACAGGACATGTGGGTGTGCCGTCCTGACTCCTGACTCCCACCCCAACAGCTTGGCCAGTCCCGCCACCCAGGGAGGCCCACCTGACTCACCGCCCTCTTGCTCCACCTCGCTGGGCAGGTTGGGGCTCTGCCCAAGGAGCACACCCACATAATGAGCACTGCCACCACAGCACTCAGCCAGCTTTAGGAGGATCAGTCAGGATGGCTGCATGGAGTGCTCACGCCCTAGGAAAAAGTGCTGGGTGGTTGAGAGCAGCTGCGGCAGCTGCCACAGAAATGACCTGAACTTAGGGGCCAGCAGGGAGCGCCGTGGGCCAGGGTTTCAGGGAGGTGATGGACAGACCCAGGTTAGACTTGACCTTCATCATCCCAGTGAAACGTATAGCTCACCAGCAAGTAGGTATTTCTTATTCCCATTTTACTGAGGAAGCTGAGGCTCAGAGTGGCGAGGGATTTGCCTAAGGACACAGAGCAGATGTCTGCAGAGCTGGGGTTGGCACCTGGGCTGTTTTGTCCTGGAGCCTGAGTTTGTACCAGCCCTTCTTTCTCACCCCTCCAGGGTCAGCCAACCCAGTCCTCCTGTGCGGCAGTTCCTACATGGCCTTAGGGCTCCTTCGTGCCAAATCAAAGCAAACCTTGGGGCAGGGGTTCTCTTAGATGGAGGGTGGGCAGCCCCATGTCGGGGCTCACTGATGGCCTCTTCCTGGCCACATGCATCCATGCCTGCCTGCCTGCATTCCCTCCCTGCAGGCTCCCAGACACCAGCAGTCATTAGTCTCTGGGCAGGAAGTACCAGAGACCAAGAGCAAGGCTGTGTGCTGCGTGGTGCAGGGAGTGTCTCAGAGCCTGAGGGGAATGGTCCAGGGAGGTCTTGCAGGCCCCGACCCAGCCTCAGTCACTGTCCAGTCATCCTATTTATTGGTGAGTAGCATACACCAAGCCCCATGCTAAGTGCTGGCGAGACTCTGAGTAAAATGTGGCTTCTGTGTGGGAGGGGACAAAGCCCCAGCCCAAGTGGTCAGTGTGGAGAAAGGGGCCTGCCTGAAGCAGAGAGAGTAGGGGGGTGTGGGTGGCGATCAACACTGCTGGAAAAGCCTGGGCAAGGCCTTGCTCTGACTGTCTTGAAACTCACTCTGAGGCCTCTGGGTGGGTACAGGTTTGGAGCAGAGGGAACAAATGCAGACTAGACAGGCCTGCAGTGGCCGCCTGGAGATCTAAGTTCTGTGTCAGGTACATCCATGGAGTGAGCAATCCCGTTTATTAATCCCTGCAAGCATGATGAGAGGCCAAAGGGAAAAGCGTGAGGTCTGACCCAAGGCTGGATGGCAGAGGGCATCTGGGGGTCCCTTGACTGGTCACAGGTTCAGCAGGAGCTGAATTCCTGGTAAGAATGGAGAAGAAGCGTGGAGAAATGACCAGGGTCCCAGGGTACCATTCACCAAGGTGGAGGTGGGGGAGAAACTGAGTTCTCTTTTGGACACGTTGAGTCAGAGGTGGCTGGAGGTCATCCAGGAGAAGCTGTCCGGTTGGCCAGAGCAGTCAGAAGCTGAGAGATGTCTGGGCTGAAGGTCACCTGGCTCGGGTTACTTTTATCCACAGCTTTGATGAAGATTGAGCATCCTCAATTGAATAGGCAACACTGAGGTACAAGAGAGAATACCTTAGCAGACAGAATCAAGATTCAGAATGCTTTCAGCAGGCTCTGGGCTGAGACCAACAAGCTGACATTTGCCTGTGATGATAAATGTGAAGTCCTCTGTGGAGCCGACACGGCTATGGTTGGTGAAGGCCTGGCTGGCTTGGCCCCAGCGCCTGCAGAGGAGGCCTGGCCTGGGCATCCGTGTTGGCCACAGACTCATGAGTCAGCAGAGTAGGGTGGTTGCTGAACCCGATTGGAGGATGTTAGGCTGTGTGAGGGGAAGATCCCAGCAGATCTCCAGGAGGACCCACCTGTTAAGCAAGATGAAAGGAAGTTGCTGTGTGAAGTGCCCGATCCGCAGTCTGGAGCTCTGAAGGACACAGTGACAGTCAGCTCCCTCCTGCCTCCCTTCCCCTGTTTTGGTCACATCTGGAGCCCATAGTGACTTGAGAGGCTGGAAAACCAGGGAGGAGTGAAGCATGGACAGGGGTTTCTCAGGAGAAGAGACATTTTGGGAAGGATGTGAGGACTTTGTAAGTGCTGGAAGGTCTGTCATGTAGTAAGGAGAAGTGGGGTGTGGCCTTGAGGCATGTGGGGACAGGACCCAGATCCCCAGATCTGCAAGGCCTCCCAGAGTGGGCCCTTCCTAAGGAGATGGAGACTGGCTGCCTGATCACAGAGTGGAGGTCCCCAGGAGGCCCTGTGCTCCTTGGAGGTGGAGGGCCAGGCACGCCACCCCAGCTGAGCACAGAGGAATCTGATTATTAGAGCTGCTCAACAGAGAGGCAGGAGGCCCGTTCTGTGAGGGGCACAGGCCATGGTGGGCAGAGCCCAGGCAGGGGTTGAGAGGATGCTCACACAGGGTGGGGTCGGGGGGAGTGCGGTTCCTCGATGGCTCCGGTCCCTTCCCACTCTGCTCTCTCACCTCTTGAACTTCAGGGCTGGCTGAGGGGCCTGGAGCCAGCTAGCCTGGCTGTCACGGTCTCTAAGAGCCCCACCCGCTCCCGCATGGTACATGGTACAGATGGAAAACCTGAGGCCCAGAGAGGGGATGTGACCTGCCCAGTAGCAGCACAGGAACCCAGGCTCTGGGTGTTTCTCATTCACGCCAGGCCACCTCCTGCACGTGAGCCCCTGTGGGACTCACCGGTCTGTGGATACTTTAGCTGAGTTTATTGTCCTGCCCTTGTGACATGGCCCTCGACAGCCACACTGCAGGTCCCTCAGGATAATACCAAGATCAGTGACCAGACCTCTCTGGCCCAGTAGACCTGGTGGCCCTGGAACTGCTTGCCAGGAGCAGTCACACCGGCCTCCTCCCACTTCCCGGGGCAGCCTGCAGGGCTAGACAGCATTTACAACATAAATTATGAAGAGCCATGGAGAAGAGTGTTGGCTGTCTGATTCTGAGGCGCATTGCTGGTTGATCCTGAAGCAGGGCCTGGAGCCAGCCTGGGGCCCCTCCCTCAGCTCAGGCATTAATGCAGAATACACCTCTGGCCACAGGCATTTAAAGATCAAGAGAGGCCAAAAAAGCTTTTAAGAGCCAGGTTGCTGTGTTGCCGCCACCGGCCTCCCCGTGTCAGGGCAGACAGGCTTCTGCAGTGATCTCAGGTGTGTCAGGAGGGCGGCCACGGAGAGCAGCAGGTTCCATCACCTGCAGACCGAGGCTTCTGGGGGGTGTAGACCCCCATCCTCACCTGCAGCCTCAACAGGACCTGTCTCCCCTCCCCTGGGCATTGCTGTTTCTGTCTCCCGTCCAGCCTGACACCTTCCCAGCCACTCAGCGCACCCTCGGGAGTGCCTCACACTTGAGCCTGTTCACACTTTCCTGTGGCTCCTCACTGTGCTTGGGGCAAGGCAGAGCTCCTTAGGATGGCTTTGGGGTCTCCTGTCCTCTGCTGTCCATTCCCCACCCCCGCCCCTCACCATGCTCAGGCCTCTCTCAAGTTATCTCTCCTCTCTCATCCCTTCCCACCCCATCAGAACAACGAACCAATTCTTTGAGACCCTGTTCCCATGCCATCTCCTGAGACCTGGACAGCTTTACACCTTCTCATTGGTTATTCATTCAGCAACTCTTTACTGAGCACCCACCATGTGCTGGGAGCAGGGTGCTGGGAGCACGGCTGGGGGTGCCCAGCGCCTGCGTCCATTCCTGGGCAGTGTGGAAGACCGAGGGTGCTGTTGTCCAAGATCTGCCTCTGCAGCTGGCTGTGTGCGGCTGAAACGGCACTCAGGCTTTTGCACTGAGGAGAGCTTTCCTGGTGACTGTGAGAAACTCACGTGGATTCAGAGACTCAGGCTATCCAGGCAGGGAAAGCCCCAAAGGACTATTTCCAGGCCCTTATCTCAGAGAAGGAAAGGGCTTCTTCATATCACACAGCAAGCTGGATGCTTCATCAGAACCTGGGTCCCTGGTACCCAGCCCAGCACTGGGGCAGATGAGCCATGTGGTCCCCCTGGAGGAACCGTGTGGCAGGGAGCTTGTGGGAGACCAGTGCCTCCTCGTGGTGATGGGGGTAGAGACACTGGGGGGAGGAGCACAAACTGGCCACAGCCCCTGCTCCTGGACTGTCCAGCTCACCCTCACTCACCCTTCTCTGTCCTCACCTCCACAGAAGCCACGGTGAAAGATGACATGAACAGCTACATCAGCCAGTACTACAATGGGCCCAGCAGTGGTAAGTCTGTGTTGGTGCTATTCCATGGGTACCAGAACCTCTGTGTGGCCCCACGCCAGAGGTGACCCTGGCAACCCCTACCATCCAGGCCAGGGACAGCTCGACCAGGCTGTCCATCTCCTGGCCCCTGTGAGCCATAGCCGCAGGCAGAGTTCCCAGCAAACTCTGGCACCTGAGCTCAAGTGCTGGGATGGGAGTGCTCCAAGATGTGCATGGGGGACCCTGGGGTGGAAAGGGGCTGGAATCTAGGAATTAATGACCTCAGCACTTCCCAACCTGAGAACCTTTCAGGATGAGCGTGAGGGGGGTGAGATAATGCATAATTGGGTGTGAGAAGCAATAGGCACTGGGCATGTCCTTGTTTATGTTTCATTCTTGCACTTCAGAAAGTCTCAGGGGACCTAGTGGTTTTCATATGAGAAAGGTTGAGTTTTAAAATAATACTCAGTCCTTCAGGGTCTTGTTTCTCTTTAGCCAGTGTCTTGAGTCTTGTAAGGTTTGGGTTTCACAGCCCTTGAGAAGTGAAAGTGTTCATTGCTCAGTAGTGTCCAACTCTTTGCAACCCCATGGACTGCAGTCCACCAGGCTTCTCTGTCCATGGAATTTTCCAGGCAAGAATACTGGAGTAGGTTGCCATTCCCTTTTCCAGGAGATCTTCCTGACCCAGGGATCGAACCCGGCCTCCTGCATTGCAGGCAGATTCTTTACTGCTGAGCCCTTAAATCCTTGTAAACCCCATTCTAAGGCTAGAAGGTTATAGTGTGGGTCATCCTGAATACATCTGAATTTCATCTTTTCTGCAATTTAGCCCCTTTAAGGCCTCTTTCCCTCCCTTTCTCCTCTTCCAAAGCCTTATCCAACCTGCTGATCTCAAAGACCATCATCTCTAGCCTGAACCTCTCTCCCAGCCTACTCTCCCTACCACTTTAGAGAGAAACCTTACCCACACTACGCCTACTGTAATTCAGGCCCTTGATACTTCTCACTTAGAGCGAAGACATTCTGGGATGTCCTCCACCCTCCACTTACAATGCATCCTATAAAAATTCGTCAGTTTTCTGAGGGCACAGCTCTGGTCATGAGTCTCACGCTGGACCCATTTAAAACTTGGAGTCCTAATGACCATGACATTCAGATTCCTTGTCATAGCACACTGTGCTGAGTTAGTCAGGATGGGCTCGGTTATGCTGTGCCCAGTGACAACAACCCCACATTTGAGTGGTTTAAATAAGTCAACAAAGGGCCAGGGACACTGGCCAGGGGCTCTTTGGCCAGGCTGTTACTTTACGCTATCTCCCAGCAGACAGAACAGTTGTCGTGCCTTCTGGAACAGTGTTGACCGCACGGGCAGAGCACAGCTGGCTTATGTAGCTTCTCCAGGAAACGCCACTGGTCACTTCCTGCAGGTGACTGGCTGAGGCCCGTCACATGTCTGCACCTGATAGGGAGGCATAATTCTCCCTCAGGGCAGGTGGCGCATATTGGAAACCTGGACCATCTCTCAAGGCCTCTCCCAGCAAAGCCATTCATACTCACCTCACCCCCACCATCTAGCCCCACCCCCATCAGGGTGCAGAGGTGCAGCCAGAGTGGAGTGTGACCCGCACCCCTCCTTTCTTGCAGACAGCGGCGTCCCAGAGCCAGCTGTGTGCGTGGTCACCACGGCCGCCATCGACATCCACCAGCCCAACGTCTCGTCTGACCTCTTTTCCGTCGACGTGCCCCTGAAGCTCGGCAGCGAAGGCACCGGTGCCAGCGCCAGCTCCGAGAGTGCCACCCGCTCCACGCGCAGCTCCGGCACCCGGGCCCAGAGTGACAGCAGTCAGACGCTGGGCTCCTCCACGGACTGCAGCGCCGCCCGCGAGGAGCCGTCCCCCAGGCCCAGCCCCTCCGCCCTGCCGCTGCCCCCGCCGCCATCTCAGCAGCATATGGCAGAGGCCACAGTCCAGGACCTGTTGTCCCCACTGTCAGAGGACCCCTGCCCCTCCCGGAGGGCCTTGGACTCCGCCCCCCTTGCCCAGCCCAGCCCAGAGGGCTCAGCCCAGCCCAGCCCTGAGCTGGAGCACAGGGTGAGTCTGTTTAACCAGAAGAACCGGGAGGGCTTCACCGTCTTTCAGATCAAGCCTGTCATCCATTTCCAGCCGGCTGCGCCTGTGCTGGAGGAAAAGTTCAGATCTTTGGAATCCAAAGAGCAGAAGTTGCACAGGGTCCCTGAAGCCTAGAGCCTCCAGGCAGGCTGGGAGGAAGGCGGGGAGACAGCCATCTCGATGCTCCCCCGGGGCCCCGGTGGCCACCAAGGGTCACATGAGGGGCCCAGGAGCCCTCCTGGCTTCCCTCAGGGTGCTGCCTGCCTCCAGGGAGGTGACGCCAGGCCAGGAGGCCACACGCCTCAGACCTCAAAGCCCAGAGCTGGCGCCTCCTCTCACCCTGCTCAGGGGAGGGTGGTGCTCGTGGCTGGGATTTTTTTTTAAAACCACTTTTACAAAAACCAGCCTGTGGCCCAGCTTCAGCAGGGTAGAGCGTGGGGGCCAGCTCAGCCTCTTCCGTTGCCTTTGTTCCCGACGCCCACCCTGGACCCTCGGGAACAGCACTGTGAGCAGGGGCTCTCCAGCCCCACCCCCAAGCCGTCTTTTCCAGGAATCCCGGGTGGAGCCCACACAATCACACAGACCACCATCTGAGCCTATCTCATTTGTCTTCATTCTCTCATTTAGGCATGAGCGTTTCTGAGTCTTTTCGAGACAAATCTAGTTTCCACCTTCTGGGGACATAAAGGGATGGGTCTGGAGGAGGGTGGGAGGGTTGCGGGGTGGGGGTGAGAGCCATTTTCCAATCTTGGCTTTAATAATAAAAACCACCTGCACTGAGACTTCCCGTTGGCAGAGGTGATCCTTTGGCTGCTAGTCCAGGTGAGGACCCCAGAGTGGCTTCTCTGGGCTTGGGTTGGCCTTGAAAATCCACCAAGGAAGCCCACCAGCTCCTCTCCGGTATCCCTGAGGCCTTTGTAGAGGAGCCCTAGACCCCAGGAGGGAAGCGCTCACACTGCCTGGCTGTGTGACTCTGGACCAGTACCTTCTCTTCACTCATCTCCCCACCACAGAGGAGCTCAGAATTCTGTCTTCCTTGCCAGCAACTCCCAGACACAGCTCCCTGACCCAGGGCTCCATTCCTCAGGGATCTCAAGAGGCCCAAAGCTGAGCGAGAGGTCTTGCTCGCAGCCTGCTGCTCCTCCCAGGTTCCCAGCCGGGTGTCACCATCCACCCGGCCATGTGCATGAATGCTAGCCCCCTTCTCATTCCCCATGAACAGTTGGGGATGCTGGCCCCTGCCCCAGACCCCTCACAGCCTTGCTGAGGCCCAGGCCCAGCCTCTGACCCCACCTCCTCCACCAGTGTGTCAGCTCCCCAAACTCCAACCCGGGCTGTTGAGCCTGATCAGTGTGTCCCTTGCTGAAGAGCCTCCAAGGGGTTTTGTTTATGAGTATGTTTTGTTTTCGATGCCCAGAAGAAAAAGGGAAGATAATTTTATTTTTCAATTCAAGGGCTCCCGTTGCCTCAAATGAATATCTTGGTGAGGTCACTGCTCCTAAATGGGCTGGTTGCCGGCCCCCAGGCCACAAAAAACATTCTCCTTATTCATGGGAAGATCAGCATTTGTCAAAAAAGATGTTAAAGGGAACAGTATCAAATGGAGCTTGTTTTGGGGTGTAATCTGAGGCATTCCATCACCAGCAGCAGAGTTATTCACAGCTGCCATGACTGAGCACTTTGTAAGGCCTCTACCCCCTTGGGCTCCTTTAACCCTTCCAGTGGCCCTGTGAGGTGGTATCACTGGGCCCATTTTACAGGTGTACGACCCAAGGCTCAGAGGTTTAAGAAACTTCCCTGAGGTTACACACTAACAAGAGAGGCACTGAAACGAGCTCATATCTGCCTGGCAGTGTGCTAGGTGCTGGGGCTCCCAAGCTGTAGAGCTTTTGAAAGCAAAGTGGTCACTCCTGGGTTTGTCACATATGGGCTGGAGGGCATTACATGATTTATAATCTCTAGGGCAGGAGCTGCGGGATCTGTTTAGTGGTCTGCATCTGCTAGACTAGAAACAGCTACCCTCCTTGGCCAGGCTCAGCCTGCTGAGCCGTGATGCCCTCTTGGCTGAGTTCCCGTTGCCCCAGCTCATGGGCTAGTGCTGGCCACCCAGTCAAGTAAATGAGCCTGTCCTGTGCTGGAGGTGAGACCCCCATGGCTAGCTGGTAGTCACCTCTGCTTGGACTTCTCCAGAGAAAAGGGCTGGGAGGAGAGCAGTGGGGTAAGATGATAGGCAAGTGGCCCCACTCTCTCCCTCAGTTTCCCCACCCAGAAGAGTCCCACTTTTAACAGCTGGTTTCTTAGGACATTTACAGATTGCTGTGAGGTGAAATTGCCTGAGCACTCATGGTTACCTTCCCGCCTGCCCAGGCAGTAGCAGGGTCAGAGCTGCTGCACAAGCAGATGGGGACTAGATGTGGTCTGACCTCTCTGAGGACAGAGTCCACAGTCACCAGGAAGAGGGCGCGCAAGACAGAGGAAGCCACTCACCTGCCTGAGGACAGGCGCGGGGTGGAGTCTTAGCCTGGAGAGCAGGAGGTGGAGAGTAAAAGCTTTGGCTTTCACGGTTCCCCTGGGTGCCATAGCCCAGAGTTATAGCTGGTGGGCAGCTGGGCGCCAGTGGAGATGGAGCCCGAGCCCTCCCTGGGAGGTTTGCCGCTCTGGGAAAGACCCGCTCCTTGCTCGTGGACTTGCTCAGTCAGCGCCCTCTGGGGCTCGCTCAGAAGGGAGGCGGGCCCAGTAGCAGCTGCTGCCTCCTGTAAGCCAACAAGATGGTGGGCACAACATGGCTCCCACTTACTCACTTGCTGTTGTGCTGGGGGGATCTTTGCGGTCTTCCCTCTCTAACACAGTCTTGCAAAGTGGGTGCTGTCTTCCCTGCTTTACAGAGACAGAGGATGATTTATGAAATGACTTGTCCAAGGGCATACAGCTGAACTAGGAGCAGAATTCAAACCCAGGTCTGTTGGGATTAGATGCCATGCTGGATGTGGCAAGCCGAACTTCGTGGAATTAAACCAGGTGTCATCAGGAGAGCCAGAGAGGGAGCGGTCAGCCTGCATGGCTCCTCAGGCTGGAGGGACCTGCCCACCCTCCCTGCAGAGCCCTGTGGCCCTTCCCGCAGGGCCAGCCTCCTGGCTCCGCCTTGCCACTGAAGCTGGAGAGGAGCCAGTCCCATGGCCTGGCTGGCTCCCTGACGTGCCAAACCTGGCAGCCAAGACAAGGCTCAGAGTCAGCAATGCTGGTGGCCGGCCCCCAGGGCAGCGTGGTCAGAGCCCTGCAGGCCTGGCTCACAGTCCACCGGGACTGGGGAGCTGTAAGGCCTTCCCTGAGTGACATGGCCGGCTCCTCTCCAATCAGCCCTCCAACCCAAACCTAGGTCGTTCAGATCAGGTCACACAGACGAGTTTTTCACAGATCCTGTACAATTAATTAGAGGCCAGTGGCCTGGGATTCCCTTCAGCATGGTGGCTGTTCACTCCGTCCGTGACTCTCAGCTCAGCAACACCTTTCAACGCCAGGCTCTTGACTGAAGCTCCTGCCCTGGTGCTGCCCCCACATTCCTCTCTGATTTCCTCGTCTCTAAAGAGACTAAGAGTGGGGCTGTACTCTCTGTGAGCTGAGGTCCAAGGAAGCCACCTTAGAAAGAAGCTTCCCAGGTGGCACTAGTGGTAAAGAACCCACCTGCCAAAGCAGGAGACGCAAGAGATACGGGTTCGATCCCTGGGCTGGGAAGATCCCCTGGAGGACGACATGGCAACCCTCTCCAGTATTCTTGCCTGGAGAATCCCATGGACAGAGGAGCCTGACGGGCTACAGTCCACAGGGTTGCAAAGGGTCGGACATGACTGAGGTGACTTAGCACATCTTTCTATCAAATCAACAGGACCCCTGCACAGAGTTGCTTAACAAGGATACCCAACAACTCTGGGGGCTTGATAGGACATCTCAGGGATACCCCACCTCCACCCTCCACCCAGTTGCTGTGGTGCACACAGGGTGTGTGCCAAAGCCCCAGATTCTCAGCTCAACCCCGTTTCTGTTTTGCTGTATGCCCCCAGCGAATCCATGGATCTGCATCCTTGCCCTGTACAGCAGGAATAACAACTCTCATCCCTCCACCCCCACCCACCCCTGTGAGGGCTGCTGGGATAGCTAACGACATAATGGAAGGGAAAGCCCTTTGAGAATGTTTCAAGGGAGACACAAACAGACACCATCCTTATTAATAATGGATGCCTGGGTGTTGTGCTCCCTATCCACATTCAGCAGTTCTGGGGAAGGCTGCCCAGGACAAGCTCAGTTATTTCACTTGCTGCTGCTGATAGTTTGGTGCGAGAAGAGGGTGGCTGAAGGGGCTGAGAGGACGTGTGCCCCACCCCCACTCCCAGGCACTGTCTGCTCCTCCTGAGCTCACCCTGCTCATATATCCCCACTGGTTCCCCCATAAATAATGCCCCAGAGTCACCCTGAGTTAAAGCACTGCTGTTCCGGGAGGCACCTTATCTGCCTTCCTCTCCTTTTCCCAGTATAAACCCCAAACCTACATTTCCATGGCATAAACTGAATGATGAATTCATAACTACTCGGAATTTTTTTTTTCCCTTTGCTCCAGCACTGAAAAGTTTAGTATTGTCTCTTGGTGAATAGTTAATTTAATTATCCAAAGAAAATGATGGAACATTTGCTGCTAAATTTATTGCAAACTACCAAAGAGACAGCGCTGGCATAATTTTATGCAGAGCCCCAGGCTATAGCATAGGGGAGCAGGCTGCCTATTCATCCTGAAACAAGCAAATGAAATTGACTACCCTGGAGATCAATCAGGACATTAAACACTGTGATGAATGTGGCAGAACTCTTCAGTGTCTGAGATTTACAGGGCACCTTTCACCAAGCGCTCTAGGAGCCTCCCCAACATCAATTAGGCCTCATAACTAGGTAGGCTCACCTCCACCTCCACTGCATAAAGAAGAGGCATGGTGTTCTTGGACCTGGGTTTGCTAAATGCCACAAAAGTAAGCCAGTGTACAGACCAGATCCAGTACAAAGCCCCCTGCTTCCCTCAGCAGAGAATGGTTTAGAATGGCGGAATCAGGCTAAAAGGGGACGGAGGGATTGGAGTCCAGACTGCGTCATGTTCTTGGTGCTTCTATGCCTTGGCCACGCTGGGCCTTTCACCTGGGATATGCTTCGTTATTGGTTGATTTTGACTGAACTCAGCTCAGCTGTCTCATCTTTCTCCCCTTCACTGCAACTGGTCCCAGTCAGGCTGGACTAGGAACACATCCTCTGTGTTCCCAGGGGGTTCCCAGGTGACACCAGTGGTAAAGAACCTGCCTGCCAATGCAGGAGACATAAGAAACATAGGTTTGATCCCTGGATTGGGAAAATCCCCTGGGGGAGGGCATGGCAACCCACTCCAGTATTCCTGCCTGGAGAATCCTGTGGACAGAGGAGCCTGGCAGGCTGTAGCCCACAGGGTCACAGAGTTGGACATGACTGAAGCGACTTAGCATGCACACACACCGTGTTCCCAGAGAGGAACTCAGGTTATGGCATGTGGTTGAGGGTATACTTCAGCCTAAGGTCACCACTCACTAGCTGTGAATCCTTTGGCAAGCGTTTTAAGCTCTGTAAGCTTCAGTTTTCTTATTTGGAGAGTGGAGAACACTACAATACCTCGTGGGGTTATTATGAAGCTTAAATGAAATAATGTCTGTAAAGCACTCAGCACAGCTCTCCAAAGTGGTTCTTGTCTCCATTTTCCTAAGCTGTTTGATATCTGCCAACACATTCACACAGGTTGAAGCTTGAAGGTATCTTGGAAGATTACCAAGTGCAATTTGCCATTTTACAGATGAGGAAAATGAAGCCTAAAAGGAGAAGGAATGTGACCAGGGCACCCCTGAGACCATATTAGAACCAGGATGAGAACCCCAGTGTCCTGGTGAGCAGCCCACTCAGTGCTCAGCCCAGGTCCCAGACCTCACAGTTCCCCATGCAGCCCCCACACTGGGAAGGGAAACAGCCCTCCAAGCCGGACTCGAGTGCCCAAAACCACGAGACCAGTTGTGGGAGGCAAAGATGGGGAAGCCCGGACAGAGAAAACCTCACCATGGCCTGACTACTCACCAATCCGGGCATCAAAGAAAGTAAACGCCAGCTTCCTTCCCAATAAATTCCTATTTCTATCACCCATCACTCTTCCATGCTTCCATGACAAGTTTGCTGTTTTGAGACAATGCAAACCAGAGGAGAGAGTCCTAGAGAAGCTGGAATATATTGGGGGGCAGCCCGGTGCAAAGGCCAAGCTCTTCAGGCCTGGAGTCAGCTCAGGTTTCATATCTCACCACTGCCTCTGCTCAGCCCATTTCTTCTTCCAGAAAGTAGGGGTGATGATGCCCACTTTGGGGACTGTTGTATTAGAGAAGGAAAGATAATGCACCTAGTAGGTTCTTAACAAGTAGTATTTGCCGGAATTCTGGTTTGTGTCCAGCTCTGCCACCTGCTTTATGCCCTGGGGCAGATCACTTCTCCTGAGAGCCTGCCTTCTTCAGTTTCCTACCCTTCCCACCTCTGAGCGGTAACTTGCATGAGAGTGCTATTATAAACCAAGGACTATCAGCAACTCTTCTTCATGTGGGTGCCCCACAAAATATTTTTTAAACCCTAGGGCTATACAAGTTGGAGCAATATATCACCCTAAATGGGCTTTTAACAAGGTTATCAGTCAAGTCTCCTTTCGTTCAGCAACAGCTAACCAAATCCATCTGTTATAATCAATACTGTTCTCTGGGTTTCCCAGCCTCTTAAGCACATTTTTACACGAACCAAAAACAAAAACTCTCTCAGCCCCGTGAGAGATGGTGTGAAATGCAACCAAACTGACTTCCCCTTTCTCACAGAAACAGCACAGAGAGCTCTTACGGCTGGGGTTTCATTCAAAGCCTCCCAGCCCAGTAGAGACACGCCCAGGCTCTGCCGGCAGCGTGGCTCCCACACTATCCTGGGAGGACGAGCCCCACTCTCTGCCAGCCTCGCCCACAACACCGGACCCATTTCCATAGTCTCAGGGGACCCATTCTGTACCCAAAGAGCTTTCAGTCAAACCTATTCAGGGCATAAGGCCAGAGGATTCCTGCAACAGCCTCCTAATCGCTTCCATCTTTTCTTCCTCTGTCTGTCCTGAACACTCCACCAGCTTATGTTATTCCTCTAGATCAAGTAACAGGCCTTCCTCAACACAGGCTAGTATAGTATCCATCTCCCTGTTGCCAGAAGGGTGCTCCCAAAGACCTGTTCAGGTGGCAGGGCCTCAGGATGTCATGCCGCTCTTTGTGGAAGATTCTGGATATACTGACACGGTTAATTCTAACACATAAACAAGGAATAGTACAACCAGCAGAGAGCATTTTTAAGTACTCAACACCTGTTCACTAAACAAAAGCTGTGGAGGGCCAATGGCCACTGACCTCCTTAGTTAAATACCCATTTGTTACCAGTTCATTCACTTTGGAACCTGATTATAGTAGGATCAGATGTAGCAGCAACTGGAGTTTTAGAAAAAAGGATGCAAGAAAGACTTAGATTAGGAAATTCTATTAATTTTTCCTGCAAATCAGGAGCTCTCACAGTACCATCTCTGGCACAGCTCCTGAAACAGCAGTATTCCTTGAGGGCAAAGTTTGAGAACCACTGACCCATGAGGAAAAACAACAGACTCCTCAGCCTACCAGCCAATGTCCTCCACAATCTGGCCTTAACTACCTGTCACCCTCAACCCCTCTCCCGACACTGTGTTTCCGCCCGTCACTGCCTCAAGCAGGCATGCGAACTCTCATCTGTTCTACTTCTGCCTCTCGTGTTCATGTTAACACCTCCACGCCCTGAGGAATCACCGCAGCTGGCTCCCTGAAGGAGCCCTCCCTGTATGTGCAGTTCATGCTGACTGCATGCTATCTGCTTTTCTAATCACTTGGGTCTCATCTCATCTTCCTTGCTAGCTGCAGATCTTGAGGGCAAGGGCTATGCCTCTAACAGCCTGTATTCTCAGAGCCCAGCAGCCAGCTGCTCTCCCCATCAGGACCACAAGCTACCTCAGTGCAGTGGCCAGACCAGACATCCAGGTGTTTGCTCCAGAGGCCCACACAGCACAGCTGCTGGGTGAGCCAGGGAGCCTCCAAGGGAATATGCCCCGATGTACTGCGGAGAGACCAGGGGAAGTGCTGGGTTCTGTACCCTCTCAACTGCCAGAGAGCTGAGACCAGGGCCCTCACTGTCCATAGTAAGGAGGTTGTTTATTGTTCAGTTGCTAGGTTGCATGTGACTCTTTGCAAACGCATGGACTGTAGCACGCCAGGCTCCTCTGTCCTTCACTTTTTCCCAGAGTTGGCTCAAATTCATGTCCAATGAGTTAGTGATGCTGTCCAACCATCTCATCCTCTGCCGTCCCCTTCTCCCTTTGCCTTCAGTCTTTCCCAGTATCTGCTTGACCTAAACGACCTCAAGAACCTATCAGCTCTGCCCTCACATGGCTGCCTTCCTACACACATACTCCTGCCCTCTCAGGGACTTCGTGTTCTGACAAATTAGCCAAATTCCTGGGGACTGTATGACATTAACCTAAGACCTCAAAGGTCTTAGGGGAGAAAGGCAGGAAGCATACACACAAACCCCAAAGAAAGCTATTCCTAACACTTTTGCCTAGACTGCTTCCAGAGCTACAGCTCAATCCTCAAGCCAAGATGTAGGGCTGTCATTTGGAACTGACAGCTTGGTTTCCCACAGAACACTAAACAAGTAAAAAAAAAAGGGGCATGTCAAATTGTACCTTCTGGCATAGATGGTAGTTTTTAACAATTTGCCCCAGTCTCACACAACTTCCTTTTGAAGGTAAACTTTGAGTGGGTACTTAAAGGGGCTTCTAAGTTGAACAAATTCCTGCTGGAAAGACAAGCCCAGGATACGAACTCTCTTCCTCCACTAGGATCCTGAGTGTGTGCCCCGCCCACCTGGGACCAGGCACAGAGTGCCCTTTACCTGAGGGAACCATGCAGCCACTCCCTGTTCCTCCAGCAGAGGTGAGGCAGAAACACACACTGGTGAGGCCACTGCTCTGAAGCCAAACTTCCTGGTTCCAAATCATGGCTCTCGTTTGTAAGCTGTCTGAAATTGGGCAAGTTACATACCCTCTTTTTGCCTCAGCTTCCTCATCTGTAAAACAGGGATAAGAATAGCATCTATCTTACAGATGTTGTGAGGACTGAAGGGGTTTAGTATGTGACATATAGTAAGCGCCACGTGCGTGCTCAGTTGCTCTGTTGTGTCTGACTCTTTGACACTCTATGGACTATAGCCCGCCAGGCTCCTCTGTCCATGGGATTCTCCAGGCAAAAATACTGGAGTGGGTTGCCATTTCTTTCTCCAGGGGTTCATCCTGACCCAGGGATCGAACCCAGGTCTCCTGCATTGGCAGGTGGATTCTTTACCACAGAGCTACTGGGAAGCCCCTACTTAATGCTATGATGATGATGATAAATTGTATCCAGTAAATTAACTGAACAGCTGCTTGAAGCTGGAGCAGGACAGTTGTGACAGGAGGAAGACAAAAGGGAGAAAGACCAAACAGTTCAACCCCAAGGCCAAGAACCACACCAAGACACCCCTTGGGATGGACCTTCTTGAGCTGGCACACCCTGTATACACTGGGCACCTCTGCAGCCGCCACTTCTGCTCCTCTCCTGTCCCCCCAGTTATGGTTTCCCACAGGGATGAAGCGTAAATGGAAAAGGCCCCAAGTAAGGTTAGCCTCCTTGGGAAGAGCCTCAAAGATAGCAACAAGATACAGGTATTACTTCTGCAAGAGAAATTCAAATTACATGGCCTTGGACAAGTCACTTCAGCTCCTTCACGTCTCTCTGTGCCACAGGATCCCTCTCTGTACAAGGGGGCTGAGCCGGATGGTCCCTCAGCTCTGCAACCTAGGGTCCTACAGTTCTAACACTGAGCACTACTTGGCTGCTCCTCTCACTTCATTACAAGAAGGCAGAAGTGCCAGTGACATTTAACTTCAAAGGGTGTTTCACAGAAAGTGAATATAACGCATCAAAAGAGGATTCAACTAATCAGCCCCAGGCTGGCCACACTAAGGGCCCGACTGGGCCCTCTGCTCTCTCCCTTTGTGTATCACTAGTCACTTCCCATCTCTTCCCTGCCATCTTTCTTGTCACCAACTATACCTTCTGTGGCTCGGCTTCAGCGTGGCAGTGCTCTTCATTCAGCTCGCCTGCTGACTCCTGGCCTTTCTAAGACCCCAGATCCCTGCCCACTCCTTCTTGCAGTCTTGGCCCAGACCTCACCAGCCTCTGTTCCTGGGGTTGCACTCACACAAGCGCCTGGCCGCCTAGGGCAGCATGGGAGAGTGCTAGAACTCACCGCACATGTGGCCGACGTGCATGCCTGGCTGCTTTCTAAGACAGTCCAAAGGAAGCCACCAGGAGGGCGAAAGAAAAGCCAGAGCCATCTCTGAGCAAGACTTTTAACATTTACAATAGCATTGAGCTATCTGTTAGCATAAGAGGCCATACTGTCTCAATGTGGCCCCTTCTCCACTTGCCTCTAATTTATAGACACCAAGAACTGTAAACTGCCAAGATCTTAAAATGAAATGGAAAATTAAATCAACTTAAGTCAACTAAATACATTCAGCAGGTTCAGGTTTAAGGCTGGTGCACTTTTGTCCCATTAGCTATGATTTTCTAGAGACTGGAATATATTTAAGATAATATTCACACTTTGTGGCCATGCTTTTTTAACTCTAAATTCACCACTCTAGTTCCCTTGTCTCAACAACTGCATTATGTTGATTAGACTGGTGCGAACATTCATGTTTATAATTTTATCTAAAATACAGAGCCATCCATGAACAACACCAGCAAGAGTAAATAATAATTTTCACTCCTGTTTTTTCAATTATCTCTCTTCCTTTACAAAGATAGGCATATTTCGGTAATAGTTTTAAAGTTATGGAAAGGCTTTATTATGTATTACAGAGCTATAAAATTTCAAAAAAATAACTGTTTAGAACCACAAATAATTAAGAAATAATAATAACCCCATAAAAAAAGCATTTGGTGTCTGTTAGAAATTTTCCTCAAATTATGAAATGTAGCTCTCCACACTTTCCGATGATTGTTATATTAGCCATGAATTTCTATGATTTCAGCTGAATATACTTTGATACAATTTTCGTCCTAAGACATGGTCATGACTCATTTCTTCTTCAATAGCTCAGTCATTTCAGGAACAACCTGCAAATTAGAACAAAATAATAATAATGAAACAATTTGAGTCTTCTTTGTGATAAGGTCACAGCTCCCTAAGGAGTACAAAAAGGCCAGAAGCAACAAGGTGAATCACCAGGAGGTACGGGAGGTACAAAGAGCCCCCTCCCTCTGCCCTCCCAAGGACTCCCTGTTTTCCCACAGTCTCTCTCCCCATCCATGGGACAAGTGGTTGGCAGAGCCGAAAGCCCACTCATGGCCTGGAAGCCTTTGTGACACAACCCCAGACCTCAGAAAGGCGGCCCTGAGAACAGGAAGTCCGATTCTCTTGTCTGTTGAGAACAGTGTATGTTTTGACCTCTGTGTTCCCCGGCACTCTTCCTTCCCTCACTGCAGTCCTGCCCTACCTTCAGTCTCTTGCTTAGTCACGACTCCTGTCAGCCTCCTCTAGTACTTGTTTATTCACTCATTCATCATTCACTTAACAAACACTGTAGTTGTTATTCCTCAGCACGTTACCATCTTCTGGCACATAAAAATGAGCTGCATGCTGGACGTCACCCATCATTGCTCTTTACTAAAACCAAGGCCTTGTCCTAACGCAGTGGCTGGTCAGCAGACACAGCAAGAAACCACAGTGAAGGAAACTGATCAAGCTGGCTCCCACTTTAGAAAGGATTCGTTACTAACCCCTGGCCTGGGTAGTTCAGTGGCTGCAACCGGAGCTTCGGTGTGGAGCTGCTTTGTGACAGCCTGGGTCACAGAGGAGGGCTACATGTGGGGGCTGCAGGAGCACACAGGGCCTGCCTGAAAACTAGCCTAGCCACTCGTGTAAAATATCAATTACTCAGCTTCCAAAGGGTTGTCGACTGCCCTAGCTCACAAAGATCCCAGCTGAACTCGCCACTGATGAATATAGCCTCTCAATTATTTAAGAGAGCTACATTTCCATTAGGTGGAAATAATGTGTTCGTACAAAATTTATTAAGGAAATTGTCGACATGTTGTTTCTTCCAAATGTCACTTTGTCTCCAGCCTATTAAAAGGCCCGTGTTTACCATGGAGCCAGCAGGCATTAGCTCAGGGGCAGCATTAAGTGCTGGCACCATTTCCCCCAGTTTCCTTGGTGGAGAGACCATGAGCTTATGCCAGTCACATAGATGACATGCTAAACGAGCCTCATGTGGGACCTACATGTTTCATGAAAAATGGGCTAGGGCCCAACTTCTTTTAAATAAAACATCAATTTGGTTTAGAACATAGTTTTTAAAAACCTTACAGAAAGTCCCCCTGCTGCACTCCCCCCAAAAGGGTTGAGGGGTCTTTCTCTCTCCATGCTCCATATCATTTTTGTTAGACCAATCCTGGAATTCCCAAGCATACCAAACAATGCCTTGGTTAGGGAAAAAAACATGCCAGCTCAGTTTACTGAGTATCTAATGGCCTCAGCACACTGAAAGATATGAATTCTTTTTTTTTTCTATTTTAGATACTGCAGAGGCAGCTCCCTACTCAGTAAGACCAGATGACAGTGAATTCATGTCTCAAAAAGGACCATGTACTGATATAAGGCACAGCACAACTATGTTTCACTCATTTATTTAGTATTTCCTCAGGATAAGCACTATGGGAAATAGAGAGGATCAGGCCTGATTCCTGGCCACAAAGAGGGAAGAGACAGAGGCCTAAGAACCACTTGATTAGAAACCTGCTCATCTTATACTGTAGTGTAAGAGGATGAGAACGGCATTAAAAGCTCTGAATTCAAGAACCCTGACATAAGTTGAGTCTGGTATGGACTAGGAAAAATCAGAACATTTAACATGGAGGAAAAAAAGATTCTGGGCAAAAAATGAGGAGGCAAACGGATAAACACTGTAGGTTCCAGAGACAGTAAAGGGACTAGAACGACTGTAGTGAACGGCTATGTTGGAGAGAGGTGAAAAAGGTTTAAACAGATAGGAGTTATGCCAAGTCTAATCAATGCGGACACAAGAGTCTCTCCAACAGAGACAGACAACTGGATATCCACATGCAGAAGAATGATGCTATGCCCTCACCTCATACCATACACAAATATTAATTTAAGATGGATCAAACACATAGTTAAACAACATAAAACTCAGAAGAAAACATAGGGGTAAATCATCAGGACCTTGGGTTATGATGATAGATTCCTGGATATGACATCCAAAACATAAGCAACAAAAACCAGATGAGCTGGACTTCATCAGAATGTAAAACTTTTGTCATCAAAGGATATTACCAAGAAAGTGAAAAGACAACCAACAAAATGGGAGAAAGTATTTAGAAAACATACTAAGGGTCTCATAAGGGTTTAACATCCAGAAAATATGAAGAAATCTTACAACTCAACAACAACAAAACAAACAATTCAATGAAAAAATGGACAAAGAACATGGATAAACATTTCTCTAAAGAAGACACACAAATGGCCAAAGAGTACACACAAAAAATGCTCAATATGATTTGTCATCCAAAAAAAAGAGTCAATCAAAACAACAATGAGATACCACTTCACAACCATTAGGATGGCTACAGTAAAAGCTAATAACAAGTGCTAGCAACCGTATGGAGAAATTGGGGCCCTTGTGTATTATTTGGTAGGAACGTAAAGTGGGTCAATGAGTTTGTAAAATAGTAGGCAGTTCTTCAAAATGTAAAACACACAGTTATAAAAGTATACAAGCAATTCCATTCCTAGATATGTGTCCAAAAAAGATGAACAGTGCACAAAAACTCATACATGAATGCTCATGGCAGCATTAATTATAACAGCCAGAAGTGCAAACAACTCAAAAGTTCATCAATGGATAAATGGATAAACAAATTGTGGCATATATATACAATGGCTATTACTTGGCAATAAAAAGGAATAAAGTGCTGCTACAACGATGAACCTTTAAAACATTATGTTAAGAAGCCACCCACAAAAGGCCACGTATTACATGATTCTATATCCAGGACTGGCAAATCTACAGACACAAAGGAGATTAGCTGTTGCCAGCGGCTGGGGAGAATGTGAATAGGGAGTGACTGCGAATAGGTATGGGGTTTCTTCTCAGTGTGAGGAAAATGTTAGCACAAGTAGACACAATTAGACCTAGTCTAGCAGTGATGGATGCATAACTCTGTGAATATACTCAAAACAACAACACTGAGCTGTACCTTTTAAAAGCACACATTTTATGATATGTGAATTATAGCCCAGTAAAGTTAGTATATCTTTAAAAATTAACAAAACTACAGTCAGGTGGTTCCCTCTGTCCTATAACTCTGATTCTGAGATTCACCATTTATTAAGCAACTACTATGTACCTGCATGGAGCAATACAAACAGGTAGGCGAATATTTAACGCAGACTAAACTAAGTGCAGTAAATCTCACTATAAGGTAATATTTATATTACTTATGAGAATGCTTATATTTAGAGAGATTAAGTAAGTTTGCTAAGATAATTTAATTAGTATATGCCCAAGACAGAATATGAAATGAAGCTTGCAATTACTGTACCATGTTACTTCTGTCATATGAAGAAAAAATAAATTTGTTCTAACTCATATGACTGTTGAAAGGCGAAGTGAAAAAATAAATAAAAGAAAATAAAACGTTATGCATATACAGTTTTACTCTAGACATGATGAAATTTGGTGGATGCGATATACCTTAGGGAATTATTAGTCCAATAGCTGTTTCTATATTTGTTATATGTGATACAGTTTGAAATTTTTAAACAAAAATTTGGTCTAAAAAAGTCCTTTTTACATAGCTGTTATTTGATTTATGATGTTAAGATCTTAATCCCAAATAGATAATAATTAATTTTCATTCATAATTTGCATAATTATATTTTTTAAGCTGTTATACCTTAAAATTTTGATTTTTAAAGATAGAAGGTAGCTCCAGTGAGAAATGTATTCACTATGCCACCTTGTCTGCTCTTCTGTCAGAATTATTAGGTTGGAGCAAAAGTAATTGCAGTTTTTGACCATGAATTTTAAATTATAACTAGGCTCAAACACATCTTTATTAATTAAAATAGGAACCATTCAATCAACACAGTTTTGCCAATGAGAAATAAGTTTGTTTGCTCCTGTAGCATAAAAATCCATGCTTTGGGATCTGACAAACTCTTGGAAAGCATTTTCTGCCTCCTGCTGGCTGTTGAAACATTTTCCCTGCAAAAAGTTGTCAAGATGCTTGAAGTGGTAGTCAGTTGGCAAGCTGTCAGGTGAAAATGGCAGATGAGGCAAACTTTCACAGCCCAATTTGTTCAACTTTTGAAGCACTGATTGTGCGATGTTTGGTCAGGTGTTGTCAATGAGAACTGGGCCCTTTCTGTTGATCAATGCCAGCGGCAGGAGTTGCAGTTTTCCATACATCTCATCAATTTGCTGAGCATACTTCTCTGATGTAACATTTTTGCCAGGATTCAGAAAGCTGTAGTGGATCAGATCAGCAGCAGACCACCAGTGACCATGACCTTTTCTTGGTGCAAGTTTGGCTTTGAGAAGTGCTTTGGATCTTCTTCTCTGTTCAACCAGCCATCACCAGTTTTTGTATAAAATCCAATCTTGATTGCATGTCACAATCTAATTGAAATAGTTCACTGATGTTGCATAGGATAAGAGAAGACAACACTTTGGCACCCTCTTATCAAGTTTCTTCACCTTTGCAATTTGCTTCAAATGCCAAATGATCACAGAATGGTCAACACTGAATTTTTTGGCAACTTCTCGTGTAGTTGTAAGAGGATCAGCTTTGGTAATTGCTCTCAGTTGGTCACTGTCAACTTCTGATGGCTGGGCCACTGTGTTCCTCATCTTCAAGGCTCCCCTCTCCTTTGCAAAATGTCTTGAACCACCACCGCACTGTATGTTCATGAGCAGTTCCTGGGCCAAATGCATTGTTGATGTTGCAAGTTGTCTCCATTGCTTTACGACCCATTTTGAATTTGAATAAGAAAACTGCTCAAATTTGCTTTTTGTCTAACATCATTTCCCTAGTCTAAATAAATATAAGATACACAGCAAGTGATAAGTCATTAGCAAAAAACATAAAGTGAGAAATATGCATCAAAATGATGTATAACATAACCACATTGAGAATGTACTCCAATATCAAAGGGCAAAGTTCAACAATGCAAAAGAGCAATTACTTCTGCACCGATCTAATACTATAATACTCATCCGTGTTACACTTAATTCTGATTTCAACTGAGAAAACAATCTGATTTCTGTTTAGTTCTGCCTTGGTTGCCAGAGTCTGTAAAAGACGTGGTCCTATTTACTGCAATTCGTCTAAGGTACAGGAGTGGTGGCGAACCAACCGGCTGTGGTACCTGATGAGCTAGAAAGACAGTAATGAGAAAAAGAACAGAGCAGGAATCTCTCTTAGTTGTGCCAACAACTTGCTCAGCAACTTCCCTAAATCATCTCTCTCTGAGACACAGACAACTTAAGAAGAACACATCCTGGTTGTTACTCATACAGTAATAAATGAGAGGCTGCACCTCAAGTAAAATTTTTCATATTTTCTTAACTAGTTTTCCCCAAGACTGCATTTTTAAAACTGATTAACTTTCTCACCACTTTGTATTAATCAAAGGCATATATAACTGTGCTTCAGAACTTCTGAGCAGCATGATATAGACAATGCCTTAATTCTTGCCAAAGGCAAATAAAAGTTATGTCTTACTCCAGGTAGTCTCCCAATAGTCAAATGTGGGCTACTTAAGGGATCGAAGATTGGAAGACGATACTCCAAGCAAATGGCAGCCAAAAGAAAGCAAGTAGGGCTACGCTCATATCAGACAAAAAGATCGCAAGACAGTAAAGTTAACAAAAGACAAAAATGGACAATATATAATGAAAAAGGGACAATTCATAAGGAGATACAACTTACTAATATATACGCACCTGACACAGGAGCATCAAAATACGTAAAACAACTATTAACAGATCTATACAGAAAAAACGGCAGCAACACAGCAACAGTAAGAGATTCCACCTACATCAACCAAGAGATAATCTAGAGTCAATAAGGAAAGAGCAGGCTTAAGTGAAACATTAGACCTGATATGATGGATGTGTATCTATGTAGGAATGTAACACACATTCTTCTCAAGTGCACATGGAACTTTTCTCAAGGAGAGACTGTATGCTGGGACACAAAACAAGTCTCAAGACTGAGAACGATGGTAAGAATCTAGAAATCAACTAAGAGAAAGCTGGAAAAACCACAAAAACATGGAGAATGAACAACATGTCACTGAACAACTATTGAGCCAATGGAAAAAAATCAAAGGAGAAATAAAAGGACAAAGCGCAAAATCAGCAGAAGGAAATAATAAAGATCAGAGCAGAAATGAATGAAATAGAGACTAAAAAGATGATAGAGAAGATCAGCAAAACTAAGAGCTAATGCTTTGAATAGATAAATAAAATTGACAAACTTTTAGTTAGACTCACCTAAAAAAGAAAGAAGGCTCTGACAAATAAAACAAAAGAGGATAAATAACAATGGGTACCACAGAAATACAAAGGCTTATAAGAGAATATTATGAATAGCTACATACCAACAAATAGGACAACCTAGAAGAAATGAACAAATTCTTACAATCAGACTTTTCAAGACTAAATCATAAAAACATGGAGAATAAGAATAGACCAATCACTAGTACAGAGATTGAATTAAAAAGCTCAAAGTAATCAAAGCTCCCCAGAAAACAATAGTTCAGAACCAGACAGCCTCACAAGTGATTCTACTAAACATTCAAAGAAGATTTAATATCCACCCTTCTCAAACTACTCCAAAAAATTGAAGAGGGAACATTTCCAAACTCATTTTATGGGGCCAACATCATCCTGATACCAAAACCAGACAAAGACAATATAAAAAAAAAAGAGAGAGAAAATTGGAGGCCAATATCTCTGATGAATATAGATGAAAAAATCCTCAACAAAATTATTAGCAAAACAAATCAAACAATACATAAGAAGGATCACACACCATGATCAAGTAGGACTTATTCCATGACTGCAAGAGTGGTTTAACACCTGCAAATCAGTTAATGTGACACACAACATTAGCAAAATGAAGGATAAAAACATATGATCATCTCTGTAGATTCAGAAAAAGTATTTGACAAGATTCAACATCCATTTATGATAAAAAAATTCTCAATAAAGTGGATATGGAAAGAATGTGCTTCAACATGATAAAGGTCATACACATCAAACCCATTAACATCACACTTTGTGGTGAAAAGCTTGGTGAAAGTTATCCTTCTAAAATCAGGAACAAGGCAAGGATGCCTGTTCTTACCACTCTTATTCAAAATAGTATTGGAAGTCCTAGCCAGAACAATTAGGCAAGAAAAGGACATAAAAGGCATCCAAATCGGAAAGGAAGAAGTAAAAATGTCACTAAAAATTTGTGGATGACATAATTTGACATATGGAAAACTCTAAAGATGCCACCAAAAAAACTATTAGACATAATAAAAGAATACAGCAAAGTTGCAGGGCACAAAATCAACATACAAAAATCTGTTGCATTTCTACATATTACCAATGAACCAGCAGAGAGAGAAATTAAAAAAAAACAGTTCTGTTTATAATCACAACAAAAAGAATAAAATGCCCAAGAATATTATTAACCAAGGAAGTGAAAGACCTGTACACCAAACTCTTAAGACATTGTTTTGTTTTGTAAGACATTGTTGACAGAAACTGAAGACATAAGTAAATGAAGGTATTCCATGCTCATAGATGGGAAAAATTAACGTTTTAAAAATGTTGATATTGCCTAAAACAATCTACAGATTCGTGTGCAATCCCTATCAAAATCCCAAGGACGTTTTTCACAGAAATAGAACAAAAAATTCTATAATTTGCATGAAACCATAAAAGGACCCCCCTCCCCACACACAAAGCCAAAGCAATCCTGAGAAAAAAGAACAAAGCTGAAGGTACCACACTCTCTGATTTCAAACTACATTACAAAGTCATAGTAGTCAAAATAGCATGGTACTGGCAGAAAAATACACAAACAAATGGAAGAGAATAGAGAGCCCAGAAATAAAATTAATTTACAATGAAAGAACAAAGAACATACACTGGAGAAAGAACAATTTCTTCAATAAATGGTGCTGGGAAAACTGGACAGTCACAGGCAAAAAAAATGAAACTTGACACACAAAATCAATTCAAAATGGATCAAAAACTTGAATGTAAGACCTGAAACCACAGAACTCCTAGAAGAAAACACAGATAGTTTGCTCTCTGACATTAATCTTAGCAACATCTTTCTAGATATGTCTCCTCAGGCAAACAAAAGCAAAAATAAACAAATGGCAAGTTAAAAAGCTTCTGCATGGCAAAGGAAATCATCAACAAAATGGAAAGACGATCTATGAAACAAGAGAAGGTTCCTGCAAATCATGTATACAGTAAGGGGTTAATATCCAAAATATGTAAAGAACTCATATGCCTCAACAACAAAACAAACGCTCCAATTAAACAATGGGGCAGAAGAGGTGAACAGACATTTTTCCAAAGAAGACATAAAGGCAACTGGTACATGAGAAGATGTTCAGCATCATTCATTATTAGGGACTTGCAAGTGAAAACCACGAGGTGGTGTCACCTCATTTCTGTTAGAATGGCTGTTATCATAAAGGCGAGAAATAGCAAGTGTTGGTGGTAAGGATGTGGAAAAAAGGGACCACTGGTGCACTGTTGGTGGGGATGTAGATTGCCACAGCCACTTTGGAAATCAGTATGGAGATTCCTCAGAAAAATTAAGAATAGAACTACCACATGAACCAGCTCTCCCACTCTTGGGTTTTTAATCCATAGAGTACAAAAATACTAACTTGAAAAGATATAATGGGACTCTTAGGTCCATTGCAGCATATTTACAATAGCCAAAATATGGAAGCAACCTAAGTGGCCATCAATGGATGAATGGATAAAGAAGATGTGGTCTATATGTATACAATGGAACAGTATTTTGCCATGTGTGACAACATGAATGGGCATTGATGGTATTATGCTAAGTGAAATAAATCAGAAGGAGAAAGACAATCTCATTCACGTGGAATATAAAAGACTGCTGCTGCCAAGTCGCTTCAGTCGTGTCCGACTCTGTGCGAACCCATAGACGGCAGCCCACCAGGCTCCTCCATCCCTGGGATTCTCCAGGCAAGAACACTGGAGTGGGTTGCCATTTCCTTCTCCAGTATAAAAGACACCCCCTCCCAAAACACAGTAAATGAACACACCAAATAAAAACAAACACACAGAATCAGAGAACAGAGTAGTGGCTGCCAGAGCAGGAAGGGCTGGGGGGAGGGGAGTAGTGGCTACGAGAGCAGAAAGGGCTGGGGGGAGGGCACAGCGGCTAAAGGCGATCGACTATATGGTGATGGGGCAAGACTAAATTTTTGGTGGTCAGCACACTGTAGGGTATACAGAAGCAGAAATATAACGTTGTACACATGAAACTTATATACTGTTATAAAGCTACGTTATCTCAATAAGAAATTCAGAAAAAGTTTTTAAAGTGTGCTTCTTAACACACCAAAAATAGCTTGAGAATCTCAAGTTGGAAATCAGCTTTCTGGATGATTTTTGAGGTCCTTTTCCACTCTCAGTGTCCTAGAACTCTCAATATCTCTTTGAGCATGCACACACACATGTGCATAGACTCACATAACAGACACAGGCATCGCCTCTCATGTTACACCCAGAAGCTGCCCTTGATGCAAGAGGCACAACTTGTGGGACACTACTGCACCCAACACTGCTACAGAGATGCTCCTTCCCCAGGGCAGGTGTCCACAGTGTGAGCATCACAAATGTCTGACTGTTTAACACCTCGTTTTTTTATCAAGCGTGTGGGCAGCAAAATACAGTACACAAGCAGACAGAAAAACATACCTTAAACAAAATTACTTACAAATTTATTAAAATAGTCTCTTGAAGAAAGATAAAAGGCAACTACATTCGATGTCTGTTTGCAAACATGTCAACAGGAGACATGGCTGGGGTTCAGCAAGTACTAATTTCATTTTTAAATTTAAAGGTCTTTATCCCTTTATCTGTATCTCACTGGAACTATATGCTTTCTACTTGGACAAAGGTACTATTACACAGGAATACAAAGATTTTATTTTTTTCATAGTAACTTTTCCTCCCACTGGAATATCTTGGTCACATGACTGCCACTACAGTCACAGTTCTTCTACAGCTGGGTCAGGTCACAGGAGCAGCCAACTGACCTAAACCCTGCATTTCAGATACAGAAACCTAGGACCACAGAAGATGGGCTGTATTTTCCCCATGCAAGATAGAGGCTCTTCTGGGTTGCATGTGGGCAGGGGTTACCCGGGGATTTCCACGTGGAAAAATGCCCTTTGCTGACCCAGGGCAACAGCCCCATTCCAGTCTCAGCAGGCAGGCTGGGCTGCTATCAAGGAACTGCTGAGCATCTGAAGGGCCCATTCTTCACTGAGCATGAACATACACTTCAAAATACAGATGTGCTCTCAAAGTGCACTCGTGAGTTCATCTGGATCATCCAAGTGCTAGAGAAGCCATGGCAATGGGCCAATCCTCTTGCTGGGGAGACCACCCCTGGTTCTGTTCTCAGGCTGCAGCCTCTCCATAAAGGCCCACAGCAGCTCATTATAGTTCTATGTGACGGGTTAGTAAACCTAGCGTTGGATGCTACTTTCAGAGCCTCAATCACTGCCTAAGTGATTTCTGCACAAGGTAACCGAGAAACTTGTAGACAGGCCCTGAGGGACTAAAAGAGGCCAGCCCATGCATAAGCTAGGACCTCTAAATGTGGCCAAATGGGTATCAGGTGCTCAACTATATCACTGAAGTAATTCTTTCACTGAAAGGGCAAACATAAGGGTGGTAGGAGGGCAAAAAGAATACAAAAAAATTAAGAGTGTGAGGAGTTAGAAATAAGTGTTCTTTCCTATGGCTGTCACTGTTAGGAAGGCCTTTGACTCTCAAACACAGCAAGCAGAGCATACCTGTTGAGTCGATAAAGTGGACTTGAGAGCCCACTCATCCCATGAAAAGCTAGAGCATCACTAGTAAATCTCTCAATGAGGGGTCATGATGGGAATTTCTTTAAGGTATACGGTAAATATGGTTCTAGGTTATAATTATTTGAGTCATTTCATATTGTGTACCAACAGTACGTGAGATGCCAAGAATCATATGGATGTTTAAAGACAAAATGGACTTCTTAAAGGGAAAGTTATTAATATAATGCTCCATAAAAACATCATATATTAAGCAGAACAATTCTTCACTTTAAGTAGTTCAAAATTGTGTAAATACATTAATATATACATACACAGACAGACACAGATACACATTCACACAATGTCTTCCTATAACAGCTTCCTCCCTGACCAACTCCTGCAGGTTCTTGGATGACAACCTAGATAACAGCTATCACTCTCAAGGCCAACTTACCTTAAATAGATCTGCAACTATTCCATAATCTGCCACTTGAAAAATTGGAGCTTCTGGGTCTTTGTTGATAGCCACAATTGTCTGTGAAATAAAAGCAAAGAGTTTTTAAAGAAAACATACCACATAGACTGATGGTTCTATTCTAACTTCCGTAACAACAAATTTGTATTCTTAAAAATGTCTACCAAATAAGATTAGTTTAATTTGTACTGGTATTGTAAATTCAGAAGTTTCTGGGTAGGAACATAACAAAAAATTATCTCTCATCCCTACCACAGGCCAACTGCAATATTTAAAAAAGGTTTTATATCATTATTTTTTAAAAGCTCTTTTTTAACTTATGAAAAAATGTTGTAGATAAGTAACAAATCGGAGAGGATTCTGGGAAGACGGCCAAGTAGGAAACACTGAGAAACTGTCTCCCCACCTACACAACAACTGAACTGGCAGAATCTTTCATGTAACCAGTTTGGAATTTTGGAATCTATTAACGGTTTGCAACTTCCAGGGGAAGACTTGAATGGTAAACTGTAGCTCTTAGCAGAATAGCTGCTACTAAACCCCCATCTCTCATTCCTGGTGGCAGGCAGCTGTGTACATATTCCTGGAACAGCCTGCATACAGCTTATAGCAGTCAGAGTGGGTACAAGAAACCTTGTCCTCTAAATACTGGGGATCTCTGCTTTGATCATAGTGTGTTGCACCTGATCGCAAAGGTGCAAACAAAGACGAGGGTGGCTCTTGCTGTTGTACCTCAACCACTCTTTTCCCCCACCTGTCAAAGTTATTCCCAGGGGGTTTAAAAGATTAGTGCTCTTCATTTTTCTCGTTTTCCCTCTGTGGCATTTTCCCTCTGTGGTAGCCAGACATTAATGACTAGGACATTCAAAAGCAAATGCATATCAGAGGAAAACTACAAAGTGACCATACATGCCTAGGGAAAGGCACAGACTCTGAAGACTCCAGAAGCCCTTAAGTTTATATACCTCAGGTTAACTCTTGGCACAGAGACAGTGTGTAACAATCAAAAAGAACAATAAACAAAAACAAAAAAAACCCCAGCATACTCTGGGGAAATAGAAGAATCTACTATATTATTGATTTAAATGTCCAGTTTTCAACAAAATAAAAATCACAAGGCAAAAAAAGAAAATAGTATGGCCCACTCAAAGGAAAAAAATATAAACAGAAACTGGAATATCTACTAGACAAAGACTTTAACATAATCATCTTAAAGATGTTTGAAAAAAAAAAAACTAAAAGGAGATGAGGAGAAGGTCAAGAAAACAATGTGTGAATGCAATGGAAATAGTGATAAAGAGAAAACTCAAAAAGAAACCACAAAGAAATTCTGAAGGTAAGAAGTACAAAGTGTGAATGAAAAATTCACTAGAGGGATCCAAAGGCAGATTCGATCAAGCAGGAGAATGAATCAGCAAATTGGAAGATAGGACAATGGAAATTTTCAAGCTTGAAGAACAGAAAGAAAAAAGATTTAAGAAAAGTGAACATAGCCTAAGGGACCTGTGGACCACCATTAGGAGGACCAAAATATCTTATGGTGGTCCCAGAAGGAGAAGACAGAGAAGAGGGCAGAGAGAATATTTAAAGAGATAATGACTGACAACTCCCCAAATTTGATTACAGACATGAATAGAAACATCCAAGAAATTCAACAAACTTCAAGTAAGATGAATTCAAAGAGACTCCACACTAAGACACATAATCAAAGTTTCAAAAGCTGAAGATAAAAAGAGAATCTTGAAAACAGAGAGAATTGATTTGCTACACACAAGGGATCCTCAAGACTATCAGCAGATTTTACATTACCAACTTTGGAAGCAAGAAGGCAGTGAGCTGATACATTCAAAGTGGTAAAAGAAAAAAACTGTCGACCAATAATCCTATATCCATCAGAATTGTTCCTATAGTGACTTTTGCAGAAACTGAAAAACTCATCCTAAAATTCATATGGACTCTCAAGAAACCTCAAGTGGGACTTATAGACCAATGAAACAGAAGAGGAAGCCCAGAAATAAACCCTCACATATATGGTCAAATGATTTTTGACAAGGGTGTCAAGACCATACAATGGAGAAAAGATAGCCTTTTCAACAATGGTATTGGGAAAACCAGGTATCTACATACAAATGAATGAAGTTGGCCTCTTACCTAACACCGTTTACAAAAACTAACCTTATAACAGATCAAAGATTTAAACATTAGACCTAAAGTTACAAAACACTCAGATGAAAAACATAGACCAAAAGCTGCATGATGATGGTTTTGGCAATGATTTCTTGAATATGACATGAAAGGTATAGGCAACAACAAAAAAACAGACAAATTGAACTTCATGGAAATTAAAAAAATTTGTGGCTCTAAAGGCACTATATGGCACCCCACTCCAGTACTCTGGCCTGGAAAATCCCATGGGTGGAGGAGCCTGGTAGGCTGCAGTCCATGGGGTCGCAAAGAGTTGGACACGACTGAGCGACTTCACTTTCACTTTTCACTTTCCTGCATTGGAGAAGGAAATGGCAACCCACTCCAGTGTTCTTGCCTGGAGAATCCCAGGGACAGCGGAGCCTGGTGGGCTGCCGTGTATGGGGTCGCACAGAGTCGGACACGACTGAAGCGACTTAGCAGCAGCAAAGGCACTATCAACAGAGTCAAAAGGTAACCTAGAGAATGAGAGGAAATACTTACAAATCATATATCTGATAAAGAATTAATATATGGAATATATTTTTTAAAACCTACTAAATTACTACTAAACTCAACAACAAAAAACCACACTGTCCAATTCAAAAATTGGGCAAATGGCTTTAAAAGCCACTTCTCCAAAGAAGATATATGAATGGCCAGTAAGCACATGAAAAAATGCTCAACATCATTGATCACTGAGGAAACGCAAATCAAAACTACAGTGAGATACCACCTCAGATCTAATAGGATGGCTACTGTCAAAAAAAACCATACCGGTGCTGAAAAGGGTGTGGAAAACTAAAACCCCTGTGCACTGTTGGTGGGAATGTAAAATGGTACAACTGCTGTGGAAAACATCATAGTAGTCCCTCAAAACATTAAAAATAAAATTACCATGTGACCCAGCAATTCCAATTCTGGATATATACCCAAAAGGACTGAAAACAGGGCCTTGAAAACATATTTGTATACCTGTGTTCATAGCAAAGTATTCATAAATGCTAAAACTTGGAAGCAACTCAAGAGTCCATCAATAGATGAATGGATAAGCAAAATGTGGTGTGTGTGTATAAACACACACACATACACATATAATGGAATATTATTAGCCTAAAAAGGAAGAAAATTCTGACATATGCTACAACATGGATGAATCTTGAGGACATTATGCTAAGTGACATAAACCAGTCACAAAAAGACAAATACCAAATGATGATTCCACTTAAAATGTACTTAGAATAGTCAAAACCATAGAAACAAAAGGTAGAATTGTGGTTATAAGTATATGGACTATGAGGTGGGAGACTGGGAAAATACCATTTAATGTGTATAGAGTTTCAGTTTTAAAAGATGAAAAGAGTTGTAGAATTGGATAGTGATAATGGGTGCACAACATTATGAATGTATTTAATACCACTGTCAGTGTGTACATAGCTAATTTTACACTTAAAAATAATTAAGATGGTAAACTTTATGTTATGTACATTTTACCATGCAGAAGAATGTTTTAATGCAGTATACTAAAAATCTTGAATTTTCTGTATATAAATTAATAACCTGACTTAAACCAAACCAACCAAATATAACAGGAAATTTTTGTAGGTCATTGAAAATTTTTAGATATACTGAATAAAAACCACAGATAAAAAGTTCATTCATCCATTTTATATTTGGTGTGCTTTATTCAACAAGACAGAAGTCAACTTTGTCAAATCATGAGATATATATTATTAGAGTCAATTCTCAGCTTATTTCACTTATACAATGATCAGTATTTTTCCACCTATTAACAATATATATGTTTTAAACTTGTGACTATAAATGTTAGATTTCAACTTTAAAAAGTAACAAAGCCATTCCCTAACTCATAGGCTTTAAAGCTCAAACTATTTATTCTCTATGTACTGCATTCCATTTAGCATTTTTAAATTACTATCCTGGGTCTACTGTGAGAATAGAAAAGTTAACTATCTAGTTGGCCTATTAAGTAAAGATGAATATTTAAAACAAAAAAGTTTAAGTCCTTATGTATGCAGCAAGTAAATGTAACAAAGTACTACGTCTCCTACAAAAACTACCACAAGTTCCTCTTAACTCCCACAAAATCTTTAAATGTAAAAGATTATAATGACAGATCAGTAACAGATTACAGAGAAACTGTCACTAAAAAACATGTTATGTTTACACAATTATTCTATTAATAACAGATTTCTTTATACACTACAAATAGTTTGGTATTCCCCACAGATGCTTCTAACACCATTGCAATTAAAGTAAAATTAGACTTTTGACTCTAATATGGTGTTATTTTAATTAAAAAATGATAATTTTTGAATCTTTGGAAGTAAAATTAAGTACTTCCCTGCCTATTACTCCATCATATGAAAACAGGCAGAACACCTTTTTCAAGTATTTTGATACAGTCTAACTTAAAATATAGTCTGTATGATATATGTGTAAATTCCTCTAAAAGGGCCCCAAGGCCTGAATATTCCAGAATATCTGAAATTGGCACACACTGCAGTCCAGGTAACTACTGATCCAGAGAAACATGCCATATACATTAAAGTGTGGGCGAAGACTATAATATAGCATGGTTTCAATATACACCTCAAATCTAGTCACAAGGACAAACATTTTGAATCATAGGCATTGATTTGCATCGTGGTCTTTCTCTTCTGGGAATAAGTAGCCTGCTTCACAGCTACTAGCAGAGATTTATTTAATTAACGATGGTTAATGATTTCCTGGAGGCCACCTAGTCAAACATCTGACAGTTTAATCATCTGAAAGCTTTTTCATCCCACTATATAAAAGTTATTTTTAAAGAAAGAGCATGTAATTGTGGGCAAAGAACCACCATAGTATTTAAGAAAAAAGATTTTGGTCAGTTACAGAATTCTCAGGTTACTGAAAGAATATTCTTGAAATATCAACTGTAAATAATTATGATAAAATCTTGTTTGTATTCTAGGGCTCTTTTAATATGTTCTTATAAATTCATACTCTTCTTCCTTATAGACATTTTAAAGCACAGACTGTATTCAACCTTATTAATAGGTATACAGTTTATATGCAGAGCAGGCTCTGGGAGTTGGTGATGGATAGGGGAGCCTGGCGTGCTGCAGTCTATGGGGTTGCAAAGAGTCTGACACAACTAAGTGACTGAACTGAACTACCAGACTTAAACCAATCACTCTATCTATGGCTGCGTCAGGTCGGCTCTGTAGTTGTGGCACATGGGCTTCGTTGCCCTGCAGCATATGGGATCTTAGTTCCCTGTCTAGGGCTCGAACCCACATCCGCTGCATTGGAAAGCAAATTCTTAACTACTGGACCACCAGGGAAGTCCCAATCCTCCACTTTAGAACTTAGCCAAAATTACAATCTAAGACTGGTGTGTCTCCCACAAAAGAGTTATCACAGGGACTATGTCGTTTTCATTTAAGCAACTCCAGCATCTGTACAAAGTACATAGACTTAGTAAATATTTGTTGACTGGATGGACAGACAAATTATTGGCTCAAGTTTATTCTTACAGATTATTCCCCAACACGGGTCTCCTTAATTCAATTATTCCCTTTTTGCTTTGACATATACCATCTAGTCCATTTCTCCTCCAATCCAGCCCTGATGCCATGAACAAGAACTTTTACCAAGATCTTCTAGGCAGGCAGAGAGAGAAGCAAAATTCTAGATACGTCTGAACAGGCCCAGCTAAAAACATTTTTGAAGGTTGCCGGTGTTTATTGGTTTTTTTTTTCTTTACCCTCTAATGCAGCAATAACATTTTCCCCACTGGCACTGCTGCTTTCAGAGCTCAGTGAAGAATCCTGCCATCCAACTGTGAAATCTGACTGGTTTTGGGCCAATTCATTTAGAGGTTACAAGGAGGTAGTGCATGCATCTTTTCAAGTTAGAAGTTAAACCTATTAAAAGTTTTATTACCTTTTCTATCAAACTTCCATCTGAATGAATAAAAGCAGGAGTGTCAGAGGCATCTCTGACTTCATGAAAGACTAAGTTCATAATTCAAACTGTGCATTGTTATGCATGAATTAATGTGTCATATTCTGAAATGTATGTTCACAGAGTCATCACACAGGACTTCTAGATAAGAGTCCAAGCAGCAAGTTAAAATCAAGTGGCTCCTCTATATGCTGCATTTTTGACAATTACTAAGGTTCTGAGATGCTCCAATCCAAAATGTGTCAGTCACAATTTAGTAATGACCCAAGAAGACGGGCCTTGCTGATGTATGACGGTGGGACCGTTAGGGGACTAGGGTGAAACAGAGAACCAGGTGTCAGTACATCATAAACTAGATAGTCAGAACCTCATCAAGTTGTTTTCACCCCCTATTTTCCATCCACAAATTGTCAGAGCTGAAAGAGATCTTCCAACACGTGCATTTGGCAGACAAAGAACTGAGGTACAAACAAGACATGTCGGGTGGTAAGTCTGCAGGGGAGCGGGATTCAGGTTCACATCTCTTTCCGTGATACACACGGCCTCTCCCACCAATGGTGCATCTTCAGGCAGGGCACAGTGGTGTATATACCTTCCAATCCCTAGGTTTGTGTTAACGTGAACGGTTCCACTACACACACTGTAACTACATGGAGGCATACCAGTGAAACCTAAATTTTAAAATGTGAACACTTTTCCTCTTAGTATCATCACTGTTGTGTAGTTACCTTGCTGTCTTTCATCCCAGCTAAATGCTGGATGGCTCCAGATATTCCTACAGCAATATAAAGTTCCTGAAACAAAAGAGACCATATCATTAATATGCATTCATATATTACACCTTCCAAAGTACTTGCTATAACCAACCCAAGTCTTACACCAGAAATATTTTAAATAAAACAGATGCAAATATGTATTACTTAAATTATGCCTTCCTTCTTCCCTGATCTCCCTAACCCATAGTGCACACTTACCTCTGAATTCATAAAGTAGTGGTGGAACAATAATATTGGATAATAAGAGTTTTTGAGCATTAACTGTGTGTTGACCACTGTGCTAAGCATTTCACATCAACTGTTTCACTTAATCTCACAATTTGCTGTGAGGCCGTACTTTCTGTCTGTGCTACTCATTTGGATACAGCTCTTCAACTCACCACCCTGCATGGAGCCACTAACAATATACACACATTTCATATTAACATATAAATACGTATTAAAGTGTACTTTGACTTAGCTATTTGCTTCTCATGGATATTTGTTGAAGTGGTAATCAAGAGTGTATTTATTAAGCTTCACATTTAGAAAAACCAAATATACAAATCAGTCTCAAGGGTCACACACATACACACACAACCTCCTTAATTAAAAAATAACAGGTTTCTCACAGGCACAGAATGAACCTTTGTATTTCTAACGCCTAATAAACGGGTCCCTGCACTGCAGTTTCCCAGTAAATGTGGGTGACAGTTGCACCTCTTCCTACCCCTCTGCTTCAACTAATTATAAAGGGAATGATGACTGCTCTCTGTACTTTATCTAAAAATTAAAACTCACTGTCATCATGGAAAACCGATTTAATAAGTGCTTAATTAAAAATGCTTAGTTGCTCTGTCTACTAGGGATAATTAAAACCTCAGCTGAAAAGCTTTCCCCACACATAAGCTGAACAAGCCCTGGCTTGGGTAGGGGGTGCCCCTTACCATGTAACCAGGCTGACACGACAGTTCTGTCACGACTGACAGCACAGTCTCTCCTCAACATGAGTAATGTGGAAGGTACTGCAGGTGGCTCTGTCACACAGTTTTATTACAGGGCCAAGACTTCAAAGTCAATGACAATGTCAGGCGGCCCCACTTTGTCTTCTGCATGGCCCGTAATCTAATTCATGAGTGCTAGAGCTTTTCTTTAAAAAGCTCTTCAACAGCCGACCTTTCTAAAAAGGCTCCTCAGGATGCTCTAACGTACACAGAGTTGAGGACCAGTAAAAGAGATGATCCTCAGCTCGTGAGCAGCTTGAAACCTGTAACTTGACCCAGCACATTGATAGCGAATCTCTGGGTCTTATCTTTAAAGGCATAAAGTGTCCACCGCTTCTAGAGCAGTAGGATACCCTTAAGTACTCTGGAAAGGATACAACCTAGTCCCCAATGTGAGTTAATCATCTAAAAATCTACAGTGAGCTGGGTTTGCTTTTCAATTCAACCTGCTCATTAGTTAATCATCAAAAGCCTGAAAATAGGAAAGAGCACTTAGGCCTAAAGAGTCTGTGTCTTAGGGTGGGGAGTACACTACTGCAGAGAGCAAAACGTAAGGGGTGAGGATAAAAAGCAATCCCATGATTTTATCTTAAACATAATCCAATGCATAAGTTATGACCATATACCTTTGGATAATACAGTAAGGCCTTGTTATTATACTCTTATCAGACAATGACACTTGTATGACTAATAAACGAGCACTACTATTTTGAAAAAGCACCAGTATTTTCCACTGAAGACTTTACAGGTAACTTCAATGGATAATTTTAACATCATTCAATTTATTCTGACCAGCATTTCTTTTAAGAGAGAACATTCATTAAATTATTAATCACAGTATACTTACTAAATCCTACGTTCAGGAAAACCAGGCCAAAAAGTTCTAATGTAAAGATTTTTAAAGTAAGTTATTTAGATAGACACTGTCTCACTAACCACACTTCGAAGTATGTTCTCAAACCATATATTGGAAGGGATCAATAGTTCTATAAAGGGGTCTTTCTGACATACATGTCTACATTAAAATTCAGCAAGTCTTAAAAGCCTCTCCATTTGCATTATAAAATGCTAATAAAAATGCTGATTCACTCTGGCACTAAACATCAACATAAATATGATATAAACGAAATTTACATTAAACCTCCTGAGAAATGACTACCGCTGGCTTTAACCATAAATGTCAGTAAAGAAATAACAGATTCTGGGCCAAAGGAAACCAAAGGTGGTTCCAGGGTCATTCCCACCTTTCTAAAAAGCATAAATTGTCCACACAGGTAAATTTTGACCTGTTCCTGACCAACAAGAACTTATTTTACTATCGTGCAAACACAGTTCTCTGAATAAATAAGAAAAGCTTTGAAACAACAGCCCTGAACGAGTCCTGAGATTTTGGCTGCTGTTCTGAGATCTGATGGCTCTCTAAGACAGGAAGAGAGGCTTGAGGCTTTTTTTCTTTTTCAGAAAACATGTACAGGCAATTAGACTACAGTCATAGGATGCTTCCTCACGGTTCAGAAAGCATTTCTGTATTTCAATAATAATAATTAGTATGTGCAAAACCCTCCACAGATGCTAATTTATGGAGCACTTTAGACACTGCTTCACAACATAACAAGGCAAACCCTGCCCTGAGGCACTTTCTTTCTAAATCGGATGGTAGGTAAAAAAATCTGGAGCGAAAATGAGAGGTGATGTTGGAGGGGGGAACAGCAATTAAGGGTTCAAAAAGAGGTGGGATTAAAGAAAGGAACAGACAGAAAAGGAAGGAGGGGTAGTCCTGGAGATAAAGTTCTAACAGCTTTCACAAAGGGAAAGAAACTTAACTAGAGTAAGAAACTGGACGAAGGACAGCTGGTAGCAGTCTGGGTTAATCATCCTGCAATTCAAGGATGGAGAGGACGATGGGAAGTAAAGCCATAGGCTTGGTAAAGAAGGGGCAGCACCTACTTCAAGTTCTGGCAAAAGAAAGGACAAATCCCTCTTTCTTTGCCAAGACCTAAAAAAGACTACAGCTGTAGCCTCATCCAAAGAACTCAGGAGCAGATGTCTACATTAGAGTGTGCTCAGATAACACAGGAATAGGGCTTGGAGACTGCTGCACCCAGTGTGGTTAATAGAGGTTTGCAAGAGGAGTATATCACTGCCATTTAGAAGTTTAGAACCTAGGCTCTGGAATCTCACTGCCTATGCTGAAATAAATGCCAGCTCAGCCACCTAACAGACCTTTGACCGTGAGCCAATTATTTAATCTCTCTATGCCTCAGCTTGCTCATCTGAATAACTGGGATTCTGAGGCTTCAATCCTTAGCACAGAATCTGGTTTCCCAAGACACTGGTGTACCACTCAAGAACTGAGATTTATTCAAACACTGATTTTCTCAGCCCACTCAGTGACTAGTAGACTCCTGGGGTGGTCCCAGGGTTACCATATACAGCTGAGCAGGCTGTAATCTGAACAACTCTGGAGGGAAGCATCATTCATATCATAGTCATTATAGATCTGCATTTTTATTACAATAATTTTCCAACAGATGGCAGTAAAGTAACTAGAGAAAGGAGTATTTTTTCCCTTATTCATACAGAAGAGTTGTATGGACTAGCAGAAGTACAGGACAGCAAGAATCCCCTGTGGTACACACTCTAGAAGCTCGCAGTCAAACAACACAGGTTAAGGTAAGATCGTAAAAATCTGGGTGTGACAGAGCTCTGGGCTCTTATGCAACCCCTTACTTTCCGTTCCTGCCAACAAGAAGCGGAATGGCCTTTAGAAGCAGGAAGCAGTTTGGGGGATGATGGTACTCTGGAGTAATTTCTGTCCTTTGCCAAACAGGAGTCTACTTTTACAGCCTATCCCATCTGTTCCTGCTCCTTAGTCCTTCAAACAAAACACGCTTTTAGAAGAGGTTTTACTAGTCCGAGCATGATGACAAATCTGTATGTCTGAGAATTGAAAGACTGAAATGAAATCTTAACACTTTTACAGAAATCTAACCAACCTGGGGAATCAACATGGTCAGAGTATTCTCTGATGCATGATTTGGGTTTTGGCTGCTTTCTTCCGTAAGTATTTGCTAACATCACTCTCCTGCTTCACTCAAATCTTGGGCAGGAAATCCGAATTCCAAGAGCATGTATTTCTGAGTCCTGCTCTCCAGAAGATCCTGGTGCCGATGCTAAGGAGAAAAGTGTTTCTTACTTGCACGCTGTGATTTTTACCTAACACTATTAAATCCAAAAGGGATATATAATATAAAAATATTGTAAGCCACATACTTTAAAATTTTCTATTAGCCTCATTAAAGTGAAACGAAATAGGTGAAACCAATTTTAATAATATAATCTCAATTAAATCTAGCCACGTTTCAAGTGCCCAATATCGACATGTAACTTCATCATTATCACCGTGCTAGACAGCCAAAGATCCAAGATAATTTAAGAACAAGTTAAAGAAGGGAATTCCCTGGAGGTCCAGTGATTAGGATCGTACTTCCACAGACCAGAGACCAGATTCAATCCCTGGTCAGGGAACTAAGATCCCACAATCCGTGAGGTTCTGACAAAACAAACAAACAAACAAAAAACCAAAGTAAAGAAGAGCCTTCTTGTAAGCTCTATGAGGTACTGCAGAGCATGACAGTAAGACCTCAAGACAGAATGACATTAGCATCTTGTGTTAGCTTTGCTTTTATTGGCTCAGAACAAGATCATAAAAGGAAAGTCAGCAGAATGACAAGGCTGAAGATTAAATAAGGGAGCAGTCAATAGAGAAACACATAGATGACTCAAATCCACCAATTTTCAGGTATGGTAGACCATTATAAGAAAACCCAGATGAAAATGGCTGGTTTAAAACAGTAAATTTATACTCTGAAACTGATAATCAAATTTTGTTCTCTAGTAAGATACTCTTTCTTAAAATTTTAGAAAAACCTGAAGACTCTACCCTGAAAGGCTCACACTTCTCAAAAAAGCATACGGGCACACCCTGGAGACTTTGCGTGTTCCAGACTACTGCAGTAAAGCGAGCGGTGCAATAAAACAAGTCACAAGAAGTTTTTGGTTTCCTAGTGTATATAAAAGTTATGTTTACAGTACACTGTAGCCTATTAAGTGTGCAACAGCACTATGTCTAAAGAAACAACATATCTACCTACATTTTTTAAATGTTATTTTTAAATTAAATGCCTGCAGCTAATAGGATTGTTGGGATTATTAAGTAACACAATGCATGTGAAGTGCTCAAAATATGAGCCATTACTATTAATGCTATTCTTATTACTGAATGATCACTAAATCTTTAAACCAGAAGGCATTAGACAACCAACTGCCACATAAATCCCACTTTAAACTACTTGAGTGGTTTACTATTGTGATAGTAACTATCACTATATTAAGAGAAGTTGCTATTTAACTTGATACAATTTTTCTACTAGCTGTAAAGTTTGAATTCAGCCCAACTTTCTAGACAGTGCTGGCTGGCCTAGAAAGTTGAGGTGAGTTTCTTCACAAAATTCTAACATAATCTTCATACAGGGATACATGGCCCAGAGACAGCTACCAAGACATATCAAATTTGTCATACAAAAAATAATATATCAAGTTGAAATTACATCTTTTTTCCTAGAATTGGAACAGTATTCAGCCTGCAGCAACTTCAGTACTGCTTAAACAAAGTAGAAATGAAAGATTTAAATGTTTACTTTTATGTTTATATAAAAATATGACTATGAGAAGAGTGGTTAAATCTGGAGCTTTCAGAGCAGAAAAACTAAGCCAGTATTTCTTCGCCTCTTTAAAAATCAGGTTTAAAATTCCTTTTCTACAAAGTCTCGCTTTCCAGATTGGGGAAGGAATGTAAAAAGCTACATTTATTTGAAGATAAAAAGTTTAAAGACATCATATAAGTAGTTCTATTAAAAACTAGAATTCAGCAATCCTACGTATGTGCTTAAAAACAATACCGTAAGACTGCCTCGGATGAAACAAATTTTACAGAATGGCACATGCTCTCTTAACATTGTTTACTCAGAAGACTACAGAGGCATAACCTTAAACAGCAACTGTTACAACAGCTAAAACACAACACACATACCCAGGACAAATGCCAGGTTAGGAGTTAAATGTAATTCATCACAGGAAATAATGAATGTCTCTTTGAGAAGTAGATTAACCGAACTATATTTTCTAATTACTGCAAGTCTCTTGTGCATTACTATTGCTATATTTCATCCTGCTACTCATTTAAAAGGCCAAACTATTTCCTCTGTTTGCCAAATTGTTTTTAAGTCTCTTCTCTTTTTGGAAGAGGCCCCAAAATGCAAAGCACAACTGTGGCTCTTCTCTCAAACAGCTCTCTGCCTGTATTATGAAATTCTCAGACAGGTTTATGCCTCAGCTGAGTTTCAAATGAATACAGAACTTTATGCATATTCCTGATATGAAGCTGAAGGTATGTCTCAACCATCAGATAATGCTCCTATACTAGGACTAACTTAGATTGTATCAGTATTTGAGATGGCATGTTAATCATCACAACTACATGAATTGTCTATAATATGCCAGTAACCATACTCTATATACATTATCTCACTTCACTATGACAATAACTCTAAGGGGTGGAAATTTTTCTCATTTTATAGAACAGAAAGCACAGGCTCAAGGAGGCTTGATGAGTCATTCAAAGTTACACACACCTAGTAAAAGGCAGGCTTCTTAACCTTTGAGTTTAAGTTCAGTACTTCCACTACACCACAAATAACTCAATATTGTGACAGTGCTATTAATACCCTTTAACTGAAGTCACTAGTTTATTAAAACTCCAGTAAATATATTTATCATGGAGAAAAATCACTAAAACAAGATGAGATGAACAGCTAACATAAGGTTATATGTAAAAAAAAAAGTATCAATTTTAGCTAACATTAGTTTTCACCCCATGTTACTAGATGTATCAGTTGATAGCTTATTTCTGAGTTCCTCACCCTGAATTAGGACATAAGCTACAACCTTTGATTTATCTAATGACCAGTTAGTTGCACATCAACTGAAATGCCTCTAATACAAATGCTTCACACAAAGGCACTGGCTACAAGGCCGTCAAGAAGACGACTCATGGAAGAGGCAAGACTTGGAAACCATTTCTTGTTTGTTGATGTCTTTGATGTTTAGCTTATGTAACCTATACAGAAAACTAACACTTTGGATAAAAACTTTCACCTGGCTTTCGATGAAGTCAATATCTGGTTCCAATAACTTTAATGGAAAAGGTCTAGAAACAAAATCAGAAAACTCATTTAAAAGAAACCTCTGTAGGTTTCTCATATGAATAGATATTCCACGGCTCAGTAGATGGACTTGGTGCTTAATTAGGCAGAGAATACATAGCTTGGGTTTTTTAGTCCAAGGTGTTTTAAAATCCTAAATTCATCCACAGATTGGAGTTCCTCTATATTCTTTTTACTGGCCCACCTTTCCCCCCAGAGAAGCCAATTAAATGTCATCTTCACGACCAGTCTAGTTATAATATGACCAAAGCAAGTGGTAATTTATACTTCTAGCATAGGTTTCATCACTCAGTCACTCAGTCATGTCTAACTCTTTGGGACTCTGGACTATGGCCCATCAGGCACCTCTGTCCATGGGATTTTCCAGGCAAGAATGCTGCAGTGGGTTGCAGTCCTCCAGGGGATCTACCTGACCCAGAGATCAAACCTGTGTCTCCCACACTGGCAGGTAGATTCTTTACCACTAAGCCACCTGGAAACCCTATGCTGCTTCATTACGTACCTTATTATTTTTGTTCAAAGTATAAGTTTAGTAACCCAGTTTCTCAAATACAAAGTTAAAAGATTTTTTTTTAATGGACAGTAACTAACTATATTGTGATTTAGAATTCAAAAGTTTAAATGTAAACCAAAAAAGGTGAAATTTCAGCTCTTGGTCTTTAAATACTGTTTTTAAATGTAGGTTTTGATTACATGATGCATAGAATCTGACATAAATTTTTCTTAATAGTGTATTTTTACAATAAAATATAACTTTTAATACTTAACTATTTTGCATGTAGATGTTTTGCATTTAGGTAATTAGCTTCTATACTAAATGCACAGATTTTCTATTGCAGGAAGACTTTCTTCAAGGACACCTAGAATGGCAGAAAGCAGTCAATGTGTGTGTGTGTGTGTGTGTGTGTGTGTGTGTGTGTAGGCCATGCCCCACGGCTTGTGAGATTAGTTCCCCAACCAGAGACCGAACCTGTGCCCCCTGTAGCAGAAGTGCAGAGTACTCACCACTGGATGACCAAGGAATTCCTAGGTATAATATAAAATTACTCAGATGATGAAATTACACTGAAATATTTGGGTGTACAACATCAAATTACTTAGAAATATAATTAGTAGATTATAAAGCTTTGCATTTTTAGCAATCAAATAAAAAGTTTAAGATTTTTCATCAGTAAGGTTTAATTGATCTAACGGCTAAATTATATATACCTATACAGAATTTTGTAAGAGTAAGGAAACTCTAAGGTTACCTATGCATTTGTTGTTATTGTTCAGCTGCTAGTTCATGTCCAACTCTATATGACCCCATGGACTACAGCACGCCAGGCTTCTTTGTCCTTTGCCATCTCTCAGAGTTTCCTCAAATTCATGTCCAGTGAGTCGGTGACGCCATCCAACCATTTTATCCTCTGTCGCCCCCTTCTCTTCCTGCCCTCAATCTTTCCTAGCATCGGGTTCTTTTCCAATGAGTCAGCTATTTGCATCAGATGGCCAAAGTACTGAAGCTTCAGCTTCAGCATCCGTCCTTCCAATGAATATTCAGGGCTGATTTCCTTTAGGATTGACTGGTTTGATCTCCTTGCTGTCCAAGGGACTCTCAAGAGTCTTCTCTGGCACCACAATTCAATGCACAATATCTAATTCTATGCACAATATCTATGTCATCGATAAAAAAAAATAGAGGCCTGAAGAACCAAGCTGGCAATAGAACCTGACTTTAAAGTACTATTCTTTTCACTCAAGTTACCTCATTCCCAAAATGAAGGTCATTCCCAAAAAGAAGGTCACTGTTTGTGCATAGCCTTTCTTGATGATTACTTAATCTAAAACAATAAAGATAGTTTCTATGCCAAGAAGCTCATGAAAGCTACATAGTAACTAGAGAAAAACAGTTTGGAGGCTCTTCAAAAAGCTAAACAAAGACTTATCATGTGGCCCAGCAATCCCAGGCCTAACTTACCACCCAAAAGAATTTAAAGCAGGAACTTAACAGATAATTATATGCAAATGTTCAAAGCAGCATTATTCACAATAGCCAAAAGGTAAAAATGACCAAAGTATCTATCAATAGATAAATAAAATATTCATGGAATATTATTAAAATATTTTTCAGCCATAAAAAGGAATGACATTCTGACATATGCTACAATAAGGATTAAACCTGAACATATGCTAAAAGAAGACACTCACAAAAGGACAAATATTGTATACGATTCACTCTTAAAATATCCAGCATAGTGAACTCATAGAGACATAAAGTAGATTAGGGATTACCAGAGCCTGAGGTTGGAAGGAATGGAGAACTACTGCTTAATGGTTACACAGTTTCTTTTTTGGGGTGATGAAAAATTTGGAGTATATACAGAGGTTATGGTTGTACAATATTCTGAATATAAATGATGTCTCTGAATTATACACTTAAATATGGTTGCAAATTTCATTAGATTTTTACCACAATAAAGTCATCAGGAAGTAATTTCCTTGACAGAATCCTTTATACAATTCTCCATCTTCAAAACACTTAATTCTAGAATCCTGTTTTAATAACTATCACAATTATCCAGGCCAGAACACTGGAGTGGGTAGCCTTTTCCTTCTCCAGGGGATCTTCCCAACCCAGGGATCGAATCCAGGTCTCCCACATTGCTGGCGGATTCTTTACCAGCTGAGCCATCAGGGAAGCCCATAAACAGTTCCAACGTAACATTAAAAAATAACAATATGGGAAACCAGGTAAAAGACTTATGGGAATTCTCTGTACTATTTTTGCCATTTTTCTGTAAATCTAAAACTGTTCTGAAAAAAAGCAACTTGAGTTCTCTATGAGCTCAGCCCAAATTACACAAAAACGCCTTGAACCACCTTTTAAAGGTCTAAGAATCTGAGCAGAGCTAATAACGTAGAAAAGGGAAATGCTTATAAGAGTAAATTTACTATTCATCCAACCTTACTAGAGACCATATAAATAACTTCACTTTAAGGAAATGGAAAGCATTCCCTTGCCCCTAATCCATTTCCCAAATTCCTTCTCAGACTAACTTTAGTTAATATTAATATATAAATATATTAAACTAAAATACTAAAATGTTCTTTTATACAAGATCTTAGTACTCTTATCTTTGGCTCTAAAATAAACATGAGGATTGAATTACATATGCTAAATGATCAACTATCATTGAATAAACATTTCCTTCTAGTACAGTGTTTTATTTTCTCTGACATTAATGTGCATGATTATCTTATCTGAAGCGATACATGAGGAAAAACATTAGCTTTTATATGAAAGGGCCAAAAATACAGTTAGAATAAGAATAGAAATTTAGAACAGTTTTATTCAAATTGCCACACCAAGATAGCTACAACAAAGATTTGCTGTCTACTCTTACTGATTTTCATACCAGCTGTTAAATTAGATTGATCATCTACAAGGCACGTCAATTTATATCAGTGGAATCTTTTATAAAAGTTCTAATATATACATAAAAAATTCAACAGACTCTCCAAAACTTAAAAAATTAATTTTATATACTAAATGGTAATGGATAAGAAAACTTGACTGACACTGGTTCTTTTGGAATAAATATTTAGAGAAAACAGTCTAATAAAAATTAGTTAAGAAAATGAAGCAAAGACACAATTACAACTAACTTTCAGCAAATAAGTTTTTAACTACTGCACAACCAAACTATCTATACATCCAAACCACAGTTTGTTAGTTCTTCAACTTCTCCTTTGTCACTTTAAGCTCCACTGTAAGGGCTTTGATCATGCAGGCCATGTAATTACCTTTAAGGAGCATGCTTAGGGTGTTTTCTGCACTACAGGTCCATACAGCATTTCTCTTTGTCCTCTTGGGAACAGAACATCAATTGCTTTCAGCTAAATGCACTCACATATGAATATTTTAGTACAATTTAATGCTTCTATACCAACCCCAAAGGAATAAAGCATCAATTTGTGAACACCATTTTCTTAGAGTTAAAAGCCAAGCTGGATAATGCAGTATGAAAGGGGTTGTCACTCTTTAGCTTTTTAGCAAGTCAGAAAAGCAGTCCATAAATTCAGTCCCAGCTGTGTACAAATAACTCCCATAAAGTTTGTTCATACACAGACTTTTCAACATTAGTGAATTTTCTTCAAAAGAACTCAGAAAAAATTTCTTATCTTAGTAAATTCTCCCCAAAACTGCTTTATTGAGTAAGTACTCATCAAGTCAGAATTATAAATGAACCACTAATCTGTTAGTAAAATACCAAAATACAGACAAAGTAATCTACTTCCACTAAGTGAAAAAACACACTTCTCTGGCAGGACGTAACAGAAACTCTTTGACTGCAGTATGTTTATACGTTTGAATGGTGAGGTAGGTAAAGTCATCAATGGGGCTTCTAAAAGGTAATCCAGAAAAAAAGTTAAATGGGAACTACTACCAACTATGTCAAGGCTAAAAAAGCCATATTTATTAAATTCTAGTCATAGCATAAATCTGACACTCTGTTAAGCTCAACACATGTTAATTAATGCCCTAATAAAATCCAATGAAATTATCAGATAACAGTAAAGAATGCAATACCTGTTCATGATTTCAAAACAAAAAAACCTCTAACAAACTAGATTTATAATACTAATTCACGATTATAAATAGTGTATTAATTCACAGTACTCATACTATATGCCAGGCACAGTTTTAAGCGTTTGACACAGACCAATGCTTTAAAGCTTCAGAACTACATACGAAGTACAGACTGTTACCATTGCCATTACACAGCTGAAAAAACGGTGGTACAGAGAAGCTAAGTGATCTGTCCAAGGCCACACAGAAAGCAAGTGGTAACACTAAGAACTGAATTCAGGCAACCTGGCTACAGAGTCTGGACTGCTAACCATTTTTATGGTTAGCATAACCATAAAACCATACATGATATGACACAATGTATTGTAGGAAACTGCTTTAGGAGCACTCCTAGTGGTGAAACACTAGAATACCCTTGAAAATAAGAGACAGGGATGTTTGTCAATCAACATTCCAAATATGGAGCTTGACAAATTAATTCTAAAACTGTGGGAAAAGACAGAGAGTCAAGAATAGCTGAGACAATTCTGGAGAAGAATGGGAGAGATGGGTATTGCCCAAGTAGGAAATTTTATTACAAAGCTCTAGAAGCAGTTTTGGTACAATGATAAACAACTGACAGACAAAACACAGAATGCAGAAAGAGACTTCTGCGTATATGTAAACTTGATGTGTAAAAGGTCTGGAGCAGAAGAAAATGCGTAATAAACGATTAGCTACATGAGGAAAAATTAAATAGTTACTTCATACCAAACAAACAATTAAATCAAGTAGATTAACTGAGTGTGAAATATGAAAAGCAAAACTTTAATAAAACTTTTAAGAAAAAAAATACAGGTTAATATTGTTAAGACTTTCTCTTAGCAGAGATCCTTTTAAATAAAACACCAAAAAAAGTATATATCAAAAAGGAAAAAACGTTCAACCACATTAAAATTAAAAGCTCCTGTTTATTAAAAAAAAAAAAAAAGATTCAGAAAACAAAGATAGTCATAACTGAGAGAAAATATATATAACACACATAACCAACAAAAGATTAATATTCAGAATACATAAAAGAACTCCCAAAATTGTTAAGAAGATAGGCAAAAAATAGGCAAAAAAGATATGAACGAGAAATTCAGAGGGGGGAAAAAACCATGAATGAAAGATTCCTTACTCGTAATCAGGGAAAAGCAAATTTAAAAGCACAGTGAGATTTCATGCCCATTAGACTAGCAAAGCTTTTAAAAAATTGTAGTAAAATATACCTAACATAAAATTTACCATTTTAATCATTGGTAAGTGTTCTGTGGCATTAAGTATGTTTGCCTTGTTGTGTAATCACCACCATTATCTATCTTTGGAACCATCATCTACCTCTTCAACTGCAAAAGATGTTAAAAAAAAAAAAAAAAAAAACTGAAAATACCAAAATACAGCAAGGATGAGAATGAAGGTAAATTTTATAAGCTGTTGAGAAGCAGTATGTCAATATCTGGTAAAGCCAGACATTTACTATACGTAATTAAGCAATTTCACTCTTATGCATACTTCTCTAGGGAAACACGAACATACAAGGAAACATTTTTTAAGAATTTTCACAGCAACATTACTTGTAATAGCAAGAAATTATAGACCACCTAAATAAACATCCATTAATGGAAAAATGGTGGAAGTATGATATATTTATAAAATAGAATGCCATACATTAATGAAACACAAATGAAAACTGCTACCTTCTTTAAATGAATGAATCTCACAAACAAAATTGACTAAAAATAGAATAAAGAACACAGTCAACAAAGTGGGTATAGACGGAATATACCTTTATCATAGGGCCTCCCTTGTGGCTCAGCTCATAAAGAATCTGCCAGCAATGAGGAAGACCTGGGTTTGATCCCTGGGTTGGGAAGATCCCCTGGAGAAGGGATAGGCAATCCACTCCAGTATTCCAGAATTCCATGGACTGTATAGTCCATGGGGTTGCAAACAGTCAGATATGACTGAGTGACTTTCACTTCACTTCACCTTTATAATAAAGGTTACATATGACAACCCCACAGGTAACATCATACTCAACAATGAAAAGTTGAAAGTTTTTCTTCTAAGATTAGGGACAAGACAAGGATGTACTCTCTCATCACTCTCATTTGACACAGTGTTAAAAGTCCACACCAGTACAATTAGGCAAGAAAAAGAAATAGAAGGCATCCAAAGGCATTCCTTGGAATGGAAGAAGGAAAACTGTCTCTAATTGCAGGCAACATGGTATTATTATATAGAGAAAACGGTAAAGATACCACCAAAAAATTGTTAGTACTAATAGGTGAATTCAGTAAAGTTGCAAGATACAAAATCAACATACAGAAACGTGTTTTTATACACTAACAACAAACTATCAGAAAGTAAAATTAAGAAAACTACCCCATTTACAATTGCATCAAAAAGAATAAAATACCTAGGGGTATATTTAACATAAGGAGGTAAAAGACTTGTACATGGAAATCTATGACACTGATGAAAGAAAATGATGAAGATACAAATAAATGGAAAGATACTCTGTGCTCATAGATTAAAAGAATTAATATTGTTAAAACATCCATACTGCCCAAAGCAATGTACACATAAAATGCAATTCCTAACAAAACTCCAACAGCATTTTTCACAGAAATAAAGCAAACAATCCTAAAATGTATATGGAATCAAAAAAGACCTTGAATAATTAAGGTTATCTTGAAAGATTAAAAAACCTGGAGGCACCATATCAGAAATACATAATAGAATTTAAAGAGGAGCTACCCCACGTCCAAGGTCAGGGGCAGCTGCCGAGAAGAGCTACCCCACGTCCGAGGTCAGGGGTGGAGGCCAAGAGGAGCTACCACAGGCCTGAGGTCAGGGAGGCGGCCAAGAGGAGCGCCCGAGGTCAGGGGAGGTAGCAGAGAGGAGCAACCCCACCTCCAGGGAGCTGCGGCTGCGCGGGGACAGGACGGCCGAAAGGAGCTACTCCACGTTCAAGGTCAGGAGGCATGGCTGTGAGGAGATACCCCTCGTCCAAGGTAAGAAGCAGCAGCTGCACTTTGCTGGAGCAGCCGTGAAGAGATACCCCATGTCCAACGTAAGAGAAACCCAAGTAAGAAGGTAGGTGTTGCGAGAGGGCATCAGAGGGCAGACACACTGAAACCATAATCACAGAAAACTAGTCAATCTGATCACACAGACCACAGCCTTGTCTAACTCAATGAAAGTAAGCCATGCCATGTGGGGCCACCCAAGACAGACGGGTCATGTGGAGAGGTCTGAAAGAATGTGGTCCACTGGAGAAGGGAATGGCAAACCACTTCAGTATTCTTGCCTTGAGAACCCCATGAACAGTATGAAAAGGCAAAATGATAGGATACTGAAAGGGAAGGGGCCCAATATGCTACTGGAGATCAGTGGAGAAATAACTCCAGAAAGAATGAAGGGATGGAGCCAAAGCAAAAACAATACCCAGTTGTGGATGCAACTGGTGATAGAAGCAAGGTCCGATGCTGTAAAGAGCAATATTGCGTAGGAACCTGGAATGTCAGGTCCATGAATCAAGGCAAATTGGAAGTAGTCAAACAAGAGATGGCAAGAGTGAATGTCAACATTCTAGGAATCAGCAAACTAAAATGGACTGGAATGGGTGAATTTAACTCAGATGACCATTATATCTACTACTGTGGGCAGGAATCCCTTAGAAGAAATGGAGTGGCCATCATGGTCAACAAAAGAGTCCGAAATGCAGTACTTGGATGCAATCTCAAAAACAAAAGAATGATCTCTGTTCATTTCCAAGGCAAACAATTCAATATCACGGTAATCCAAGCCTATGCCCCAACCAGTAACACTGAAGAAGCTGAAGTTGAACGGTTCTATGAAGACCTACAAGACCTTTTAGAACTAACACCTAAAAAAGATGTCCTTTTCATTATAGGGGACTGGAATGCAAAAGTAGAAAGTCAAGAAACACCTGGAGTAACAGGCAAATTTGGCCTTGGAGTAGAGAATGAAGCAGGGCAAAGGCTAATAGAGTTTTGCCAAGAGAACGCACTGGTCATAGCAAACACCCTCTTCCAACAACACAAGAGAAGACTCTACACATGGACATCACCAGATGGTCAACACTGAAATTAGATTGATTATATTCTTTGCAGCCAAAGATGGAGAAGCTCTATACAGTCAGCAAAAACAAGACCGGGAACTGACTGCGGCTCAGATCATGAACTCCTTATTACCAAATTCAGACTTAAATTGAAGAAAGTGGGGAAAACCACTAGATCATTCAGGTATGACCTAAATCAAATCCCTTATGATTATACAGTGGAAGTGAGAAATAGATTTAAGGGACTAGATCTGATCGATAGAGTGCCTGATGAACTATGGATGGAGGTTCATGACACTGTACAGGAGACAGGGATCAAGACCATCCCCATGGAAAAGAAATGCAAAAAAGCAAAATGGCTGTCTGGGGAGGCCTTACAAATAGCTGTGAAAAGAAGAGAAGCGAAAAGCAAAGGAGAAAAGGAAAGATATAAGTATCTGAATGCAGAGTTCCAAAGAATAGCAAGGAGAGATAAGAAAGCCTTCCTCAGCAATCAATGCAAAGAAATAGAGGAAAACAACAGAATGGGAAAGACTAGAGATCACTTCAAGAAAATTAGAGATACCAAAGGAACACTTCATGCAAAGAGGGGCTCGATAAAGGACAGAAATGGTACGGACCTAATAGAAGCAGTAGATATTAAGAAGAGGTAGCAAGAATACACAGAAGAACTGTACAAAAAAGATCTTAATGACCAAGATAATCACAATGGTGTGATCACTGACCTAGAGCCAGACATCCTGGAATGTGAAGTCAAGTGGGCCTTAGGAAGCATCACTACGAACAAAGCTAGTGGAGGTGAGGGAATTCCAGTTGAGCTATTCCAAATCCTGAAAGATGATGCTGTGAAAGTGCTGCACTCAATATGTCAGCAAATGTGGAAAACTCAGCAGTGGCCACAGGACTGGAAAAGGTCGGTTTTCATTCCAATCCCAAAGAAAGGCAATGCCAAAGAATGCTCAAACTACCGCACAATTGCACTCATCTCACACACTAGTAAAGTAATGCTCAAAATTCTCCAAGCCATGAACTTCCATACGTGAACCATGAACTTCCAGATGTTCAAGCTGGTTTTAGAAAAGGCAGAGGAACCAGAGATCAAGTTGCCAACATCCGCTGGATGATGGAAAAAGCAAGAGAATTCCAGAAAAACATCTTTTCTGCTTTATTGACTATGCCAAAGCCTTTGACTGTGTGGATCACAATAAACTGTGGAAAATTCTGAAAGACATGGGAATACCAGACCACCTGACCTGCCTCTTGAGAAACCTATATGCAGGTCAGAAAGCAACAGTTAGAACTGGACATGGAACAACAGACTGGTTCCAAATAGGAAAAGGAGTACGTCAAGGCTGTATATTGTCACCCTGCTTATTTAACTTCAATGCAGAGTACATCATGAGAAATGCTGGGCTGGAAGAAGCAGAAGCTGGAATCAAGATTGCCGGGAGAAATACCAATAACCTCAGATATGCAGATGACACCACCCTTATGGCAGAAAGTGAAGAGGAACTAAAAAGCCCCTTGATGAAAGTGAAAGAGGAGAGTTAAAAAGTTGGCTTAAGGCTCAACATTCAGAAAATGAAGATCATGGCATCCAGTCCCATCACTTCATGGGAAATAGATGGGGAAACAGTGGAAACAGTGTCAGAGTTTATTTTTGGGGGCTCCAAAATCACTGCAGATGGTGATTGCAGCCATGAAATTAAAAGATGCTTACTCCTTGGAAGGAAAGTTATGACTAACCTAGATAGCATATTGAAAAGCAGAGATATTACTTTGCCAACAAAGATCCATCTTGATGCTATGGTTTTTCCGGTGGTCATGTATGGATGTGAGAGTTGGACTGTGAAGAAAGCTGAGTGCCAAAGAATTGATGCTTTTGAACTGTGGTGTTGGAGAAGACTCTTGAGAGTACCTTGGACTGAAAGGAGATCCAACCAGTCCATCCTAAAGGAGATCAGTCCTGGGTGTTCTTTGGAAGGACTGATGCTGAAGCTGAAACTCCAGTACCTTGACCACCTAATGCGAAGAGTTGACTCATTGGAAAAGACCCTGATGCTGGGAGGGATTGGGGGCAGGAGGAGAAGGGGACGACAGAGGATGAGATGGCTGGATGGCATCACCAACTCGATGGATATGAGTCTGAGTGAACTCCGGGAGTTGGTGATGGACAGGGAGGCCTGGCGTGCTGCGATTCATGGGGTCTCAAAGAGTCGGACACGACTGAGAGACTGAACTGAACTGAACTGAAGGTAACTATAGTCTAATAAAAATTAATAATTAATTAATAAAATAACTATTAATTTCAAATGAATAAACATTTTAAAAAGTTCTCAAATGAATAAACATTTTAAAAATTCCTAAGTTTGTATCTCTAATACAATACACATCACTGCCTATGAACCAAATAAACAAAAGCTCTTTGAGGGCCCTCAACAAATTTTAAAAGGAGTCCCAAGACAAAAATGTTGAGAACCATTGTACTACACACATAATGAAACAGGAAAATGTGAAAACTACAATCAAAGGTTATCAACCCTGAAATAACCAAGAACTTGGAATTAGAACACAAGAATTTAAAAACAGCTATTACAAGTATGGTCAAGGATGTAAAGAAAGATACCTATAATGTTTGAACAGATAAGAAACCTCAGCAGAGAAATGAAACTATAAAAAGAACCAAATGAAAATCTAGAACTAAAACATACAAAATAAATTTCCTAGCTGGGTTTAATAGCGTATCAGAAATTATAGAAGAGTCAGTAATCTTGAAGGTAAGTCAATGAAAATTATTCAGTCTGAAGAGCAGAGGGAAAAAAGATGAAAAGGAATGAGCAAAACTTAAATAATCTACAGAAGAATATAAAGATATCTAAAATATGAGCAACTGGAGTCCTAGAATAAAAGTAGAGGAAAAAAAGGTGGCTCAGTGTCCTATAAATGCTAAGTCAATAGGCCAAACCTGGACCGCCACCTGTTTCTGTATATAAAGTTTTAATGGAATACAACTCATTAATTTATTTACAATCTATGGCTGCTCCTGCTCTACAACCGAAGAGTTAAGTAGTTATGACAGACACTCTATGGCCAATAAAACCAAAAATACTTGCTGTGTGATTTACAGATAGCTTGTTCTCCCTCATGTAGATCTTTTATATCCTAACTGGATTTTTTGGTCTAGTACTCCATCAATTATTGGGAGAAGGTATAGTATTGAAACCTCCAACTAGGATAATAAATTTGTTTATTCCTCACTTTAGTTGTCAGATTTTGCTTCATGTATTTTGAAGTTCTGTTATTGGGTACTTACACATTCATGACTGTTCTGTCTTACTGATAAATTGATCCTTTCATCAATTTATGGCCCATCAATTTATGTTTGGCAGTACTCACTGTCTTGAAGTTTGCTTTACCTGATATTAATAAAGACAACTCAGATTCCTCATGTTTACTATTAGTATGGCATATCTTTTTCTGTCTAAATGTATTTCCCATAGGCAGCATACAGTTGAGTCTTGCTTTTTATACATCCAGCGATCTCTGCTTTTTGACTGGAATATTGAGTTCATTTATACTTTTCTCTCACTGCTTTTAAGAGTTTCTTTTTATCAGTATTGAAGTGGATATACCTTATTTGTGGGTTTTGAATATAATTATATCAACCATAAACACAGATGAAACAACTTTGCTTGTCTGCCAGAAAACAATTCTTGATTATGAGATTTCAGGTCTTCTAATTTGTTTTCACTTAAAGTAATAAAAGGTGCTTGCTGATCATTAACTGGAGAAAGCTATAAAGTCAGTGAATCTGGAAACTAACATTTATGACACACAGAAGGCCAAGAGGCATAGGAAAAGATGCTCAACATCATTAATTATGAGGGAAATGCACATCGAAACTATAATGAGGTATCACCTCACACCAGTCAGAATGGCCATTGTAGAAATTAAAAATTCTACAAACAATAAATGGTGGAGAGAGTATAAAGAAAAGGAAACCCTCCTACACTATTGATGGGAATATACATTGGTACAGCCACTATACATTCTTTAAAAAACTAAAACTAGATCTACCACATGATCCAGCAAGCCCACTCCTGAGCATATATCTGGAGGAATCCAATATTCTGAAAGATACAGGCATCCCAATGTTCACTGCAGCACTATTTATAATAGTCAAGACATAGGAGCAACCTAATGTCCAATAACAGAGGAATGGATAAAGCAGATGTGGTACATGTAAGGAATGGAATACTGCGTGCATGCTCAGTCATGTCCAATACTCTTGCAACCCCAAAGATCGCAGCCCGCCAGGCCTCTATCCATGAAATTTTCCAGGCAAGAATACTGCAATGGGTTGGCATTTTCTACTTCAGGGAATCTTCCCAATCCAAGGATTGGACCCGTGTCTCCTGCATCTCTCACTGACCCACCTGGGAAGCCCCACAATGGAATATTACTCAGGTCATTAAAAGGAATGAAACAATACCATTTGCAGCAACATGGATAGATTATCATACTAAGCAAAGTAAGTCAGAAAGAGAAAGACAATTATGATGTGATATTTCTTATATGTGGAATCTGAAAAATCATACAAATGAACATATCTATGAAACAGAAATGGACTCACAGACTTAGAGAACAGATTAGTGGCGCCAAGGGACAAGGGGTGAGGGAGGGAAAGATTGAGAGTCTGGGATTAGCAGATGCAAACTATCATAGGATAGTCCTATTCTACAGCACAGGGAACTATATTCAACATCCCGTGATAATCTATGATGGAAAAGAATATGAAAGAGTAAAGTAAGGCAGGCAGAGAAAGACAAATATCATAGGACATTACTTACATTCAGAATCTTAAAATAAAAAAAGGTACAAACATACTTATTTATAAAACAGAAACTGACTCATGGACTTAAGAGAGCAAACTTATTGTTGCCAGGGGGAGAGGGTGGTGGGGAGGGACAGATTAGAAGTGACACATACACACTGATATATTTAAAACAGATTACCCAGGGACCTACTGCATAGCACAGGGAACTCTGCTCAATACTCTGTAAGAACCTTAATAAGAAAAGACTTTGAAAAAGAAAAGTTTCAACAGGGAATGCAGCAGAGCGATCTGATGTTGGTTAAATTATGCACTCTTTCCAATTAATTGGCTCTCCCTCCAAAGCAAATGTACTAAAAATAAAATGACTTCTTTTTTGAAAAAAAGATTTTTTCTTTTAATCATTCTTTAAGCAATCTGACTGTTACATGCCCTGTAGTTGCCTTCCTGTTTCCTACTCTTGGTATTTGTTGAGCATCTGAGATCTGAGTTTTTCTCCTCCAATTACACACATAATAGACCTCCTAAAGTTGTCCCACAGTTCACCAAAGCTTTGTCCGTTTTTTCCTGTGTTTTCAAAATTTTCTGTTTCGTTTGGGACATATCTCTGCTGCCATATTTTAGAGTATTCCTGCAGTGTCCAATGGCAGGATATACATTCTCGTCAGGTGCACAAGGCATAGTCACCACAATACGGCATTTGTTGGGCCATAAAATAAGATTTAATGAATTTTAATACTGAAGAATTTATATCTTTAACATTTACATTTTAAAAAGCAAAATACAAAATTAATGAAGCAAAGTTCTACCTTAAGTGCAAGGTAAATCTAAAGTAAGCAGAAGGAAGGAAATTAAGAACAAAAATCAATAAAAAGAAAACAATGAGAAAAATTAACAAAGTTAAGAATTGGTTCATTTTTGGTGTAGCCGCTCCAGAAAACAGTTCCTCAAAAGGTTAAACATAAAGTTATCATATGAACCAGCAAGTCTACTCCTGTGTATATATCCAAGAGAAATGAAAGCATATGTCCACACAAAAACCTGTATATGAATATTTCTATCTGGATTATTCATAACAGCCAAAAAGTAAACAGCCCAAATTTCCATCAGATGATGAGTGGATACATAAAATGTGGTATATCAGTACAATGGAATTACTATATGGCAATAAAAAGGAATATTATAACATGAATAAATTAAAACATGCTATTTTTTTTAAAAAAGCCATAAAAGACCATTTAGTCTTTGATTCCCCTTACATAAATGTCCAGAATAGGTAAATCTATATAGACAGAAAGAGCTTCCCTGGTGGCTCAGACGGGTAAAGAATCTGCCTGCAACGCAGGAGACCTACGTTCTATCCCTGAGTTGGGAAGATCCCCTGGAGAGGGAAATGGCAATCCACTCCAGTATTCTTGCCTGGGAAATCCCATGAACAGAGGAGCCTGGTGGGCTACAGTCCACAGAGTCACAAAGAGTCAAACACAACTGAGCAACTACCACTTTTACTTTCACAAAGACAGAAAGTAGACTGGTAATTGCCTAGGACTGGGGAGCTGAAAAGAAAACAGGAGTGCAGTTGTGCAATTTCTTTTGGAGATGATGAAAATGTACTAGAACTGACAGGCGATGTTTATACAATTCTGTAAATAAACTAACAGTCACTGAATTAAATAGTTACTTAGACAAACTGTATGGTAAATGAATTGTATCTCAATAAACTTATTATTTTAGAAAGCTGAATCATTATAAATGTTTAATATTATAAATTCCTCGCTGGACTGATGTAGGAAAGGGAAACAAAAAAATAGAAGACACAAACGGCAAAATTTAGAAGGAGCTATCACACCAGATTTTACAAACAATGAAAGGAAACAGGGCAAGATTGTATAAACAACTTTATCCAATATATTTGATAACTTAAGAGAACTGAACCAATTCCTTTAAATACATCACTTAGCAAAACAGACTCAAAACAAAAGAGAAAATCTGAATAGCCCTAAATCTATCAAAGTAATTGAGTTAACTGTCAAATGCTCCAACAAAGAAAACTCAAAGCTCAGATGGCTTCAGTGGTGAGTTCTATCAAACATTTAAGAAAGACACAAACACAAACCAATCTTACACAAACTCATTCAGAAAATACACCAGGAGAGAGTATCTTTCAACTCATTTCATGAAGGCAGCATAATGCCAATACCAAAACTGAACAAAGATATTGGGGATGAGGAGGAAAATTACAGATTATTTTGATAAAGACAGACCCCAGACTCCTTAACAAAGCATCAGTCAATGAAAGCCGGCAATATATTAAAATTATATCATGATCATATCATGAACAAGTAGGATTTATCACAGCAACTCAAGGTGGTTTAACATTTAAAAACCAAGCAATGTATTATTATGAATACATAAATCTGTGTATCTGCCTACACATACATACCTACACACACATACCTACACACACTCCCTAACTCTTTTCACTGAGGTGTCCTAAGAACAGCAATATCCAAACAGCAACAGGCACAAGTAATATTCAGATGTCAGCTTCATACTATTCTTCCACTAAAAGGAACCAGGATTCCCTGGAGAAAAGACTGATGCCAGGGCTGGGATAGCAAAGGAACAAAAAGCCTAGAACATCTTATTCTATCAGTAAGGCCCCAAAGAATGATGGGAACATGCTAAGACACAGAAGCCCCCAGAAGGGCTTCTCACTGGCCAAATGTGGAACAATTTGTACATCAACAGAAAGAATAACAACAGATTTTCACCCACTGAACCTAATAGGGACAATAAGTCCTATTATAAATAAATATTCAATGTTCGCTTATAAGAAAATAAATGTAAATGAATAAACTGAAAGTTTGAGAACTGGAATATTCACATCATTTCAAAGTACCTCCTTATAAAAAATTTATTAATTACAAAGGGAAAAACAGCTTTACAGTGGAGAAGTTTGAGAAATATCACCTTAATCAAACAAAGTGAAAACCTAATAAGACACAATGAAACTGTATACCACTTTATAGGATGAAATATCACTTTTGGGATATTCCTGTCAAAGGCGCATACATATTCTAAATAGAACGGTGAGGAGACAACAGATAAACCCAAAATAAGGGACATTCTACTCTACAAAATAGCTGTCCTATAATTTTCAAAAGTGTCAAGGTTATGAAAGTCAAAATAAGACAGGAACTGTTTGAGATGGAAGGACACATGACAACCATATGCAACATTTGATTACAAATTACAACCCTTTGCTAAAACATATAGGACATTATTGGGACAACTGGCAAAACCTGAACAGGGTCTGATGATCACATGGTATTAATGTACTGGTGCCGATGTCCTGATTTTAAAAGTTGTATTGTGGTTTTATAGGAGAATGTCCTACTTATTTGGAAATGATGGAGAATCATCTCAGCAACTTACTCTCAAACAGTCCACAAAAATAAAGGTTTTTACTTTGTACTTCAAAGTTTTCTGTAAACTTGAAATCAGCTCAAAAAAGATTAAGAGTCTTAAAAGAAAAATATACACAAACATATACACAACTACACACAGACAAATAATACACACAGAGACAGACAGACACACACACACACTGAAGTCTAACTCAGAGTTAATGAGCCAGAATCTCCAGGGAATACAGGATTCATGTTAAAGAAAGTCTTCAAAGACTTTAATATGTTTTAAATTCCTTATGAAAAATTTTCAGTAATCCTACAGTCATGATAGTAATGTTGAAGAAAGCTGACTGCATGACATTTATCTACAAGTAAGGATGCCACGGGTTGTTCCCTGTCATTCTGCCATGCTACTTAAAAACAAGTGTATTGTTCCTGAAAAGTCAATGTAAATAAAAGCCTGTCCCCCACCATACTTTGCTGTAGAAGTATTATTGATTAGAAAGGTTGTGGGCTTCATCTTTGGTAAATAAATTCAAATCTAAAGATATTTATTCATGTAAACTAGGACAAACAAGATTTCCACCAAAAAATACCTCTTTGCCATTCCTCATTAAATGTCAGGGAAGGTTCGAATTTACCTGCTCAATAAATGTTCTCACAGCCTGACAAATGCGGAATCACAAGCAAACAGGTCACATGATTTTTCTAACTATTTTAGATTCTGAGATCTTATCTGAATTCAAATAAGCTGAATAACACAAAAAGCATTAACAACCATCAATAATTAGATGTTATAAAAATAAAAATTCCTGCTCTTCAAAAGAAAATGAATAAGGAAGCAATACAAAGACAAAGAACCCAATTTTAAAACGGGCAAAAGATTGAACTCTCTTCAAAACGAACTTCAAAGACAAGACAAATTTTTTTTATTATTTTGAAATTTTAAATGAACATCTGATGAGATATGAGATTTTTTTTAATGGATATGACTTAATATCTTGTTTTGAAATACATTAAAAGTACATTTTGAAATATATTTAAAAACTCATTTTCCTCCACACAATGAAGACTTAAGCTGGCTAAGAATTCTACCCACTGAAAACTTGTATCATCTAAGAAACGTGACAATCATTCGATATTGTTAGTAATTCAACTTTGAAACCAATATATTCCTAAGTTTTGAATAGTTTTAATTGAAGAATAATGTAATACGGATCAGAACGGAATCAGAATTCCTGAATTTACAGAATTTACTGAATTTCATGCAACCAGACATAATACAGAAATAAACTAGGTGTTCAGGAAGATGTCAGACTATAGCTGTCAATTCACAGCCCCTGATTTTGAGAGTCTGTGTTCATTAATACAGATTCATTGGTTTTATGGACAGATTTTATAGTACATAGGCATTATGGTAAATAAATGCTAAGGTGAACTATATAATAAAATGATGCTTCTCTCAATTTCATATTTAGTGTTGTGACAAATCTGACAAAGTATTCTACTGCTTTAAAAACTCTGAAAAACACTGCTGGATTTAAGACCTGCTATACATTTTACTGAGGCCAAGAAATCCATAGGCCTGTGAGGACACATTCACCAGGATAAAGGCTAACTGCTTAGGCACACTGAATAGATCATCACTTCACTGAGATGACTGTTCCACAAACACATGTAGTTCTTATCCCCACAGAATTTTGCATGGCATATTTTACTGCAGTACTTACTGGTGCCACTATTTTTCCTGTCTGTCCAACTTGCAAGTCATTGGGAACAAAGCCAGCATCAACAGCAGCACGAGAAGCACCAACTAAGGAAAAAAACAGTTGTCATTTTTAAAGCTCTATTATTCAATTTGTTGGGGACATTCACTGATAATGGTTTTTTAAAAATTTAAAAAAATTTTCTTTTTTTTTTTTACCCTCTCCAATCCTCTCCAGCAGATGCTGCTTTGTCTGCCAGCATCCTCATACCACTGGGGCCTCAAGGTGGTACTCCAGGCCCTCACTGCCACTCTCAAAAGGTTTTCCCTCCTTTCTCCTTAAAAGCCTTCCATTTTGAATCTCATGTCATCGGATAATGTCACTCGTATATTGCTTGTGTCATCTATTAACCAGCAGGTCAATTCCCTTCATTTCTCTAGGATTTTTAGCTTCTGGGTCTTGTTACTCTCTCCAATACTAGTCTTATCTTAATTCTTGAAGACTTTGACATCCTGGCTCCTCAATTCTTTGAGCAATTCTCCATTCATCTTACCCTTCACGCTACCTCAGCCATACCCATGGTCATATCCTCAATCTGTCCATTACCAATACCATCAACAATCTCGATTTCCAAAATCTCTCTGTGACCTCCCCATTCCAGCTGACCCCTTTTGGTCCCTTACTCCAACAACCCTCTGACCCCACTGAGGGCTATAATTCTTTCCACTGTCCCTCTCTCCCCTTATGTTCTCTCTTCTTTCTTTACCCTTTTCAGTTTCTATTATCAATGGCTCTAAGCACTCCTTTGCATATGCCTTCAATTTCCTTGCCCTCCTCTTATATCATCTTATTTCCAGATGGTGGAAAACCTCCATCTCTAGTTACTGACTAAACAATCTTTCTCCCCTTTGCATACCTGTCCTGTTCAGCATGACTGCAAAAAAATGCTAATGTTACTCAGCCATGTTAACCCTTTTGTACTTTAAATAAATAGGCCTTACTTCTCTCAGACTGTCCTATATTGTAATTTTGTATCTTTCCTCTCTCTTCAAACTTTCAATATTCTTTTAACATTCTGCTTCCAATTTCACTAAAAAACTGAAACCTGCTCCAACTAACAAGTTCACCCATCAATTTGCAGCTGTGTTCATATTCTCTCCCACCGACTCAAGAACATCACTCCAATAACTCTCATCTCATGTATGATTAACCTTTCCCTCTTAACTGGAGCATTCCCATCGGCATATAAAGCATGCTATTATCTTCTAATCTTTAAAAAGTTCCTCTGTTGGTCCTGCTCCCCCTCTAGCTACTGTCTATTTCTCTGCTCTACCATATGGTTAGAAGCCTCTAAAGAGTCGTTTGCATTCATTGTCTCCATTGCCAGGCCTCCCATTCTACTTCTAAAAACTTTTTAATTAAAATATGACACACATACGAGAAAAGCACACAAATCACAAATGAACTCAGCTCATGATTAGCTTCGACGGCTGATCATCAAGTGAATACAACCATGTAACTACTTTTAAACACTCCAATCAGGTTTTTGCCCCCAGTACCACCATTACTAAAACTGTTCAAAGTCACCAATGACCTCTACGTGGCTGATCAATGAGGCACTTTTCAGTTCTCATCTTCCCTGACCTACGAGCAGCATTTGACACAGAAGATCACGCTTTCCCTTACTGAGACACTTCACTTAGATTCCAGAACAACACACTCTCTATCCTGGTTTTCCTGCCTTACTTTTCCATTTGTCTTTGGTCTTCATTCTCCTCTTCTCCCCTACCTCTTAAACTTATAGCATCTAGGGCTTAGTCCTAGGACTTCTTCTACATCTACACTCTTGGTGAATTTATCCAGTCTCACAGTTTCAAATACCATCTAAATGTAGTTGATTCCCAAATTTCTATCTCTAGTCCAAACTTTCAAACTCCACATTCCTATCAGATCAGATCAGATCAGTTGCTCAGTCGTGTCCGACTCTTTGCGACCCCATGAATCTCAGCACGCCAGGCCTCCCTGTCCATCACCAACTCCCAGAGTTCACTGAGACTCATGTCCATTGAGTCAGCAATGCCATCCAGCCATCTCATCCTCTGTGGTCCCCTTCTCCTCCTGCCCCCAATCCCTCCCAGCATCAGAGTCGTTTCCAATGAGTCAACTCTTCGCATGAGGTGGCCAAAGTACTGGAGCTTCAGCTTTAGCATCATTCCTTCCAAAGAACACCCAGGGCTGATCTCCTTCAGAATGGACTGGTTGGATCTCCTTGCAGTCCAAGGGACTCTCAAGAATCTTCTCCAACACCACAGTTCAAAAGCATCAATTCTTCGGCGCTCAGCCTTCTTCACAGTCCAACTCTCACATCCATACATGACCACAGGAAAAACCATAGCCTTGACTAGACGGACCTTTGTTGGCAAAATAATGTCTCTGCTTTTGAATATGCTATCTAGGTTGGTCATAACTTTCCTTCCAAGGAGTAAGCATCTTTTAATTTCATGGCTGTGGTCAACAAGTAAGTTACAAGTGAGTGGTATTCTTTTCCTCATTCTTCGGGACTACGAATAGAAATGCTTCCCTTTATCCCATGGAAATGGTTGCCAGGAACTGATCACCAGCCAACTCTCCCCAAACTAGCCTTCTGCCAACCTGCTCTTTCTAGGTTTCTAGGTGGAGAGAGGAGCTGTCCATCCATAGGATCTCTTCCTCCATCTCCTGGCCCCTTACAAGCCCAAAGCAGCCTCTGGTAACTGGAAACATATTCACTGCCCAGTAGGAGCATGGCTCTGCCAACACCTTGATTTCAACGTGCTTCTGGCCTCTAGAACTTTGAATCATTTTGCTCATTTTATTCACTGTTTTTTGCCTAGCTCCTAATATAGTGCCTGCCATATAGCAGACACTCAATAAATATTTATTCAGTGAATGAATAAATGAAATATCCTCAGTCAAATACCATCATCTGATTATAAAGAGTCAAGATTACATCTTTATTCAGACAAAGCCATAACTATTTCTATGGGTACATATATTAGGTAATATAAAGCATAAAAGCCAGAAAGTTATACAAGAAACTCTCAAAAGGGGGAGAACAAACTAGACATTAAGAATACACTCATTTATAGTTGTATAATTAAAAACTAAAATACTTTAAATGTTCTGATTTTTTTCAAAAACCATTATTCCATTCTTAATATACTTTTAATAACAAGATCCATCTTCCCTATAAATTTTTAAAATGTTAATTTCTATTTGTATGAGAGATTTACGTCGGACCAGCAATAAAGAGAAAAACAAGGGCATTCCTGAATCTGAAGTAGGCAATGAAATGGACATTTAATTTTTTTTAATGGAAAAAACTACTAAAATTTGGCAAATGGTAAGAGTATCATATAAATAATAATGAACAAGGACAACCTTTCCTCACTGAAGGCTACACCATTTACATGGAGATTAAGAAAAACTGTTTCCGACAGAAAAGTTGAAAATGAGAGACAGCAAAAAATCTGCAGCTTTGAGTGACTTATATACAAATGAAATAATGAAGAAAAAATATTCAGTAAGGAAAATAAACTTACCTGCAGCATGTAGTTGATCTGCCAGATCATACAATAACTTAAAGTTCTCTCCACTCTTCAAACCCCGACCTCATTTAAGAAGACGGGAAAAAAAAAGAATTAACCAAATATAAACTCCATTCTGTAAAAATTTTGAACTTCATATACATGAGTGAATCTTCATATTATACAACTGCCATCTTCTCTATAAAGCCTTTCCTAAGTTCTCCAATGATACTCCTGCACTTTTCCAATAAAGCATTCAACACTACTGTAATTCTGTAATTAACTAACTGGTTAACTACTAGTATAATTAGTCTTTAAAATCAGTCTTCCCCACTAGAACAAAAACTCTTTTTTTTTTTTTTTTTTTCAAAAACTCTTTAAATACAAGATTCATACCTATATTGGTCACTCCTATATTTAGCAATACTTAACTGAACAACTGAAAGAAGACATTCCACTAGTCTTTAAACTCCTTAAGAGCAAGAATAATCCGTTTTTTCCTCTTTATTTCTCCAGCACTTTGCAATGGGCCTGGCAGAGAACATATACCTAATAAACATTTATTGAAAAAATAAGTGAATAAACTAGTCAGATATACCTTTCTGAAATATAAATTATTTCCTCTCAATGCCACTTGCAATAAGAAGTTGTTTGGAAGCTTAATTACTTCCTTTGATGTTTAGTTTGGAAAGATTTTTCAATCATAGCAGTCACTGTTTTAAAAAGTCAGCAGGCTATGAAATATGGGTCTTTTTGTTTGTTTCTTGGGGTTTTCTGTTTGTTTTGTTTTTAAATAAGAAGCATGGTATACAAAAAGAAGCAAGTCTTATGCAATATTAACAGTTTTCATATTAAATGTGAAAAAACTTCAAGTTATCCATAGAGACTTGGACTGCGTTGCAAGACTTTTAAAATAGAGCAAAGGGTCGCACAACACAGCCTTGAGATTCCAACCAGTCCTTTCTTTGCTTCAGAAGTTAACCATACTCTTCAGAATAACACAGGAGTTGGTCAAAATGACAAAGACACCAAGTTGCAAAGCTATGGAGTTGAGATTTGTACCATGCTCCCCCTGGTGCCAATGAAACAGATTTGCAACACAAGTCCAAACTATTAAACTCAAGATTTCATTTTCCTAATGGGACTAATACTCACAACTTAGTTCTTACATTTGAAAAAACACCTGTGCTCCATTAAAATTAAGTATTAATAAAAGCAAAGTATTTCAAGTTTACATCATTTTTTAAAATTACAATATTCGACTCACCACCAGACACCACCACTTTGGCACCTGTGAGCTCTGGCCGATCACTTTTTGTTAATTTCTGGTCAAGCCATTCTGATATTCCTACTGGGGAAGTGCTTGATGCTGTGTGTATTGATACATATAATAAAACAAACAGTATGAGTTCAAGTACTATAGTAAAAATAAATTTTTAAGAGAAATACACAAAGAATTAATAACAGGAAATTTAATTTTGTTAGTGTGATTTTTTTATTTTTTGCTACTAATTTCATTCTCTCTGATTTTCGGAAAGACTTAAAGGGACTGGATTCCAGCCTTCACCGTATTAGCTATATGACTTTTGAAAAGTCATTTAATTCTCTGAGTCTACCTATAAGACTGAAAAAACCCTTTCTCTAGGGGTTTAATAAGATACTATATATATTAAAGTGTTAACATCTTCCATAAATTTACTATTATTAGTCTTCCATTATATTGAAGCTCTTTTATAATAAACAATGAGAGGAGAGTAAAAAATCCTCACATCAATATAACAAATTAATCTTAATGCACCCCACCCTTACCCCTTTGATATATACCAAACTATCACAGTACAAAAAAATAATATAAATATTTTGTACTTTTGGATAAACTTGGGAATATCATTTATTTAGATGGAGCTCTCAAACACCCTGCATTAGAGATTTAACTAGAAGCAATCTCTTATTCTAATATAATGTCTGAACCAAAAATAAGAAACCAAAACAAATACAAATGAACACTCACCCTTTTCTGAACTGGCACTACCTCCACTTGTTGCTGCAGCTTCAAAAGATGTTCCTCGGACAGAAAATACCTTCACTTTCTCATCACACTTCACTGTACATATAGCATTTCCTGAAATACATATTTATTTTTAAAAACAACCATGAAAGGCAAAAAAATCCCCCAAGTATTCCTCTGAGGTTCAGAATTTACTTCACAAAGATAAGGAAAAAATAACTAGAGACCAGTTAGGTTTTTTCTACCTTTACTAAATATAGGGAAAGGACTGTAACATTGAAGAAACGTATCAGTGGCACTCTAGGTAACTTTGGATGTCTTTAAAAATAGAACAAGTGCTGACCTGCAGGGAAGAAACGAACTGGAAAAGGCTGTCACACTAACCAGGTACATTCTTCCTAAAAGGAATATAAACAAAAGCTTTCTTCTCCAAAACAACATGATCAGTAACTTAACAACATGAGCTGCAATAACTTAATAAAGACAAAGCTACCATGCCTGCTAAGGGAAGAAAATAAGTGAAAACAAGGTAGGGGCATAAAGGATGGCAAGTGTGATGCACCCAGATTTTTAAAGGATTTGAGACATTTCTTATGGATTAGCAATTACATTAAGAGTGACCTAAACTATGACCAAATACTTCCCTTTAAACACTACTAAAGATGAGAGGTTTGATTTGAGTTCAATCAGAAAGATCAAAGAGTTCATTGCCTTCTCCAGCCCCACCAGAGACCAGTGTGCTTAGCAAAAGATCAGTCAACTAAAAAGACACTGAACTGCATTTCTTAATGCAGACAGAAATGAAATAGAAGCAGCAAAGAAGACTGAAATTATTTTTAAAAAAACAGAAAGTTTTCTTTTTCAAGCGCCACTTGCAAAATATACTGAAAAAGAAACCTAATTTTTATTGATCACTGGAAAAATCTCACTCTGTACATGGAATAACCAGGAAGGAAAAAAGTGTGTTTTAACTCTATCAGAGAGAATGTTCTATCACGGTCCAACAGCAATTCTAACACTAAGATAGATCTAACACTAAGATTTTCTTCAGGAAGCTTTAGGATGATCCATGCTTCAAAATCCTATCTTCAATATTAATTTCTGCTTTTAGAATTTTCAAAAATTTAATATACTGATTAACTGTTTTCCTTGGGTACTCACCTGCATAAATGGTTCTCACAAATGTGTCAGGTGATTTGATTGCAATGATGTCAGAAATAGGGGCAACATCAAGTTTGGCTGCTATTCTGGGCAAAAGGTTCTAAAAGCAAAATAAGTAGTGAGTTACACACATACATGCTGATGGATGGCTATAAAATATTAGCAATAACATTCTCTAAAAGCAAATTCTATAGAAACTTTATTTTGAATATTTTATATTTCACGTGCATCTTTAGATACACGACAGCTTCAAGCACAACTTTTTGGATAGTCTTTGAACATAAGTAAGAGTCGATCATTACTCTAACTACATTAAGAGTTTTATGAGTTTATAGCAATAAACTACCTTAACTCAGTACGTTGAATTATGAGACATGACATTTGCTTTAATGATCATCATTTACAAAGTGTGACAGTTATAGATTACTGAATCTAGATATGATAGAAAAATATTTATAGTAGTAAAATTCTCAAATACTAAAAAAGAACATCTTTATATGTTTACTTAATGTACATGAAAGAAAAAATTCCAAATCAGACATGTTCACCTTTTTAAAAAGTGATGTTGCATTTAAAAAAACAAAAACTAACCAACGTGTCCATCAATAGGGCATAGGTTTACAAATTATAGTAAATCCATATAATTTTAAAAATGAGAAAAGTAAAGTACAACCTTTCTCTCTCTCTTTCTCTCTCTCTCTCTATATACACACACACACGTATATGCTTTCTCTGCATATACATACAACATCTCTGGAATAGACACATGTGGTGACTGTGCTCCCACTAGCAGAGATCACTGGGCAAGCCCCACTAACCCCAGGGCTTAGTTACTTCACCTCACAGTAAGAGGAAAAGAACCTCTGTGCTTTTATCCAAATTTCTTGGGCTCTAAAAGAGAATCAGTTAGTGAAGAATGAATATGCATACTTTCTAGATGCAAAGGTTCTCTTAGATGATGAGATCATCTAAGTGTAATTTTAAAAGTGAAGTGTTGCTTTTATCACACGGATAGAAAGGGTAAATCCCCCGCTGCTTTCTACACAGAGCTTACTCTATGGCATCTCCTAAACTCAGTACATGAAACCAACTCTAGCAGGTGAACTTTCATTGTAACAGCACTCAAGTTCCTCTCCTCATTCCATCCCCAAATCCTCTCTGTTCCTCTAAGAATTCTCTCAGGACCATCCTCTAATCACTCCTTTATTCTGCATCCTCTCACATGCATGTACAATTCAATAATATGTATTTTGTCTTAAAAGTTTTAATATACATCTTATATAACCTTCAACTAAGTTTATAAGCACCCTGAGAGCAGAAGCTGTGTGTCTCCACTTCTCATCTCTCTGCTGCTGCCACTGCTAAGTCACTTGAGTCGTGTCCGACTCTGTGCGACCCCATAGACGGCAGCCCACCAGGCTCCCCCGTCCCTGGGATTCTCCAGGCAAGAACACTGGAGTGGGTTGCCATTTCCTTCTCCAATGCATGAAAGTGAAAAGTGAAAGTGAAGTCGGGTCCGACTCTTTGCGACCCCATGGACTGCAGCCCACCAGGCTCCTCCGTCCATGGGATTTTCCAGGCAAGAGTACTGGAGTGGGGTGCCATTGCCTTCTCCTCTCATCTCTCTACCCTGTATCTAATAAGCAGTTCTATATAAATTGATGCCAACAAGTATTGAAAGTTGAAGTCAAATTTCCTTCTGCTACATCCTCCAACTGTAAAGATTTTCTATCTATTGTTACCTATATTATATAGCAATTTCCTTTCAACCATAATAACAGAGCTACTGAAAAGTACCATAGTTTATAAATCCACAATCAGAAAAAAATTAAGATTTTATAGGAAATAAAGGGCTTGGGAAAATAATTAAAATGCCATTAAACATAGCTCTAACTTGGTAAATAAGACATTTAGAAGATACCTGCTTTTAAAACAAACCAAATTTGTCAGCATTTAAAGCCTGCTTCAGTAAGTAACTCTTTCCTTGAGGCACCTTCTTTAACTGTTCAGGAAATACGACTGGAAATATTATTACCTGGCTGAGCAGATTCTCACACAAATTTTATGATATTCAGACTGTATTTCTTTCTAAAGTTTTAGAGTTTTTTAAAATTCCTTGAAATTTAATACTTTCTGTACTTCTACTATTCCTTGTTTCACTCTAGCACATCTTGAAAACAAAATTTACCACAGCACTTCAAGGCACACGTCTCAGTGTCCTGAAAGGATGGACGGTAAACAGATACCTCTCAACACTATCTAACAGGCTACACCACGTGGCTTCAGGGAAGGCGAGGTAATAACCAACAGTGTTCTTTTGATGCACAAAAAGATGACAGTTTTAAAATTCTAGATTACCAGTATAAAGCTGTGGTGTCTTAAAAAGACAATCCGTGAAGACCTATTACAGAGCAAATTGTTCAGCTTCACCTGATGGACTCTTCCTCATTCCAAATCCATTCAGAAGCTGCAGCACCAGCTGTAATACTGTTATGTGACCTTTGTTCTCAAAACACCCATATAGCAATCAAAGCCAGAGTATAAAGTCTAGGGAATCAGCTACAACAAATACCCTTTCTTGGCTTAACAATTTTCTTAGTGAACTGTCATCACAGAAACTCAAGACTCACGAAATTGTTTGAATCATCTAACCCCGAAACAAAACCCTCATAGATGGAATGGTCCCCAATGATCTTTTAGTCAATGCTGATCTGCAACATCCCAAAATACAGTAGCTGGATGTCAAGCCTCTGACTTAACCATTTCCAAGGAAAATGACAACTGCTACAGAGAAAACCCATTCCATCTTTTAAAAGTTCTAACTGGTAGACTTAGACATCAGCTGGCCAAACTGCATCATGTTACATATCAGAAAACAAATTTCAGGAAGGTAAATAACTCATGCAGACCACGACCCACCTCATGGCACATTCAGACATACCACAATGCATGTGATCAGATCACACTTCTCTCCACCCTAAGGATGTCTTCAACCACTACACAGCCCTTTCCAAATCTCTCAAATAGATAAACTTGGCCTTTCTAAATATCCACCAGTCACCAAAGCAAATCCATGTCTTATAATGGGTTACTAATTCAAATGGCGTTCAGACAGTTCCACATTGTTATTTAAGAAAAATACATTTAAAAATAGAGCTTTCCCCATGACAAAATCTGAAAATCTGGAAGTGGCATTATAAAAAATATGACAAAGTCTCAAAAGAACAAAGCTGTCTCTATGACCATAGCTGAAAGCCTGGAGATAGCATTTTAACAGAAATTATAGCAAAATCTTGAAAGAATAAATTTTATCAAAACTATTACATTAATTCTGAAAGCCAGAATTAGCTGTCTAAACAAAGTCTGTTGTACATTTTCAGTACCATGAAATCTAACCCTTCCAACTAGTGACATCAGATTCCACATTCTCAATCTTCTCACCTTTCCAAAGGCAGATGCTCCAGCACAGATGTGTGTGTGATTAAACTGCTTCTGAGTTGCCAAAATCAATGGTGTCAGTTCCTCTGAGAATTAAACACATTTGATAAACACATCTCATAATATTTTCATATTCAGTTTTCAAGCATAATTGAGACATTAATTTTTTCCCACTGGAAAAGCTCACCTGGAAGGAGGCCTTTGTACGCGTCATGCTGAGCCACCAGAACTTTCGCCACACCTGCTACTTTGCAGAGATCTTGTGCCACCTATGAATAAAAGTTTTTAATTATCCATCTAACAGAAAAATACTAATAGAGCCACCATTACAGATTCAACAGAGTATAAAATCTTAATGGCCACTGTAAAAAACTGTTCTTATGAGAAAAAGGGCTTCTTAGGAATAAAAGAAAATTATTTAACAAAGAAAATCTTAAGCCAATTGATCTTATGGTCTACTGACCCTAAACAAAAAGTCTTGCCTTGAAAAAAGTACAAATTGATAAACCAAAATCAACTTCGCTCTCCACTCAAATGTAATTGTATATCGTGCTCTTCCCTTTTGCTCAATACAAATATAAGTCCATCATTTTAGAAATGGTTAGGTTCTTTCACTCATAATAATGACACAGCCAATACATTTCAGACATTTCAGACTTAAGGTTCCGAGAACTAAAGAGCAAGACTTAACCACTCTGGTATGCAAGCCACTGCACTTTATCTGACAATAATGATTTTTGCTGATATTAAAATCAGTGATTCTGGGCCATAGAGAAAACCATAGAGAACCTTAGAAAACTATAGAGAAAACAGTCCACTGTCAACCCCTGAGTTCCTGCCCATCCTCATGTATTTATCTATAATGAAGCAAATTATTTTCTATTTTAATTCCTCTTTTCTCTTGTTTAGAATCAGGATGGGGTTCTGGGAAAGCTCTTTGACCACTCAGATTTTCTGTATACAGAAAAGCCATTTTTTTCTGTATACGAAAGCCATTAGAATTCCTTCTTTTAAATCTCTAAGTACAGCATGACCGGTTTCTGTTTTAGCAGAAACATGGCAACCATATTCTAGCCTACCGTCTTCTTGTTTACCTCCATGCTGATTCACTGATGAGTAAACACAAAAGGCCACGCCTTCTGCCCTCCCTCAAAGGAGGGCAAGGTTCCAACAACATTCACTCAAGAAAGAAGGCAGTGCAAAAGCAACTCTTCTGAATCAGGTATTCACTGGCAGGGGATATGGTACTATCAAATCCATCTCTTATTTCAGGCACTACACAGAAAAGTTACTTGCTGTCTATGATATATCTTCCAAGTTATATTAGATTAATTAAAATCACAGTAAAAAAAATCAAATCCAGAACTTGTATATCTGAAAGTAGGGCAACCAAAAAGATAGCTTAGCTGTCTTTCATAACTATGCAAGAGTCAACAGTTGTTAGCAGGATTTAGGTAAAGAAATCCACATAAGCACACACCTGCTTGAATACATTAAGATACCAATTTCATGTAAGAAATTGGCCAAAACAATACTAACTGAACCTGCATTATATCACATGCTCTGCATCAATGCCATGTAATAAAAAATAAATTAAACCGTCTAAAAAGTAACAAGCTCTCTTCTGGGTTTCTTCCCTTGAGGTCCAAGCCCCCAGCTACACAACTGGCAGATCCTGTATGGTGAGAGAGGCAACTGGTGGCTCCAGGTGCGTAAGCATAATGACAGCACGACTTCAACTTCACTCAAGTCCAAAGGCACAGACTCTGCAAACCTCATTAGAGTTCCTTTCCAGGGGGTTAGTTTACAGAGCTGTCATTGTCTTATGTCAACAACCAAACAAAGAACATCTTCTAGTACCAGCTGTAGTTTTGGGAAAGTCCTTGCATTTGAATTCTTACACCAATTAAAAATTAATACCCATGATACTTTTTCCAGATTTACCACTTTCAGGAATTAAAAGCAATTAGCAAGTATATTCATCAATACTAAAAAGGGATTGGCTATTAACCTCTAAGGGGACTCAAATATTATCTCTCTACTTGGTACCTGATGGCACGTGATGTGCCAGTGGAACTAAATCAAGTATTCCACGTCATTTCAAAAGACAAAATGCCTAGTGAGCAAATCTTTTAGTTTCTTTTTCACACACAGTAATGGTTGTGAAACTGACCACTTAATGAGGTTTAGGACCCAGTTTGGGTTACAGTCCTCATTATAACTCTGTCGCCATCTTTCCCTGTCTCTTGATGGCAATTTTATTTGCTATGGTTGACCTTAAAGATTTCTCACCTTGTCACATTTGGTTCCAGCTACTAAACAGGACACTTCACCTCCAAGATGTTTGGCTGCAGTGATGGTATTTAATGTAATGGGAGCAAGGGTATCATTTGCATGCTCAGCTATCACCAGGGTACTCTGAAATCGTAGCAATGAGGTCTAAAAAGAGGGGAAAAAAAAGGAAAATAATGTTGCAGTATATTTTTTGCCCTAATTGGTAAGCAGGTGTGCTTTAAAAAGAAGTGTATGCAATACTCAGTTCTATAAATGTATTATAAATACTTGCTCAATAGCAAAACTGGGCTATTTTTATCTATCACTCTATTACTGATATTCCTGCCTAATAAAAATAGAAAATACAAATTAGTATTCTACTGTTAGAAAATCTTTTTATTATTTCCAAACAACTTTCCCACTAATCTATGTTCAACAAGAAACTGATTTATGTATCTGAATTTAAAATCCTTAGAAGACATTCTCAAACTAGGTATCAACTACCAATTACATTCACTTGCAGTCAATACTACTAAAGAGCAGAGTATATCCAGGAATAATGATAATGTAATCAACTACTAAAGTTCTATTGCTTCAGGTAAAATGAATTTAATACCAAAATAACTGATAATGTAAATCTGTCTTTACAACACTACAGCAATTTTGCTAAAGTTTCAATTGTTTAAATATGCTTTCAAATTCAACAAAGCTTTGGGGCTGTATCCTGGAACCAGTTAAAATCCTTCCAGAGGAACTGTGGGCTATCGAGAAACCAACATGTAGTTCATGGTCATTCGAAATAATTTCAAACACCAGAAACACAAAGATGAACAAGAATGGTCCCTGCACTCAAAGTTTTCAAGGGAAATAAGACTTGTTCACACACAACTGCAAAACAGAATAGTTTCCAATTAATGAAGACAGCCTAAATGTTGGCAGCTGCAGATCACAGAGAATCAAGAGGAAGAATGGAAGGAAGTTTAGGTGTTCTGACATGTGAAAGGATAAGGAAGCACACCACAGGCCTGAGGAAAGGAGAAAATCTGAGAACTGTCCTTGTGGAAAATGGCAATGAGAAAAACAGGCAGTGATGATCACATGTCATGGTTCAGTGGTTTGAATTCAGCAATAATCTTCTGATCTGGCGTTGGAATGAAGAAAGCCTAATATAAAATGTACGCAGAGCTTGAATTTTATAAGGAGGTTATAAATGAAGGGAAGCCAGGCACAGGACTACAATGCTGGTCATGCAACTAAATCAACAGAATACATATTTTTTGTTTACTATATTGTACATATCCTGGTAGCTCAGATGGTAAAGAATATGCCTGCAATGCAGGAGACCTGGGTTCAATTCCTGGGTCGGGAAGATCCCCTGGAGAAGGGAATGGCAACCCACTCTGGTATTCTTGCCTGGAGAATTCCATGGACCATGGGATCATAAAGAGTTGGGCACTACTGAGCAACTAACATCTTCACTTTGATCTTTTAATTAATACTTAGGCATACCAGTTCAACTAGTTTGCATAGTCATTTAGGTTACCAGAAATTTTTTATGATTATAAACAGTGCAGAGATGACCCTTCTCATAGCTCTCTGCACTCTTCCTCAACAGATGAGATATCCTTTTAGTCCAGTAAGACTACAAGTTCAGATTGGAACTTGGCCAGGTTACTTTAGCTACTCTGCTTTCATAGATGACTAAATCAGATTCTGTACAACCTTCAACAAGATCGGGGCCCCTTTGCCCCTAAGCTTCCTACCTCTACAACTGCAACCCATTCCTTGTCCTCAGCCCTCTAAGCCTCCTTGATCCTTGATGAACCAATCCCAGAGCTGAGGGCCATAGATTCAGGGGTAGAAATGCTTCCAAAGCCACAGAATTGAGGATGGGAAGAGGACACTGAAGAATTTGCCAGAGGACAGAATTGATACATTGTTTATTAGTGGATGACATTTATCTTTTTCCTCCTTGTTTTGTTTACTCAAAGGGAGCAAGAAAGGGGGAGAAAAGGAGACTTCTATTTTTGCTAAATCAAGTCTCTGTATAGATTTTATGTTTTTATAATTTAGAAAAAAAATCTCACAGGAGGTGAGAACTTTTATGGTTAAGGTTAGAAATCTTTATGTACATCTTAAGATTCACTTCTTATGACAAAATCCAGGAATGTTAGATCAAGAGATAGACACACTTTCAAGGCTTTTAACATTGATTGATGCAAAATGTTCTCCAGAAAAGTTGTAGCAATTCACAATTCCTGGGATGGCATGAAAATTCTTAGAAGGCAAACACCATGCCTGTTCATTTTTGTATCCCCATTGTCTAGAACAATGTTTTTTCTGATATACACCTGTAGAATTACATGGTACTTCTTTTTTAATCAGAGGAGCACCCAGTAAAGAACTGTGTAATTAGGATCCAATGGCATAATTTATGATTCAAATCACATTTAACAAGAATTGCCAGTAACAAACTATTTATTACCAATATATATCAGACACCATATTTTTGATTATGCTTCACATATCATTTACCATAAAATTTATGAGTTTTTCATCATCATTTAAAGAATAAATCCAGGATTTGGTGGCAGAAGGCCCATATTTGCTATAAATTATAGTTCTATAATAAGATAAATTGGGTAGTTTCCTAAGGAATTGTCAAGCTTTTCAGAACTTCCAAGGGAACACTGCATATTCTTCTTAAAAGGCTATTCAAAAAAATTTTAAAGAATAAACAACACCAAAAGAATATATAAGAAACTACTCAGTCCATCTATCTGACCAGTCTTGACTAAACACTACATATATCCTAAGACACTTCACATTACTTTACCAACTGACTCCTTTACAGTTTAATATTAAGGCTTCTTTTAATTCACTAAGGTTTCTTCTAATTCAGTATTCTACCTTCTATTCTCACATACCGCCTCAAGAGAAGCTGCAGAACCTAAACATGGTTATGTAGCTTATTCAGCAATAACAGCTGTGTGTAGCCTGCAGCAGCAGAAATTGGTCTGTGGCCTTTAAAATGTTATTCCTTAAACCAGAGCTCAGTTGCTTCATCTTCAAATTGAGGGAGACAAAGTAAACTGAAGGTTTTCACACTATACTCTATCCAGGAAGGCACCGCTGGAACCAGCACCTAGAATAAAGTGAGCACCAGGCAGGCAGGGCTGCCAGAATGGTCCCTCACTTTGCTTTACCCAAATTAACCAAACTAATATTATTGAGCCCGCTGAAAAAGAAAGGAAAGCGAAAGTTGCTTAGTCGTGTCTGACTCTTTGCGACCCCATGGGCTATAGCCTGCCAGGCTCCTCTGTCCAAAGAATTCTCCAGGCAAAAATACCAGAGTGGGTAGCTGTTCCCTTCTCCAGGGGATCTTCCCAATCCAGGGATCAAAGCCCTCTACTAAGATTAAATTGTATTTAAAACTCAAAAATCCTTTATGATGTGGTACTATTACTACCTTGAGTTTACATATGGAGGAACTGGAACTTAATGGCTACAGACAGGTAGCTGGACTCAGATCTGAGGTTTGTAATTAACAGTTCTCCAAGCATTACCATTTTTAGCTGTTTTATATATGGATCATTCCTGTAATATTTCACCTAGCAAATATTCTCCTGCTAAAAATAATAGAACTGGTCAAAAAGATGACTTCAAAGGCCTCTTTTCCAGTTCTAAAAATCCCACAACACTAAAATCCTATTTTAAATACAAGTGGTGTAGCATATCACAAAAAGATTCTAAAAGTACAGGTCCCATTACTGAAAGGGTTTTTAAATGCAAGTTGTTTTATTACCTTGTGATCCACTGCATCTGCAGACTTTAGGGCCCTCTTTGTTTATGAGGAAAAAAAGAAGCCAAATCTTCAACATTTAAAGATAACTGTTGAAATACGCAATAAGGTAGCTGCTCAGAAAAGAATCTCAATCTCCTCAAAACACTGCTACTTAAATTAATTAATGCAGACTGGTACCACCACCCGTTTTCTCATCAACCTTTTTGTGTGTGCGTGTGTGTGGAAGAAGTTTATTGGGGATCACTCTTGGCTCCCCATGAGGCATCAAGGAAATATAAGCGGGCAGTGGAAGCAGCTGAACTGCAATTCTGCAATGCAGCCACTAAAGAGCTCTCAGCTGATCTCACAAGGGAGCCCCGGAACTAGGATGGCCCATCACACTTGCCCAGAATTGAAGCAAGGGGGCTGCAGACTTTAGATGCGCTTTTATTTGGGGCTTTTTTTTGAATAATCAAACTAACATGACTAATGCACTTTTATTTCTGTTTCAAATTCAATCCTGGAAATAATACCATGTTTAAAAGGCAAGATATGTATCATATAAGAGAGCTCCCTGGTGGTTCAGCGGTTAAGATTCAGGGGGTGCAGACTGGATCCCTGGTCAGGGGACTAAGATCCCACATGCCTTGAGGCCAAAAAACATAACATAAAACAGAAACAGTATTGTAACAAATTCAATAGACTTTGAAATACTTTTAAAATTTTCTTAAAAAAAAAAAAAAGCACATACAGTACATACTAAATTAAAACAAAGGTAAACAGGTGAGTTAAGACAGACAAAACTCAAAAATGAGGTGACCTTGTTACCTAAAGAAAATCCTTTACCCTTACTATTACTTCATTACCCACTAACAACAGTTGTAGTTCACCTTAGTTCACAAAGTAATTTCACAGGTTTCTCCAGCTCCCTAACTAGATTAATTCTCTCCCCCAGTACATATTCCCCAAAGACCCTATACACCTTTCATGATCACTCTTAAGATAATGTGTTCAATGTCTGTCTTCCCAGTCTGTTTGCAAGGCACTGGGCAGGGACTAGGTCTGTCTCAGGAGAAGGCAATGGCACCCCACTCCAGTACTCTTGCCTGGAGAATCCCATGGATGGAGGAGCCTGGTAGGCTGTGGTCCATGGGGTCTCAATGAGTCGGACACAACTGAACAACTTCACTTTCACTTTTCACTTTCATGCATTGGAGAAGGAAATGGCAACCCACTCCAGTGTTCTTGCCTGGAGAATCCCAGGGACACGGGAGCCTGGTGGGCTGCCGTCTATGGGGTCGCACAGAGTCGGACACGACTGAATCGACTTAGCAGCAGCAGCAGGTCTGTCTCACTCTCCATTGTGAACTCAGTATCTATCTTTGAGTTTGATACATAGTGGGCATTCTGTGAATGTTTAGTAACTAAGAAGTTTCCTCCAAAATGATCAAAAGCTAAAAAGCAACCATTTTTCTGTCATTGATAATTTAATTATCTAAGTACTTTAATATGTGTGTCTACCAAGAACAGTACACAAACGTGCTAAATCACTAGAGATACCCTATCATACTTTTTTTTTAACTGATTTTTGGCTGTGCTGGGTCTTTGCTGCTGTGCGCGCTTTCTCTAGCTGTGGGGAGCAGGGGAAACTTTGTTGCAGTGTGCAGGCTTCTCATTGTCCTGGCTTCTCTTCCGTAGCATGGGCTCTAGAGCGCACAGGCTCAGCTGCCCTGTGGCATACCAGATCCTCCCAGACCAGGGACCAAACCAGTGTCCCTTGCACTGGCAGGCGGATTCGTAACCACTGAACCACCAGGGAAGTCTTCCCACTCCATCATATTTTTAGGCAACTTATCTGAACTTACTGACTAGACTTAGTTCCAAGTAGTAAAGTGAAGTTTTCTTTTACATACCAGCTCATACCCTTATTAAGCTGACTGGCCTTTATGAGACAGTACCCTTCAAGGATAGGACTTAGAGAGGTTATCATCTCCCCACCCTTTCAAGGCTAGACTTCTTGAAAACAAAGTCCTTACACACAAACTCTGCTGCCTCACCTCACTTCTGAACCTTTACTCACAGCAAACTGGCTTTCACTTCCACTCAACACTGAATCCAATCTCTTCAAAGTCACCATCAACCTCGGATAGCTAAAGTTCAATGAGCACACTTTCGTCCTCTTATTCAGCCTTAACAGTTTTGATCCTGCTTGTTTTTCTGTTCTTTCAGGAGCAACCAAGGATCACTGTTGCTGATAAAAAGTCATGTACAACTCTTTTGCAACCCCATGGACTCTAACCTGCCAGGCTCCTCTCTCCAAGGGATTATCCCAGCAAGAATGCTGGAGTGGGTTGCCATTTCCTTCTCCAGGGAATTTTCCCAACCCAGGGATTGAACTCATGTCTCCCGCATTGCAGCCAGATTCTTTACTGTTGAGCCTGGGAAGCCCGTTTAACTGTATGTTCTTGTAGTGAACTACAACAGGAGTTGGAAGAAAAAGAGTTGGGACCCTAACTCCCTACTTTACCCTTACAAACCTACTCAAAACATAAAGTAGTAAGAATAAACATAATCTACCTCCCCCACCACCTTTGAAAACTAAATGGGATTATGGTAAATAGGCAGAGGTCTTTTTGTTTAACTCAAAAATTAAAAAGCAGGTACAAACTATAAAATCTTTCAACTTCTACTGAAAAAGACAAATAATATATAATTAGTTACCCATCCCTATTTTAATGTAACTTTTGTAATTTAAACATGTATATTACATTTCTGAACTTTAAATTACTTTAACCTCTTTAGTAATAAAATACAGTAGCTTTTAATCATGACTAGAAATGTCATATGACATTGACTATATTATTAAAAACAGTCAATTTACTTCTCTTTAAAAACAGACAAGACGCTTAAAGTAGACATGTTGGCAGCAGCATAATTTTATTTAATTCACCTCATGCAATAAATCTTTCAGTACCACATCAAAGTTGGCTTTCTCTCTTCCTTCAAAAGAAATTAAAATCTGCATGTGAATTACAGAGTTCAATCTCATTCATCAATGATAAACCATGGACTCTGAAAAATGTCATGTTCCTTCATGCCAGTTTCATAGCTTCTGAATCATAATAGATATGTCTTCCTGTCTGGGAATGAATACAGTAATAGGCAGATTCAAATAACCTTGAAAGTGTTGCTGTACTCTCCGTGTAAAATATCTCTTTGGTATCTTGAAAGTATAAGTCGTTCAGTCGTGTCTGACTCTTTGCGACCCCTATGGACTGTAGCTCACCAGGCTCCTCTGTCCATGGAGTTTCCCAGACAAGAATATTGGAGCAGGTAGCCATTCCTTTCTCCAGGGGAATCTTTCCGACCCAGGGATGGAACCCAGATCCACATTTCGGGCAGATTCTTTACCAAATGAGCCTCCAGGGCAGTCCCTTTGGTATCTTACTAGTCGACAAATCAATCTTAAATGCAAATGAATAAAATAATACTAATAATTCAGATTAATATTCTTGCAAGAACATTAACTACCTATTTTCCTCTTAGTGTGCTCCTCAGCTCTTTGTTTTGGATAGAAAACACTTTCATTAACAAGTAACACTGAGGAGCCCTCTCCAAAGATGAAGGACTTTGCTCAAGGCCACAGATAAGCCAAAATGGAAACATAACTTACGTACCAAACGTGAGTCATTTAACTTACATTCTAACAGCTTAAGGTATTTCTTTTCTTTTTTCACTGACTGTGATGAAAAACAAATATAAAATTTACCATCTCAGCCAATTTTAAATATATAGTTTAGTAGTGTTAGCTATCGGAGAAGGCAATGGCACCCCACTCCAGTACTCTTGCCTGGAAAAATCCCATGGACGGAGGAGCCTGGTGGGCTCCAGACCATGGGGTCACTAAGAGTCGGGCATGACTGAGCGACTTCACTTTCACTTTTCACTTTCATGCACTGGAGAAGGAAATGGCAACCCATTCCAGTATTCTTGCCTGGAGAATCCCAGGGACAAAGGAGCCTAGTGGGCTGCCGTCTATGGGGTCGCACAGAGTCGGACACGACTGAAGTGACTTAGCAGCAGCAGCAGCAGTGTTAGCTATATTCACCTTGTCATGTTAACATCTTAATCTTTTAAATCTTTTAGTAGATTAATCTATTGTTAAAAATATGACTTTGTAGAAATGTATCTTTCTAAATTTATTCAGTTAACTACAGAAAAATTTTTTTAAATTTCTAGAGTATGGAGTCAGATAAGCCATTTTGACTTTAGAGTATCATAAGTGTAAGTAAACAGGCCAGATTGAAGGGACTTGCACTTCAGAAATCTGGCACAACTTGACCACCAAAACATTTAACAGTAGTAATGGATTATGGGAAATAGATGGGGAAACAGTGGAAACAGTGTCAGACTTTATTTTTCTGGGCTCCAAAATCACAGCAGATGGTGATTGCAGCCATGAAATTAAAAGACGCTTACTCCTTGGAAGGAAAGTTATGACCAACCTAGATAGCATATTCAAAAGCAGAGACATTACTTTGCCAACAAAGGTTCGTCTAGTCAAGGCTATGGTTTTTCCAGTGGTCATGTGTGGATGTGAGAGTTGGACTGTGAATAAGGCTGAGTGCTGAAGAATTGATGCTTTTGACCTGTGGTGTTGGAGAAGACTCTTGAGGGTCCCTTGGACTGCAAGGAGATCCAACCAGTCCATTCTAAAGGAGATCAGTCCTGGGTGTTCTCTGGAAGGAATGATGCTAAAACTGAAACTCCAGTACTTTGGCCACCTCATGCGAAGAGTTGACTCACTGGAAAAGACTCTGATGTTGGGAAGGATTGAGGGCAGGAGGAGAAGGAGACGACAGAGGATGAGATGGCTGGATGGCATCACCCACTCGATGGACGTGAGTTTGGGTGAACTTTGGGAGTTGGTGATGGACAGGGAGGCCTGGCGTGCTGCAATTCATGGGGTCACAAAGAGTCGGACACAACTGAGTGACTGAACTGAACGGATTATAACTTACTGAATGAAGCACGGTTTCTTGAGTTCATAAATAATAATACAAGACTAACAAATGTAGGAGGAACGATGGAATTAGAAAAATCACCATTTTATATCACAGTAATCATTTCTCAGGCAAGAAGCATCACCAGATAAGACTAGTGAGTGAAAGGCTGATGAGAAACAGAAGAGTTATAGTCTCAATGTATATACCCATAAATTAGTTAAAAATCACAAAGGGAGGAGTAGTAATTTGACAGTGGAGAAACCTGCTGAATAACATTTTAGCCAAGTAATTAATACCACCAACAATGGAATAAACCAACATTATGAGCCTCCCAGTATGATCCACTGAGAACACAATACCACTTCTGTAAAACTCCTGCCAAAAATACATAACCTAAAACTAACCAGAGGAAACACTGGACAAATGTAAATGGGAGACAGTCAACAAAATAGAAGGCCTGGGGCCTTCAAAAATGCCATTGTCATCAAAGCCAAAGAAAGGCTGAGGAGCTTTCTAACAAAGACTGAAGACACATGAGAACTAAATTGCAAGGCCTGATTCTGGACTATCCTAGACTAGAGTAAGAAATATGCTACAGAAGCAAACTGGTACATACAGAAATGAATAAACCCCAAGGTCCTACTGCTGAGCATCAGGGAACTATAGTTAATATCCTAAGATAAACCATAATGGAAAAGAATATAAAAAAGAATGTATATATATGTATAACTGAATCACTTTGCTATACAGCAGAAATTAACATAACACTGTAAATCAATTATACTTCAATTTAAAAAACAATACAAAAAAATACTGCTACAAATGATTAACAAGACAACTGGTAATACATGAATAATACCTGTAGACCAGATAATGCATAGTATTGTATCATTGTTAAACTTGCTGATTTTGCCAATTATACTGTGCCAAAGAATTGATGCTTTTGAACTGTGGTGTTGGAGAAGACTCTTTTGAGAATCCTTTGAACAGTGAGGAGATCCAACCAGTCTATCCTAAAGGAGATCAGTCCTGAATATTCACTGGAAGGACTGATGTTGAAGCTGAAACTCCCAATACTTTGGCCACCTGATGTGAAGAACTGACTCACTGGAAAAGACCCTGATGCTGGGAAAGATTGAAGGCATGAGGAGAAGGGGACGACAGAGGATGAGATGGTTGAATGGCATCACCGACATGAGTTTGAGTATACTCCCGGAGTTGATGATGGACAGGGAGGCCTGGTGTGCTGCAGTCCATGGGGTTGCAAAGAATCAGACACCACTGAGCAACTGAACTGAACTGTAGTTATGAAAGGTACATACTCCTTGTTCATAGAAAATACACTAAAAGTTTTAGGAGTAAAGGGCATGTCTGCAATATAATCTCAAATGGTTCAGAAAAATAACAGGATGTATATATGAAGAGAAATAAAGCCAATGTGCCAAACTGTTAACAGCTGGTGAAATTCAGAAAAGGGTTTTGAGATTTCTTTGTGCTGTTCTTGAAACTTTTCTGAAATTTCTAAATTTTTAAAGCTAAATATGTATGTGTATTTATGTATTCATTCTAGAAGTGTTCCTGCTATATTCCTGCTGCTGCTGCTTCTAAGTCACTTCAGTCGTGTCCGACTGTGTGACCCCATAGACGGCAGCCACCAGGCTCCCCCGTCCCTGGGATTCTCCAGGCAAGAACACTGGAGTGGGTTGCCATTTCCTTCTCCAATGCAGAAAAGTGAAAAGTGAAAGTGAAGTCTCTCAGTCGTGTCCGACTCCTCGAGACCCATGGACTGCAGCCCACCAGGCTCCTCAATCCATGGGATTTTCCAGGCAAGAGTACTGGACTGGGTGCCATTGCCTTCTTCGCCCACTATTTTCCTATATCCTTGAAATTCAAATCTCTCAGATGTTTCCAATGACTTTGGAGGAGTTACTTTACTTAGCATGACTTCAAATTCTGCAAATAAGTCGTAAAGGTCAAAGTCTTTGGCAAACCACAGTAAAATTTGGAAATACTGTCCATGTATATTGGCAAACTGTGTTTAGAGTGATTACTTAAGTTAGTCGTTCCACTTTTTTTTCTGTTGAAGTGAAGTTGCTCAGTCGTGTCCGACTCTTTGTAACCCTGTGGACTGTAGCCCGCCAGCTCCGTCCATGGGATCCTCCAGGCAAGAGGAGTGGGTTGCCATTTCCTTCTCCAGGGGATCTTACTGATCCAGGGATAGAACCCAGGTCTCCTGCATTGCAGGCAGACTCCTTACCATCTGAACTACCAGGGAAGTCAAATAACTGAGTCAATAACTATAAAATAACTGAGTCTCAAATGCCCCCTCCACAACTATTTCTCTTAGGCCAGACTTCTAACCTGCCCACAAAACTACCTTCTCATTACTGTATACAATAAGAGTGTCACTTCGATACCTGGACCTTTTTCCAAATCGATGCCTTTAACTTGTTTATGTCTGGATCCGCTGAGGAAAATATCTGGGAGAAAGACTGAAGGCTGACCTGAAGGATATGGGTTTGAACTGTGTGTGTATGAGGAGGGGGAATGGAGGGTTGGTGGGTTTTTTTTTTTTTTTAATGAAACAAACAATACACAAGAAAAGGACCTACAGATATCTAGAAAGATTGCTAACTATGTGTCAAGGAGAAAGTCCCAGCAGGATATAAGAAAATATGCGTGCACAAGAAAAACTGTAGAAAAAGTACAAAACCACAGGAAAGTTTCTGACCCAAGTTTAGCAATCTTGTCACTTAACCTAAGTGTAAATTAGAAAACCTTCAGAATCTACAATATAAATTGTTACTTGACTTGTAACCGGTCAATCTCCAAATACTAGTGTCCCATAGCATTAGACAAAAACATATTTTCTATTAGTCTTTCTCATAATAGAAAAATGTGGTAAACTCATGAGTTGTAACTAATAAAAGCATCAAAAACTTAGCGCTACCAACAGTTCCCCAGATACTTCACCAACAATCTGCTGGATTAAAAAAAGCAAATTGGCCAAAGTTGTCAATACAATCACCTAAACTCACCACTGTCCCATTTACCAGAGAGCAGACCAAGTTTCCAAAACCACATTGCCCCTCGCCCCCGGTACTTGACAGTGAGTGGATTCGAGCAGCCGTAATGCGCCCAGGGAAAATGTATAATTCTTTCAGAAACGACACCTTCGAAGCTGAACTCAAGTTTTTTATTTTTTACAAGGCATCCCAGCGGCGACATTTTCCTCCCTCGGGTAAAGATTCACCGGGGACGCAGATGCTAGCTCTCCGCCAAAGGTGGAAAACCTGGCGGCCCAGCAGTGCAAAGAGGAAAGCTGGAGGGCTGGAGAAGGGCTGCCAAGAGGACGCGGAGGGGCAGCGGGAGTTAGGTTCGGTACTTTGAGCTCTGACCTCGACCCCCAGCTGGCGACCCGGAAGGAAGCAAGGGCAGGCCCCCAAAACTTTGAACCCGAGCTCCAGTTCCACCCGGGCCTGCCAGCGCGAGGGCCAGCTAGGTCTGGGGATGGCGGTGACCTTCGCCCAGACCTTCACAGGAACAGCAGATTGAGGCCGGGCCGTCACCGGGCTCGGCCCTCCCCGCCCGGACTCACCGCCCGCCGGAGCTGCCCAGGAGCCGCGGCTCGGAACATAGTGCCTGCACCGATTCGCCTCACGGCAGCCGAGAGCAGACCGAACTGCAAATGCTCCGCGAGTCACCGTAACGCTCGCGAGACGCGGGAACGAGAGCAGGCGCCCCAGGCGAGCCGAGACAGCGCGAGCTTAAGGCTTCTGCCCGCCGATTGGGCGGTCGCGCAACCAATGGGAAGGGCGGAAAGTTAGGGGCTGGACTTGGGAGTGGGACAAAAGTGGAGCTGCGTTAGATAAGAAAAGGCAGGGGCAAAGCAGGGGAAGACCGGGTGACGGTAGCTCAGACTACCTGCCGGTCCCAGTGTGCAGTGTCCAGTTACACCAGATTTATGACGTCACTGTCCTGACTTCCTAGTCCTCTCGACTAAGTCCCCCGCTCAAGCTCTAATTATTCGTCTGCCTGTTCATTTGTTTACAGGTATCAGTGCTAAGATCTGCAATATGCTAAACACATTTTTCAGGTCAGGGCAATATAATAAAAGGATGCGTGAAAGGTTGACTTCACCAGACTCTGAAGGAAAACGTATCATTAATATTACGGAAGGAATAATTCCTGGAATTGGTGATGTTTGAGCTGGGTTCTAGAAGGGGAACAAACAGGGAGCCCAAACGAGGAAGGAACAGGACAGGAAGATCCCAGAACAAGGGGCAGGCTGCTGTGTGCTGCCTATAGAAGGAGGCAGATTGGGAAATGTCTTGAATTGGGGTGTAACATGCGGCCCCACCCAAGCCCTCTTCTCTCCCTACTCAGCCCCAACCACACCTTGTCTTCAGTGCCCATGACTGCTAAATCTCTCCTGACCTTTGGATCCACTTGGCTACTGGGCAGCTCCTCAGAATGTCTCTCAACACCTCAGACCCACACATTCACAACTGACTGGGCATTCCCATCCAGACTTCATTCTCAGCCTGTATTCTGTTTCTCGGACAAAGCTTTCCATCTCCACCCAACGGCTCAAGCCAGAACCTGAGGGTCACACTTGACTTGTTCCTTCCTTCATTTTCTATCCTATCAGTCACTAAATTCTAGAGATTCCACTCCCCCAAACAGCTCCCAAATCCACCCAGGACTCTCTTCTACCCCTGTCTGTGTTTACACTGCTTCAGTTGCTTCTTTACTGTTCTCCCTGTTTGCAGGCTTCTCCACCCTTCAATCCATCTCACAAGGCAACCAAAGGGCTTTTCAAAAGGATAAACCAGTGATGGATTCCCCTGCTGAATACACTTCAGTGGCTCCCCATTGCTTTTAAAATAAAATGCAACCCCCTTAATGTGAAGTATAAGCCTTGTGTGAGCTAATCCCTTCTTCTTTTACCCTCTTTCCATCTTGCATGGCCATACAGAACTTCCTTCAAATCCTCCAATACCCTATTCCCTTCACCTCCCTACTCTCTTCCTCCTTCTCCCCTTTATTCCTTCAACTGTTTAATATTAATACCTATTCATTCTTGATATTTCAACTTGGACTTTCCTCTCTCCCCCCACCCCCCACCACCACCACAAGTAACTCTGAATTAAATCTCTCTTCCATGTGCCCCTATTTTCACCTATACTACTTCCCCTGTATATGGAGGCAGTTGTCACATGGGTTGTAACAGCCTGGTTACCTGTCTGTCTCACCCATCTGTCTGTAAGACCTGTAAAGGCAGAGTCTGTCCTACTTGTTTTTATTAATGTGTCTTCACACCTTGCACACAGCCTGTCTTATAGGAGGTATTCAATCACTAGTTGTTGGATGAATCAGCAAATCAATGAGTGGCTTGCTAAAGAGTCTGAACTTTAAGCAGGGGAGTGATACGTTCAGAAATTCTTAGTCCCCTATTTTGTAACAAACTACCTTTCCAGCCTTGTTGAGACTACCAACAAATCCCACTGGCTCTACCTTCAAAAGATGTACAAATTCCAACAAGTTCCACCAACATGTCTTCATTCCTCCACCACGGCTACCTTCCCTCAGGCCACTATCATCTCTCCCCTGGATCATGGCAGGAACCCCCTGACTGGTGTTCCTGTTTATACCTATGCCTCCTGAAGTCTCCTCTCCAAGCAGCAGACTAATCATGTCCTCTGCTCAAAGCCCTCCTCTCCACTGCCCCCTGTCACTATGCCCCCCCCTACACTCTGCTGCTCCTTGAACACCCCAAGCAGCTCCCATCTCTGGCCTTTGCACTCGCATTGTTCCCTCTGGCTGAAATGCTCCTCACGTGGCTCTGTTTCTCACTTCATTCAGGTCTCTGTTCAACAGCCACATTTTCAAAAAGATTGACCTTGGCCACCCTACAGAAAACAGTCCCCCTCCCTCTGCACTCTCTGCCATCTCCTTTGACTTTCCTTGTTGGCATTCATCACTACCTAACAGCATACACATTTCTATTCTTTTGTATTTCTTGCTAATCTCCTTACATGGGAATATAAATTCTCTGGAGCAAGAACTTTGAGCCAACAAACATTCTCAGGCCCTATACTTCGCTTGTTCTTCCCTCTGTCTGGACTTGGCAATCCACCTGGCAGATTCCTATGCCACCTTAAACATTCAGCTCACAGGCGTTTCTTCTGTAAGGCCTTCTCCAACCCTCCAGGGTGAATGAACCCTTTCCTCTTCTTTACTCTCTATGACCATAACTTGAACACCAGTTACATCTACTTGGAACACGTCTGCACCCACATGGTGGGGTGGAGCTGGGGACCCCCTCTGGGAGTCTGCATGTAGGAGCTGCCATTTAGGACTCCATGTATCACTGCATTGCCTCCCAGCCAAGTTTCCCAATTGGACAGTCCTGTGGAAATGGAAAGAAGAGGGCAGGGTGCTTTAAGTAAAAACTGAAAGGAGTATTTTACTAAAAATGATGTGGAAAAATTGGTACACAAACCAACCTCCTTCCCCACCTTCACACCCATGACAAAGCAAAACACAAAAGAGAAGAAAGGCTTCCCCTCCCCCATCCTGCCTCCACCCTCGCTGGGGCAGCTTTGGCACCACCCAGGCTCCAGTGAATCAGCAGCAGCTGTGCCCAGCAGAGGCGCGCAATGTCCACGGGGACAAGGTGGTTCCTGGCAGAGCAGAACCAAAACCAAGAAAAAGGCAGAAAACTGTCCAGGTCTGTGATGACTGACCAGAGCTGCTCATGGAGTGGTGGCCAGTTCTATGTTCACAAGCCGGTCAGCAACCACCGAAAAACATGTGCACTAAAACATCTTAGAGGACTTCCCCTGTAGATATTTGGGCATCTGTCTTTCCCCCTCAGTTATGAGCTGCTTTTGTGGCAAGACCCAGTCAATGGTTTTTGGTATCTGGTTCATGTTTACTGAGTGTTGTAGAAATGTTTGTCCAAAGAGAAAAGGCAGGAAGGGAAAGGTGAGGGGAGGGAGCAGTCTCCACAGTCAACCTCCAGTCTCTGAAAAAACACGTCACCTCACCTCACCTCTTTCCTCCCCACAGGCCAGTTTCAGGAGCAGCTTCTCTGGGATTCCTGGTGAAAACTTAAAAGAGGAGCGTTAGTGGGATGAATTACAGCCCCAGCTGCAGCAGCTCTCTGGGGAACACACTTGGTACTCACTGTCTCCTTCCTCGTCAGCCATGCCAAGTTCCTCTGCCCTCAGCTGGCACCTCCTCTGGGCTCAGTGGCCTGCCTGCTGATCCAAGCCCCTGACCACTGGCCCTTCTTAGCCCAGAGTAGTTGCATTTGTCCATTTATTGTCACAACTGGGCAAGAGAGTACTGAGAAGCACCCAAGTGGCTCACTCTCGGCCAGGATGACGACTCTGCTTCTAGCCTGCTGGTCCTTGCATACGAGGTGCCCAGAATGCAGTGGCATCTGTAGCTAAATACTTCAATGGAAGTAAATACTCCAGGAAGTAAATAAATACTCTGGGCTGTGAGGCCTGGAAGCCGAAGTTCCTCAAGAGCTCACAAGAGTGATGGTAAAGGAGGTCCCTCCTGCTTCCACGCCTCGTTTCCTGGACTTACATGTTCTTACGGGGGCACAGCACCATATAAAGGTCTGTGATTCAAGATGCAGATGCAACATGAATACCAGCTATGGAAGCATAAATGGCCTAATAGCAGTACTGCTGGGACTACAGCCTGGATCTGATATAAAATCTTTTTCTTCCCTGAACTAGCCACCTTTTGTCCATCTGACTGAGTTGGTGAGATGTCACTGATGTAACAGAGCAGTGTGATGTTTTACAGGGTGTCTAAATGGTCTTGATCTCTTAGGCTGTCTTACTATAGAAGCTGAAAATTAACATAGCTCTGGAGTAAAGTTATAAATGTATAACATTGATGTTCCATGTGAATGCATACCATTTCTGATCTACTTTCCTCATAGGCATAGAAAAGAACTTATTCACCAAAGCAATGTCCACATAAAGTGTACCTGAGGCTGTGTTCTTTTGCTCTAGCTAAGATGCCCAAGCTGGTATGGTGGCTGCAGGAGGACTACTGTCCACTGTCCACTGTCACCCTCTGGGTTTAGTCTGGTGTCTTCAGGGATAATATGAATTGATTGGGAAAATGATGAGAATCCTTTAGAGTCTTAAAGGTTGCTTCATTGTATGCTACCAAGGAAGCCCTCCAACTTTTACACAGGTTTTAAATTGCCTGTTAATCACTCCTAGTTTTTTATATTTTTTTTTTCTAGGGCATCAGTAGAACTTAGCAACTGCCACCCAATGCCATTGTCTCATAGTAACTATTTCCTCTGTTTCTCTCAAATGCCTAGCATATTCCCTTCCACAAGCAAAGCATCCCAATTCACCACCAGTGAAAGCTGTAACAACTGCACCACTACTTTATGCAAAGGGTTATCTGCATCCAGCTACTGGCAGTGAGAGGGGCCTCAGAACTGGCCTAGCAAAGAGTAATACAGCTCCAAAACTGCATCTTATCACCTGCTTTCTCAGACCACTTCACTTGCAATAGAAACACATTCCTGTTTCTTTTGGAAGCAGGCTCTGAGACAGGTTTAAAGCACCTGACGACTGTTGGGAGGGGGTGCCCTTAAGATCCACATCTGTGTAAAGGATGAACCAGAAAGAATGGGACAGAGGGAAAAACTGGGCAGACATGCAACCTGAACATCAATCCAGTGGAATGTGAATTATTCTGTTGTTGAATTAGATGGTAAAGCACTGTGTTTATTATGCAATAACACTACTGCCATGCTAAAAGAATACAGTATACATCAACATTAACAGACTAACCACATTACTGTCAACCCACAGGAGCACAATCATCAGAAAAAATTGAAAATTAAAAACGGAATGTATCATCTGCAGTATTTAAAACTGAATAGCTCATTACATCAGAATTTCTTCACGAGTGTAAAGAATGAAAACAAATCTGCAACTGAAGTAAATTTCTTAGTGGCTCATTTGTTAACCAAGCACGGAAAACTGTTTTACTGATATTGCATTTAAATTTGGCTTGATTGTACCAGCTGACAAAATGTGTCCTAAGAAAATTAGCTTGCTTACTACAGTTAGGTTTGGGGGTAGAAGAAATGAGGGCATGAAATTCAACTTCAATAATCAATTTAAAATCAAGGAAAATTATTTCAAGTAGTCTTCCTTAGCTTTGGATGAGTAAACAGGTATTATTAATGGTGATGTTCAGTTTGTCTTATTTATTCAAGGACTCAGAGCCAAGTTTGAAATGACTGCAGAAGGCCTCTGTGAATAGTTTGAATGAACAGACTGTTTCCTAAGAAGCTGAGAAAACAAATCAGTACAAGCTGAAGTGGAATCTGCTATGACCGTTACAGATAATGGTGGCAAAAACACGTGTGAAGCAGAACAAGGCTTAGACAGATTTAAAAACTTATGAAAATATAAGGTATGTAAAGCCTGTAGTTATTCACTGTATTATTTGTCAGCAGATATTTTGTTGAAAATATTTTGAATCTATCATTTGTCACTGTCTCCATGTCAGTGGTGAAATTCACTCACTTTCATGGACTCTTATCAGTTCTGTGATTGTTTATTCTTTTTTTTATTTTTTAAGTTATGTAAGTGTGATAACACAATTACAGGAGACTTGGAAAATACAGAACAAAGTTGCATCTAGTTCCACTATATATTACAATTTTTAAGTAGGTAAATTCAGGTTTTTAGTTGGAGTTTCAATATCAACTGTCAAAAATTAATAGAATGAATAGATAGAAAAGTAAGAGGATATAGTAGACCTGAAAAGCACTATGAACCAATTCAACATAATCAAGATTTATACAATTTTCACACAACAATAGGATACAAATTCTATTCAAGTTCCCATAGACTATAAACTTGGAGACACTGGAACATCAATTCTGTGAATTTTTTTTTTTCATCTGAAATAGAAGCTGAATATTCCAACTGGTTGTACTACATAGCAATTTGACAGTTTAGAAGTGGTAAGGTTTTATTGTGATTTTTAACTCAGGAACTAGATTGAAATTGTACTCAAATGTTTATAACAGCTTATTATCACAGTCCCAAATGGGAAATAACCTGTTAAATGCCTATTAACTGGTGAATGAATTAACAAATCATGGTCTATTGTATTCCACTGTGCTATGGACTGAATTGTGTTCCCCCAAAATCTATATATTGAAGCCCAGTTTGACAGATTTGAAGATAGGACCTTTGAGAGATAATATGGATCAGAGGAGGCCATGGGAGGTGGGGAACTGGCTGTTAGATTACTGCATCCCTCCTTTCTCCCCCATTTGAGGACAGAGAGAGAAGGCAGCTGTCTGCCAGCCAGGCTTTGCAGAGCCCTACCACAATGGCACCTTGATCTTGGACTTCCAAAACTGTGAGAAAATATATTTCTGTTGTTTAAGCCCCTAGTCTGTGGTGTTTTGTTATGGTAACCCAAGCTAAGTATGATCTATTAGATTCCGTTGTAACACAATAAGAAAGACATACTATTGATACGCACAGCAACATGAGTGAATATCAAAAACATTATGCTAAGTGACATAAGTTAGACACAAAAGACACACGATTCCATTTATATTGCAGTGTGTAAAAGGCAAAAGTAAAGGGACAAAAAGCAGATAAGTGGTTTCCAAGAGCTGGAATAGAGGGTGGAGACTAAAGGCAAATGGGCATGAGGGAACTTTTCAGTGAGATGAAAGTGTTCTGTATTTTGATTGTGGTGTATATGTATATATATATATATACACATTATGTGGTATATATATAGTATCTGTCTATATATAATGTCTGTCTACACTTATCAAAACTCAAAAAACAGAACATTTAAAATTGGTGAATTTCATCATATGTGAATTTCACCTCAATAAAGCTGATTAAAACCCATCCACACATACATACAGCAGGTCACCAGATTGAATCCTCTGCTCATACAATTTACAACCATGGTGGTATGGTCACTCACTTAGAGTCAGACATCCTGGAGTGTGAAGTCAAGTGGACTTTAGGAAGATAACACAGCTAATGGAGGTGATGGAATTCCAGCTGAGCAATTTAAAATACTAAAAGATGATTCTGTTAAAGTGTTGCACTCAATATGTCAGCAAATCTGGAAAACTCAGCAGTGACCACAGGACTGGAAAAGGTCAGTTTTCATTCCAATCCCAAAGAAGGGCAGTGCAAAAGAAAGTTCAAACTACCAGACATTTGTGCTCATTTCCCATGCTAGCAAGGTTATGCTCAAAATCCTTCAAGCTAGGCTTCAGCAGTACATGAACTAAGAACTTCCAGATGTACAAGCTGGATTTGGAAAAGGCAGAGGAACCAGCAATCAAATTGCCAACATTTGTTGGGTCATAGAGAAAACAAAGGAATTCTAGAAAAACATCTACTTCTGCTTCACTAACTACAATAAATCCTTTGACTGTGACTGTGTAGATCACAACAAACTGAAAATTCTTCAAAAGATGGAAATACCAAACCACCTTCCAGTCTCCTGAGAAACCTGTATTCAGGTCAAGAAGCAACTGTTAGAATTGGACATGGAACAACTGACTGGTTCCAAATAGAGAAAGGAGTATGACAAAGCAGTATATATTGTCACCCTGTTTATTTAACTTATATGCAGAGTATATTATGTGAAATGCTAGGCTGGATGACTTACAAGCTGGAATCAAGTTTGCCAGGAGAAATATCAACAATCTCAGATATGCAGATGATACCACACTAATGGCAGGACTGAAGCTGAAACTCCAGTATTCTGGTCATCTGATGTGAATAGCTGACTCAATGGGAAATTTCCTGATGCTGGGAAAGACTGAAGGCAGAAGGAGAAGAGGGTGGCAGAGGATGAGATGCCTGATTGGCATCACTGATGCAATGGACGTGAACTTGGGCAAACTTCGGAAGTTGCTGAGGGACAGAGAGGCCTGGTGTGCTGCAGTCCATGAGTTTGCAAAGAGTTGGAAATGACTGGGTGACTGAACAACAACAACAATGGCAGAAAGCAAAGAGGAACTAAAGAGGCTCATGATGAAAGTGAAAGAGGACAGTGAAAAAATTTGACTTAAAACCCAACATTCAAAAAACAAAGATCATAGCGACTGGTCCCATCAGTTCAGTTCAATTCAGTTGCTCAGTCATGTCCAACTCTTTGTGACCCCATAAATCACAGCATGCCAGGCCTCCCTGTCCATTATCAACTCCCAGAGTTCACTCAAACTTATGTGCATCGAGTCAGTGATGCCATCCAGCCATCTCATCCTCTGTCGTCCCCTTCACCTCCTGCCCCCAATCCCTCCCAGCATCAGGGTCTTTTCTAATGAGTCAGCTCTTCTCATGAGGTGGCCAAAGTATTGGAGTTTCAGCTTCAGCATCAGTCTTTCCAATGAACACCCAGGACTGATCTCCTTTAGGATAGACTGGTTGGATCTCCTTGCAGTCCGAGGGACTCTCAAGAGTCTTTCTCCAACACCACAGTTCAAAAGCATCAATTCTTCGGCGCTCAGCTTTCTTCACAGTCCAACTCTCACATCCGTACATGACCACTGGAAAAACCATAGCCTTGACTAGACGAACCTTTGTTGGCAAAGTAATGTCTCTGCTTTTGAATATGCTGTCTAGGTTGGTCATAACTTTCCTTCCAAGGAGTAAGCATCTTTTAATTTCATGGCTGCAATCACCATCTGCAGTGATTTCGGAGCCCAGAAAAATAAAGTCTGACACTGTTTCCACTGTTTCCCCATCTATTTGCCATGGAGTGATGGGACCAGATGCCATGATCTTAGTTTTATGAATGTTGAGCCTTAAGCCAACTTTTTCCCTCTCCTCTTTCACTTTCATCAAGAGGCTCTTTAGTTCTTCACTTTCTGCCATAAGGGTGTGTCATCTGCATATCTGAGGTTATTGATATTTCTCCCGGCAATCTTGATTCCAGCTTGTGCTTCCTCCAGCCCAGCGTTTCTCATGATGTACACTGCATATAAGTTAAATAAGCAGGGTGACAATATACAGCCTTGACGTACTCCTTTTCCTATTTGGAACCAGTCTGTTGTTCCATGTTCAGTTCTAACAGTTGCTTGCTGACCTGCATACAGGTTTCTCAAGAGGCAGGTCAGGTGGTCTGGTATGCCCATCTGTTTCAGTATTTTCCACAGTTTATTGTGATCCACATAGTCAAAGGCTTTGGCATAGTCAATAAAGCAGAAATAGATGTTTTTTTCTGGAACTCTCTTTCTTTTTCCATGATCCAACAGATGTTGGCAATTTGATCTCTGGTTCCTCTGCCTTTTCTAAAACCAACTTGAACATCTAGAAGTTCACGGTTCATGTATTGCTGAAGCCTGGCTTGGAGAATGTTGAGCATTACTTTACTAGCATGTGAGATGAGTGCAATTGTGCGGTAGTTTGAGCATTCTTTGACATTGCCTTTCTTTGGGATTGGAATGAAAACTGACCTTTTCCAGTCCTGTGGCCACTGCTGAGTTTACCATATTTGCTGGCCTATTGAGTGTAGCACTTTCACAGCATCATCTTTCAGGATTTGAGTTAACTCAACTGGAATTCCATCACTTCCACTAGCTTTGTTCGTAGTGATGCTTTCTAAGGTACACTTGACTTCACATTCCAGGATGAGTGATCACACCATCGTGATTATCTTGGTCGTGAAGATCTTTTTTGTACAGTTCTTCTGTGTATTCTTGCCACCTCTTCTTAATATCTTCTGCTTCTGTTAGGTCCATACCATTTCTGTCCTTTATCGAGCCCATCTTTGCATGAAATGTTCCCTTGGTATCTCTAATTTTCTTGAAGCGATCTCTAGTCTTTCCCATTCTGCTGTCCCTCTATTTCTTTGCATTGATCGCTGAGGAAGGCTTTCTTATCTCTTCTTGCTATTCTTTGGAACTCTGCATTCAAATGGGAATATCTTTCCTTTTCTCCTTTGCTTTTCGCTTCTCTTCTTTTCACAGCTATTCCTAAGGCCTCCTCAGACAGCCATTTTGCTTTTTTGCATTTCTTTTCCATAGGGATGGTCTTGACCCCTGTCTCCTGTACAATGTCACGAACCTCCATCCATAGTTCATCAGGCACTCTATCAGATCTAATCCCTTAAATCTATTTCTCACTTCCATTGTATAATCATAAGGGATTTGATTTAGGTCATACCTGAATGGTCTAGTGGTTTTCCCCTACTTTCTTCAAAGTGAAAGACGACAGTGAAAAAATTTGACTTAAAACTCAACATTCAAAAAACCATGATCATAGCAACCGGTCCCATCACTTCATGGCAAATAGGAGAAGAAGTGGAAGCAGGGACAGATTTTATTTTCTTGGACTCGGAAATCACTGTGGATGGTGACAGCAGCCATGAAATTTGAAAATGCTTGCTTCTTGGAAGATAAATTATGACAAACCTAGATAGCATATTAAAAAGCAGAAACATAGCTTTGCCAACAAAGGTCCATATAATGAAACCTATGGTTCTTCCAGTAGTCACGTATGGATGTGAGAGTTGGACCACACTGCTGCTGCTGCTGCTGCTGCTGCTAAGTCGCTTCAGTCATGTCTGGCTCTGTGCAACCCCAGAGATGGCAGCCCACCAGGCTCCGCCATCCCTGGGATTCTCCAGGCCAGAACACTGGAGTGGGTTGCCATTTCCTTTTCCAATGCATGAAAGTGAAAGTGAAGTCACTCAGTCGTGTCCAACTGTTCGTGACTCCATGGACTGCAGCCTACCAGGCTCCTCTGCCCATGGGATTTTCCAGGCAGGAGTACTGGAGTGGGTTACCATGCCTTCTCTGAGTTGGACCATAAAGAAAGTTGAATGCCAAAGAATTGATGCTTTCAAGCTGTGGTGCTGGAGAAGACTCTTGAGAGTCTCTTGTACTGCAAGAGATCAAACCAGTCAGTCCTAAAGGAGATCAACCTTGAATATTCATTGAAAGGACTGATGCTTAAGCTGAAGTTCCATTACTTTGGCCACCTGCTGTGAAGAACCAACTCATTAGAAAAGACTCTGATAATGGGAAAGACTGAAGGCAGGAGGAGAAGAGAGCGGCAGAGGATGAGATGGTTGGATGACATCACTGACTTAGTGGACATGAACCTGAGCAAACTCCAGAAGATAGTGGAGGACAGGGAAGCCTGGTGTGTTGCATGCAGTCCATGGGATCAGAAAGAGTTGGACACGACTCAGCGGCTGAACAACAACAAAGCTGATTAAAATTCATCTTTGACATATACGGCAGGTCACCAGATTGAACCCTCTGCTTATACAATTTACAATCAGGATGTTGATGCCAATGTAAATTGCAACATTTCTTTTTGTAATCTGACTTACAACCTACATTCAATCCATCAGTAAATTCTTAGGCTTTAGCCTTCTGCTTCCACTCTAGTCTAAGCCACTGTCATCTCATCCTGGGGTTATTGAAGCAGCCTCCTAACTAGTCTCTGGGTCTCTGCGCTTGCCTTCAAAGGCAATTCTCAGAACAGTGATCCTCTTAAAACATAAAGCACATTTCATCACCCCTGTTCAATTGCTTCCATCATGCTGGGGAAACACTGCAAAGCTCTGCAGAGCCCTCCTTGATCTGGACTCTGCTTGACTCTCCAATTTATTGGATTGGCCAAAAAGTTCCTTTGGTTTTTTTAGTACAAGTAAAAGACACATTTTTCATTGTCATCAAGAACTTTATTGAACAACATATTCACCCTTTTGTTCTACTCTGCATGTGTGTGTGCTCAGTCATTCAGTTGTGTCTGACTCTCTGTGACCCCATGGACAGAGGAGACGGCCAGAGGAAATACCTCTGTCCATGGTATTTCCAGGCAAGAATACTGGAATGGGGTTGCCATTTCCTCCTCCATGGGATCTTTCCAATCCAGGGATCAAACCTCCATCTGTTATGTCTCCTCCAGATGTTTCACCACTGTGCCATCTGGGAAGCCCTTTTTTCCACTACCCTCTGTCATTTTTCAGGCAACTTCATAATTCCATCTTCTCAAAGCTTTTTATCTTTTTGAGCAAAGAACTGTTCTGTGATTTTAACAGTCTTTCAGGGAATTGGAATTTTTTTTCATTAAGAGAATTTTTTAAAGACTGAAATAAATGGACATCTGAAGGAGCAATGTCTGGTGAATAAAGTTGATGAGTCAGAACTTCCCAGCCCAGTTGTAATGGTTTTTCCCTGGTCATCAAACATGCAGTCTTGCTTATCCTAACAGAAGACTGTGCATTTTCTGCTGACTAATTTTGGGCACTTTTTGTCAAGTGATGCCTTCAGCTGATTTAATAGGGTGCAGTACTTGTTGGAAGTAACCCTTTGGTTTTCCAGAAGGAGCTCATAACAGAGGACCACCTTGAAGTCCCACCATATATAAAACATCACATTCTTTGGATGAAGACTGGCCTTTGGTGTAGTTGATGGTGGTTCATTTCACTTGCCCCATGACCCTTCTGCTCCACATTACTGTGTAGTATCTACTTTTCATCACCCATCACAATTTGTTTTAAAAACAGAATGTTTTGTTATGTTTAAGTAGAGAACTGCATGCAGAAACAGCATCAATAAGGTTTTTTTTTTGCTTAACTTACCCAAACATCAAAGTGATTAACATAACCAAGCTGGTGCACATGATTGTCAGTGCTTGATTTGGATATTTTTAAAAATAATTTTAATTATTTATTTTGGCTGTGCTGGGTCTTTATTGCTGCTCTTTTGGTTTGTTTTGATTTTAACAACAGCTTTCTTGAGATATAATTATATACCATTTCATGTATATAAAATTTTTAGCATATTCACAGAGTTGTGCAAGCCACAGTTAATTTTAGAATATTTTCGTCACTTCCAAAAGAAACCTCATACTCTTAGGCTATTAAATCCTAATTACCCCATACCACCAGCACTGAGAAATGACTGATCCACTTTTTGTCTAAGAATTTGCCTATTATTTCAATGCCTTGCATTGAAAAAGCAAGAGAGTTCCATAAAAATGTCTATTTCTGCTTTATTGACTATGCCAAAGCCTTTGACTGTGTGGATCACAATAAACTGTGGAAAATTCTGAAAGAGAAGGGAATACCAGACCACCTGACCTGCCTCTTGGGAAACCTGTATGCAGGTCAGAAAGCAACAGTTAGAACTGGACATGGAACAACAGACTGGTTCCAAATAGGAAAAGGAGTACGTCAAGGCTGTATATTGTCACCCTGCTTATTTAACTTTTATGCAGAGTTCATCATGAGAAATACTGGGCTGGAGGAAGCACAAGCTGGAATCAAGATTGCCAGGAGAAATATCAGTAACCACAGATATGCAGATGACACCACCCTTATGGCAGAAAGTGAAGAAGAACTAAAGAGCCTCTTGATGAAAATGAAAGAGGAGAGTGAAAAAGTTGGCTTAAGGCTCAACATTCATAAAACTAAGATCATGGCATCTGGTCCCATCACTCCATGGCAAATAGATGGGGCAACAGTGGAAACAGTGTCAGACTTTATTTTTCTGGGCTCCAAAATCACTGCAGATGGTGACTGCAGCCTTGAAATTAAAAGACGCTTACTCCTTGGAAGGAAAGTTATGACCAACCTAGACAGCATATTCAAAAGCAGAGACATTACTTTGCCAACAAAGGTCTGTCTAGTCAAGACTATGGTTTTTCCAGTGGTCATGTATGGATGTAGAGTTGGACTAAAAAGACAGCTGAGCACCCAAGAATTGATGCTTTTGAACTGTGGTGTTGGAGAAGACTCTTGAGAGTCCCTTGGACTGCAAGAAAATCCAACCAGTCCATCCTAAAGGAGATCAGTCCTGGTGTTCATTGGAAGGACTGATGTTGAAGCTGAAACTCCAATACTTTGGCCACCTGATGTGAAGAGCTGACTCATTTGAAAAGACCCTGATGCTGGGAAAGATAGAGGGAGGAGGAGAAAGAGACAACAGAGGATGAGATGGTTGGATGGCATCACTGACTTGATGGACATGGGTTTGGGTGGACTCTGGGAGTTTGTGATGGACAGGGAGGCCTGGTGTGCTGCAGTTCATGGGTTTGCAAAGAGTCGGACACGACTGAGTGACTAAACGGAACTGAACTTGACTATTATGGACACTTTGTATAAATGGAATCATAAAATCTGCTGCCTTTTGTGACTTGGTACATACTTAGCTATTTTCCAAAGTGACTATCTCATGTTATGTTCCCACCAGCCATGTGTTATTGCACTCTGATTTCCACATCTCTGTTACATTCCATTATTTGTGGCCTTTGCTGTATTGCCACAATACAAACATTACACCATGCTCCTGGGTCCAGGTTGAGCCATAGGTTGTTACTGACCTTACGTTATTGTTTAGTATGTAATACATGAGACACTCACCACCCCCAAATGAACTGTATACTCATTTAGGAGTATAGATTCCATGTCTTGTCATATTCATATCCCCTCCATCATATAGTGAAATGCTAGGCATGCAACAGGTGCTCATTAAATATACATTGATTGTCTGAAGAAATAACAAGAAGTTGGCAGCAATCATGAAAGGAGGGGGAAAAAAAGAAATAGAAAGAAGAAGGAAAGGAAAAGAGTAAGTCAAGGAGATAAAAGGAAGGAAGGAGTTTGGGGTGACAGGGAAAGTTAGAACCGAATCATTTGAATTTTAAATGTTATACTGAAAGGTCAGGCATCAAAAAGTTCATTCTTTTGCTTCTCCTTGAAAAAGAAACTTTCTTGTTGTGAGGTTTCCACATGCAAAAGAATGAAGTTAGAGCCCTTCCTCACACCATATGCAAATATTAACTCAAAATGGGCCATGGAGAGATGGTGTGAATAAGGTCCTAAGGGTTCTGAAAGACCCTGACTAGGCCCTATAACTAAAGAGTCAAATGGTGGCCAGTCCACCTAGAGTAGTTTGTAGGGAACTGTGAGTGGGGTGAGGTGGTGTTTAGCTAGATGATATAGTTGTCAATTGGACAGATTTTTTTTGTTTAGATCAGTTCAGTTCAGTCACTCAGTCGTGTCTGTCTCTTTGCTACCCCATGACCCGCAGCACGCCAGGCCTCCCTGTCCATCATCAACTCCTGGAGTCCACCCAAACCCATGTCCATTGAGTCACCGAGGCCATCCAACCATCTCAGCCTCTGTCGTCCCCTTCTCCTCCTGCCCTCTATCTTTCCCAGCATCAGGGTCTTTTCAAATGAGTCAGCTCTTCACATTAGATGGCCAAAGGATTGGAGTTTCAGCTTCAACATTAGTCCTTCCAATGAACACCCAGGACTGATCTCCTTTAGGATGGACTGGTTGGATTTCCTTGCAGTCCAAGGGACTCTCAAGAATCTTCTCCAACACCACAGTTCAAAAGCATCCATTCTTTGGCACTCAGCTTTCTTTATAGAAAAACCATAGCCTTGACTAGACGGACCTTTGTCAGCAAAGTAATGTCTCTGCTTTTGAATATGCTATCTAAGTTGGTCATAACTTTCCTTCCAAGGAGTAAGCATCTTTTAATTCATGGCTGCAGTCACCATCTGCAGTGATTTTGGAGCCCAGAAAAATAAAATCTGTCACTGTTTCCACTGTTTCCCCATCTATTTGCCATGGAGTGATGGGACTGGATGCCATGATCTTAGTTTTCTGAATGTTGAGCTTTAAGCCAACTTTTTCACTCTCCACTTTCACTTTCATCAAGGGGCTCTTAGTTCTTCTTCACTTTCTGCCATAAGGGTGGTGTCATCTGCATATCTGTGGTTATTGATATTTCTCCTGACAATCTTGATTCCAGCTTCCTCCAGCCCAGTATTTCTCATGATGTACTCCGCATAAAAGTTAAATAAGCAGGGTGACGATATACAGCCTTGACGTATTCCTTTTCCTATTTGGAACTAGTCTGTTGTTCCATGTCCAGTTCTAATGTTTGCTTCCTGACCTGCATATATGCTTCTCAAGAGGCAGATCAGGTGGTCTGGTATGCCCATCTCTTTCAGAATTTTCCACAGTTTATTGTGATCCACACAGTCAAAGGCTTTGGCAAAGTCATTAAAGCATAAATAGATGTTTTTTGGAACTCTCTTGCTTTTTCCATAATCCAACAGATGTTGGCAATTTGATCTCTGGTTCCTCTGCCTTTAAAACCAGCTTGAACATCAGGAAGTTCACGGTTCACATATTGAAGCCTGGCTTGGAGAATTTTAAGCATTACTTTACTAGCGTGTGAAATGAGTGCAATTGTGCAGTCATTTGAGCATTCTTTGGCATTGCCTTTCTTTGGGATTGGAATGAAAACTGACCTTTTCCAGTCCTGTGGCCACTGCTGAGTTTTCCAAATTTGCTGGTATATTGAGTGCAGCATCATCTTTTTTTGTTGTTGTTGTTAGCCCTTATAAATCAAAGGCTTTAAAAGCTCTCAAGAGTCCCTTGGATGGCAAGAAAATCAAACCATCAATCCTAAAGGAAATCAACCCTGAATATTCATTGGAAGGACTGATGCTGAAGCTGAAACGCTAATACTTTTGGCCACCTGATGCGAACAGCTGACTTATTGGAAAAGAAGCTGATGCTGGGAGAGATTGAGGACAGGAGGAAGAGGGGGCGGCAGAGGATGAGACGGTTGGACAACATCACTGACTCAACGGACATGAGTTTGAGCAGGCTTCGGGAGGTGGTGATGGACAGGGAATCCTGGTGTGCTGCAGTCCATGGGGTTGCAAAGACTCAGACAGGACTTAGCAGCTGAACAACAATGACAAATAAATCAAAGGAGCACCAACTTACGAACAGCATGGCAAGATATTCACCTCTAAGTATATGAGTAAGGAATACAAAAGCCATTTCGTAAGCCATTTTGGAAAGATTTAGTTGAATCTCAGATCTTATTTTTACTCTGGACTAGAGGCAAGACGCAAGCATTTCTTCTCTTCTCCATACATGGAATACTTAAATGGTACCTGACTTATCAGTTCCTCAAACATTTTGGAGGATTAGTCTCTGACATCATATTAATGTAAGGCATTTTAAGGGGCTTTCACTATTATTGTCAATTCTTATTGTTAATTGTCAGCTCTTATAAAGTCTATTTTGTTAAATTATATTATCCTTGAAAGATAAACATTTCATCCATTTTTCTACTTTATATTCTTGGATTTCAGCAAACTCTCTTTTATGTCTTTAATTCCACTCATGAAAAGTATAAATTCTTTGAAAATTAAAATAGCTCTAACATTTTTGTATTTCCTAAGAATTAATATTTCATTTTTCCACATTAATCCTTCTCTTGTTTTCTTAGAGTTGCTTTGGTATTTTTCTAATTTTGTGAATAATAGGCTTAATTTAAACACATTTAAAATCAATACTTTATTTGTTAATAAGTTACAATAGAATTAATATTCTAATGTAAACTTTGACTGTGCTTTGTCTGTCTGCCACTGGTTCTTACATGTTTTTAATATTGGTATTTTTCTAGATAATGTGAAATTTTATTTTGGGTCATCTGCTTATCCCAATATGGTAAGAGGTTTTTAAAACAGCAATGATGGCATACTATATTAAATTAAAACCTGTTATTTCCATACAGCAGAAACTAACACAACATTGTAGAACAACTATACTCCAATAAAATTTTTTTTTAATCTCATCATTTCATTTTGCTCAAAATTTTAAAGAAATGGACCATTGACCTAAATATAACAGATAAAACAATGAAACTCTTGGAAAAAAAATAAAAAATAAATCTTCATGATCTTGGGTTAGGTAAAGCCTTCTTAGATATGACATCAAAAGCACAAGCAACAAAAGAAAACATTGATAAATTGGACTTCATCAATATTTTGTGCCTCAAAGGACACCACCAAAGAACTGAAAAGACATCCCAGAGAATGGGAGAAATATTTGCAAGTCATATATCTGATAAAGTATTTGTTCCCAGAATATATAAAGAACTCTTCCAACTCAAAAAGGCAACCCAATTTTTAAAACAGGCAAAGGATCTGAATAAACTTTTTCCCAAAGAATGTATACAAATGTCTTCAAGTGCCAATAAGCACATGAAAAAACACTCAATATTTGTCATCAAGGAAGTGCAAATCCAAACAACAACGAGATTCCACTTCAACCACACTAGATTGACTGTAATAAACAAGACAAGAACAAGTGCTGATGAAGTTGTGGGGAAATTGGAAACCTCACACATTGACGGGAGGAACCCTCATAAATGATGTAGCTGGTTTGGTAAACCATTTGGCAGTTCTTTGAAATGTTTGTCATATTGCCATATGACCTAGATAGCTCATTCCTAGGTATATGCTCAAGAGAAATAAAAACATATTCATACAAATCTTGTACATAAATGCTCATAGCAACATAATTCGTAAGAGCCCAAAACTGAAAGCACCCAAATGTCCACCAGCTGACGAATGGATAAATAAAATATGATCTATCCATACAATAGACTACTATTCAGTAGTAAAAAGGAATAAAATACTGACACCGTACAGCATATATGAACCCTGAAAATATTATGCTAAGTGAAAGAAGACCTTGTATTATATGGTATTATATGTATTATATGTATATAAAATGTCCTGAATAGGGAAATCTATAGAGATAGAAAGTGGATTAGTGGTTGCCTGTGGCTGAGGGCAACTGAGGAAGGTGGTTGCTAATGGATATGGAGTTTGGGGAGAGGGTAATGAAAATGTCTACAAGTGAGGGAAGTGATGATCATGCAGCTCTATGAATGTACTAAAAACATCACACTGTACGCTTTAAATATGTAAATTGTGCAGTATATAGATTCACACACACACATCATTAGGATATAAGGATGAGGGACATTATGATAAGTCCTCTCATTTATTTTCTCTTTAAAAAAGAAAAACCATTTAGGAACTTTCCTGGTGGTCCAGAGATTAAGACTTCACCTTCCAATACAGGCGGTGCAGGTTCCATCCCTGGTCAGAGAGTTAAGATCCCACTTGTCTTGGGGCCAAAAAAAAAAAAAAAGAAACATAAAATAGGAGCAATATTATAACAAATTCAAAAGACTTTAAAAATGGTCCACATAAGGAAAATTAAAATTAAAAAGCAAACATCTGACAAAAGCCAGTAATTCAACCACTGATGATTACAAGGTCTTGTAGCACCTCGCACACACCAACCTGGACCCACTAGTGTTTCAAGACTCGACAAACGAGAACTGCTGCTTTACACTTTGATTTATCATGCTTAACACCCTTCAGTTCTCTTTGCTCTTCATCTAGATGGCTTTAATTCACTGCTTTCCAGGGCTGCTCCAGAATTTCTCTCCAGGAGTGTTTTAGGGGCAGCAGTTTGGTTTAGAAGGAGCAACCCCAGGGATTTGTCTTGAGGCTGCGTATGCACAGCAGACCCACTTTTTCACTTAAAATTTAGAGGTTGATAAGATTGGTACACCCAGAGTACTGCTTTTGGGTGGTCCCCTCCTCTGCTTCAATAGGGACCACATAGAAATGGGCCTGTAGTCTTAAACCTGCTTCATAATTTCAAGGCTCACTTGTGCTTCCAATAAGCAATTATTCCGCAATGATATTCTGCCTTTCTAAATATAGCACATGGAAATGGACCTCCCCTTTTTAGCAGTGTCTGCCAACAAGACTTCTTTCCTGGTGCTAAAAATACATGCAGAAGATTTTAACTATGGCACTTTCAGTTCTCCTTTCAGTCTGTCTGTTCCTTCCCACGTGTTGTCATTTTTCTATTTGAAAATCATGACCATGAAACCTCGAACATTTACGGGTTATGCAAACAGCTTCCGTCGGTATATTTTTAATAATCACCACTCTTATTATTACCAGATGTTGAAATCCCAATTGATAGCAGAGTGACAGACTTTAACGGTAAGATTATTTGGTCAAGAGACGTGATGTTTTTGTTTTCTGAGAGAGAGCAGGTGTCTTGCTTGAATTTGTATCCACTTTCCCCCTCATTTGGCTGAGATGTCTTAGATAAATTCTTTAATATCACTGATCCTTTGTGTCTTCATTCATGCGCGTATATCTGTGTGTGTGTGTTCGTGTGTGCTCAGTCGTGATTGACTTTTTGCGACTCCATGGACTGTAGCCTATCAGGTTCCTCTGTGCATGGGATTTCCCAGGTAAGAATCCTGGAGTGGGTTGCCATTTCCCGCTCCAGGGGAGCTTCCTGATTCAGGGATCAAACCCGCACCTCTTTCATCTCCTGCATTGGCAGGCAGATTCTTTACCACTGTGCCACCTGGGAAGCCTGTCTTCATTAGTAGAATGCTGCTAAAGCCTTAAAGGATTTTTGTAAGAAACATGTGGGAATTTATGTTACCTATTATTAGATTTTGAATTAGATGTTAGTTATCTATTGCTGGGTAACAAATCCTCACCCCTCGCCCCGCCAAATTTAGCAGCTTGAAACAATTTATTATCTTACACAGCTTCAGAGGATTAGAAATCCTGGAGCAGTTTAGCTGGGTGGTTCTGGTATAGAATCTCTCACAAGATTGCACTCAAATTACTGGCCAGGGATGCATTCTCTGTAGATTGCATGAGTTTGGAGGATTTGCCTGCAAGTTCACTCATATGGTTATTGGCAGGAGGCTTCCATTTATCACCACAGGAACCTATCCACATGGCTTCTCCCAAAGTCAGTGATCAGAGGATAAGATAGAGACAGAGTGTATTCCAAGACATACACTGCACTCTTACAACCTAAATTTGATGGTGACATACCATCATGACTGCCATATTCTGATCACACTAACCAACCCTGATACAATGTGGGAGAGAACAGCACCAGGGTGAAAAGAACAGGAGGCAGGCATCACTGAAGACCATCATGGAGGCTGGGTACCACCTGTGGATGGAGCCCCCAGCAGGCACACCTGGACCCTAGTAATTCAACAGCCATTTATTGAGCCCTTCTAGGCCCAAGAGGTATAAAATAGACATTGTCCTTGCCCCAAGGACTCTCATTGTAGAGGCTCACAGTAAGTGCTCAAGAAATATATTTTCCCCTCAAGAGAAAGAAAGAAACAAAAAGTTCATGAAAGGAGATCTTGATAGTCAGAGGTACAGCCACTATCCAAGTAATGCCCTCTAGAGAAAACCCCCCGCTAAATGTAACTATTATGAGTTGGAGGACTCCGCAATTTTCGGTTTAGAGCCTGAGAATTTACATTAAGGATCTCAGCAGAAGTAAAGACAATCATTATGACTGTCTGTGAGAAAAAGGTGTACCAGGCAAATTGATGGTGTCCACAGTCCAGCAAACATGGTTATTTTCCAAAACAGTTATTTGGCAAACTAATAAGTAAGGTTCTAAAACTCTGGGCTCCTTATCTCTATGTGAAAGCAACTGAGGTGTGAGCTCTCTTGGCGATGATTCATCCACTGTCAATTTAGTTGATGTTTAATCTAATGTATATATAGATACTATATGTACTATATAATAAGGTGACCTTGAGCATAACATCTTCTTCTATTAATAGAAGGCACTCTGACCTCCCAGTTTATCATAATTAGTGAGCTGTGACTCTCCTGATATTTTACCTGTGCTAAAATATTCATATTTCAGGCTCTTAGAGGAGACATGTATGATTCATAGGATTAATGGCAAAGGAATTTACCTCCATTATCAGATTAGCCTTGCATCTTACCAGCCTTCACAAGGCTAAAGTGAAGCTTGAGATTTATACATAAATATTGAAGTCTGATTTCAAGTTTAATAAAACATGCATACCTTTCCAATATACCCATGGAAAGAAATGGACACTGGAACTTTTGCTGATGCACAAGAGCCCGCGGGTGTCTGAGAAACACCAACTAAAGTCCCATTGGATGGCTGTCATTACCTCTAATGCCCTTGACCAGGCTTTTCAGGTCACTGAAAATTCTGTGGTTCAGTAGCTCTTTGCTGAGCCTGCTGTCCTCTGCTAGGCCTGTGGAGGATGCAGGAAAGGAGACTGATACCATCTCTGAGCTCATAGATTTAATGAAAAACACTTGTCCCAGAGCCTCCCCCTCCACAAGAAATGGCAGGGATTATAGTTGTCTTATTCACAGCTGTATTTTCAGTGCTTATAAAGGGGGTTTCAGACAATCCCCACTAGGGAATCCCTAGCATGCCCATAAGAACTAAAGCATCATGTGGCCCCCAGGAGTCTCTGCACTTAACCACACCCACCATGAAACTGCAGTCAGAACTTTGGGGCCGAGCAGGGGCCAGACCTTCCAAAGTCCCCACATTTTGGATACATTCCTCTCTCCCTACGTTGCTGCCACGTGCCTGATGCTGGTGTACCCTCCTCATTGCCAAGACTCGACTCCGGTGGTTCCCAATCTTCAGCCAAAGAAAAAGTATTTGGCCTTTTTCAGAGAAAAATAAGAATAGTGTAAGTAGTTTTTCACAAAGCTCAGTGGGAAGAACTATTTATTCTGAGAATAGGCATTTCTTCATTGGTGTTAATATGTTACCTCTTTTATAAAATTACGGTAGGAGACAGTGGATTTTTTTTTTTAATAAAAAGACAACAATATTTTATTTGGGGCACTTACTCAGTATTTCACAGATCCTCAACAAGTTTTGAGGTAGGTTAATATTATTATTTATTTTACAAACTAAAACTCATGCAGAGATTACATCACTTGTTGCAAACCATAACAGGAGTCCTACCATAACCAAGAATTACATGGTTTTTCAGATTAATCTGATGTGTGTGAATTTAACAGTGATAGCTTGCAAATAGTCATTAAAAACAAAACAAAACCCAAACCCCACTAGATATTACAGAAATCCTACTTTGGGTATTTTGTAATTCTTAAATCAATCCTGCATTGATTATACCTGCTTTTGAATAACCTACTTATTCTCATTACAAATCTATTTCTGCTGGGTCATCGAAAAAGCAAGAGAGTTCCAGAAAAGCATCTATTTCTGCTTTATTGACTATGTCAAAGCCTTTGACTGTATGGATCACAATAAACTGGGGGAAATTCTGAAAGAGGTGGGCATACCAGACCACCTGACCTGCCTCTTGAGAAACCTGTATGCAGGTCAGGAAGCAACAGTTAGAACTGGACATGGAACAACAGACTGGTTCCAAATAGAAAAAGGAGTACAACAAAGCTGTATATTGTCACCCTGCTTATTTAACTTATATCCAGAGTACATCCATCATGAGAAATGCTGGGCTGGAAGAAGCACAAGCTGGAATCAAGATTTCCGGGAGAAATATCAATAATCTCAGATACGCAGATGACACCACCCTTATGGCAGAAAGTGAAGAAGAAAGAACTAAAGAGACTCTTGATGAAAGTGAAAGAGGAGAGCGAAAAAGTTGGCTTAAAGCTCAACATTCAGAAAATGAAGATCATGGCATCCAGTCCCATCACTCCATGGCAAATAGATGGGGAAACAGTGGAAACAGTGGCTGACTTTATTTTTCTGGGCTCCAAAATCACTGCAGATGGTGACTGCAGCCATGAAATTAAAAGATGCTTACTCCTTGGAAGTAAAGTTATGACCAATCTAGATAGCATATTAAAAAGCAGAGACATTACTTTGCCAACAAAGGTCCGTCTAGTCAAGGCTATGGTTTTTCCAGTGGTCATGTATGGATGCGAGAGTTGGACTGTAAAGAACGCTGAGTGCTGAAGAATTGATGCTTTTGAACTGTGGTGTTGGAGAAGGCTCTTGAGAGTCCCTTGGACTGCAAGGAGATCTAACCAGTCTATCCTAAAGGAGATCAGTCCTGGGTGTTCATTGGAAGGACTGATGTTGAAGCTGAAACTCCAATACTTTGGCCACTTGATGTGAAGAGCTGATTCATTTGAAAAGACCCTAATGTTGGGAAAGACTGAGGGCAGGAGGAGAAGGGGACGACAGAGGATGAGATGGTTGGATGGCATCACCAATTCAATGGACATGAGTTTAGGTAAACTCTGGGAGTTGGTGATGGACAGGGAGGCCTGGCGTGCTGTGGTTCATGGGGTTGCAAAGAGTCGGACACAACTGAGCAACTGAACTGAACTGAATCCTTATCATTGAAGAAGGAAATGGCAGCCCATTCCAGTACTCTTGCCTGGAAAATCCTATGGACAGAGGAGCCTGGTGGGCTACAGTCCATGGGGCGCAAGAGTCAGACATGACTTAGCGACTAAACCACCACCAATCCTTATAGTAACAAATTAGCACATCATTGATTTTGTTGTTTTCTGCTTTTTGAGTGGGTGAAGCGGGAAGATAAGCAGCTTTCCTCAGAGTGCTAGGCAGCCTTTACATGCAGTGGTATGCTCGGCACACCATCTGTGGTGCTTTGGGGTCAAAGGAAAGCAGGAACTTAATGAACCCAAGACCCAGAAAAGATGCCTGGATCCAAAAGAGGTGGAGGCCTCGCAGAAGTCAAAGATGAAGAAAAAAGCACTATCATCTCGGGCTACTGATCCTCAGCATCATGCTACAGCATCACAGCATATGGGAAGAGCTCTTAAAAGGCCAGTAAATTTGTCCCAGCAATCTGTTAATTAAAGTTCTTACTAACTAGACAAACCACACATATACTGAAATTTACATTTTACTAAAATGACATCTATAGAAGCAAAATATCTATGTATTATCTGTTCCACCTATCATGTAAATTGCTCTAATTGTCACAAGTCTAATTCACTTAGCTCATTATAATTACTTAAAATTCAGCTCATCCTGACTAGATTCCTGGGCCAGTCTTTTCAAATAACTTGTTTTATTACAAATTTCCTTTTATTTAAACAAGTGTCAGTAATAACACAGGATTAAGAGTGGTTAATTAACAACTGAGAAATTATAAGGAAAATGTCATTATTGGGTTAGAAAATAACAGCATTCAGCAGAACAAATTTCAAGAGTAAAGATATAGACACTTATGTTTCTGAACAGGCTGAATGGCACAGCTCAACACAATGTGAGTCAAAGAAGCAAGAAAAAAAGAAGGCAGGGGGCCACAAGAGGCAAAATATTTTATTCTAGTGTCCCCCAAATTGACTGTGGAAGTAAAAAGTTTCTACATTAAAAATGTTTATATAAATTATACGAACAGTAATTTTCATAAAAGTCAAAATGAAATGTTCTGCATAGCACAAAAGATATGCCTAAGCAACATATCATATTTGCACAAGGCCACTGAATGTCACAGGTACTAGTAACAAATGAAAAAGCGTAAGTTATGGCAGACCGAGCAAAGATTTCAGTCTGGTATTCTATAACCCCAAGACAATAAACTACTCTTACTATACAAAAGCTCTAATGACATACAGAGTCTTTTGTAGGAACGCTTGTGCTTCTGGTTGGCACATTATCTACTCTTTAATATGTGAAAGTAATACAGAGAGTTGTGAGCGTTTGTGCAAAACTATTGTATTTACAAAAATGGCACAAAAGTGAATTCAACAGTCAACGCACATGCACACTTCATTCACATCTTCAGTGACAAAAGGTATTCTGAACACTATCGAACTGAATAAGAATACTAGCTTCAACAACAGCTGTTAGTAAGCAATAGAGTCATGTAAGTTACACCAGAATGGGCAAATATTGCCCAAGTAAAATTCTATTGTTAAAGCTGAAACAGATTTAAGGCCTTTCAAGTTCAAGCATAGGGTACAAATCTTTTGGAGCCCCATCTATTTGTGTTTGAAACATGTGACCTTTCTTCTAACTTGTGGTCTTAAACTTCTGTTTTACAACACCCAAAAGGAAAATCCAGAAATTAACAGTAAAGGTTATATGAAATAAGAGTAATATACGAAGCTATAATTAAAATATATTAAAGAAAGTCAACATTAAAACTGCGAAACTTGTTACTTGTTGGATCCAGCCCTACACTAGGAGTTAGGTAATATATACAATTATTCTCAAGTAGATTACTTTATGTTGCTCTAACATGTTCTTTTCATCAGTGCACTGTTAAACTAATCAAAAACTCTACACATGTATATTCCCTTACAATAGCAGCACACACTACCGCTATCTGCAAAGCCATCACTCTCAAATGACTTAATGAGTAAAAGGAAATAAAAAGCAGAGGAGTAACATATTAAGGAGAAATAATGGGAATTAGAAGATTTATGCGGTTCAGCTCTTTTTAATCAGCCAGCCAGCTTGCTAGCAACAAGAGATGGTTTCCACTGAGGAAGGTCCTGTGGAGTGGAATGTAGTCACCAGTGACCTCTGTCTTATCTGGGGTTGCAGTAGGAAGTTGCTTGTTCTTCATTTTGCTTTAGCCATGTTGTAATCCCCAGAATCAAAATATTTTTACCCTTTATGCAATCGTTTACTTAAAAAATCTGAACCTCCAGGATTTTGTCCCAGATGAGGATATCTTGCTTTTAACTTTTGCTTCTTCAGCTTTCTCTGGACTAATCACTTTATCTTCCATTTCCTTCTGCTCCTCTGCGGAGGCTGCCTGGGGGACTTCCGCAGACATACTGCTCCCTCTGCGGACAAGAGGCTGAGAAGAGACGTGCCCGAGATAGTGGAATTTTTTTAATGTGTCACCTGGCATCATGGAATAGTGGCAGTCCTGTGTGATGTCCCTACTGGTTTTTCCTTGATTTTGAATTCCAAATGTTTCAGAACCACTGTCATACAAGAACAGTTCAATCCCCACCTCACCCTTGGGGTCTTCCCTGTCTTTTAGGGCTCCCACTTTTCCTTTCTTTTAAAAAAATATCAGTTAGGATATTTTCCCTGTAAAGTCATTAGTATATAGGTGCAGGACAATTGGTAAATATAAAAACTCACAAAGAAAAAAAAAACTCACAAAGAAGAAAATAGTAATCTTCTATAGTCTCACTTCTCAAGTGAAAATAAATATTGTCTAAGAGATGCCCTTCTATCCTGCTTTCTGAGTTTATCATTTAACTTTTTAACATTCTGTATAAGTTGTGTGGTAATTTCATAATATCCTATCCTCCTCCTCCTATACAATTAAGTGCTGACTTGGTCTAGCTCCTGGGGTAAGCATTTACATGTATGAGCCACTTAATCCACAAACAACCTTGTAAAGTGAGTACTGTTATTATTTCCTCTTTGTAACTGAGGTTCAGACAGTTTAAGATATACACCCATTTTACCGAGCTGCTAAGTAGTGGAGTCTTTCTGACCAGGGGAGCCTGGCTCTGGAGCCCAGACTCCAAAATAGTCTGATCCAGTGCACTTCCGTCATATGGATGGAATAAATAAACCACAGTTTATTTAACCATTCTTTCACTTTTGCTCATTTTCCCTTTTTCCTCCAAGTTTCTGGTACTATAAATAAAGCTGCCATGTACAACCTCATGATTAAGTCTTTGTGTACATTATCTGTAAGTATTTCTGCAGAATAATTTCTGGCAGAGGATTTACTTGATCAAGGAGATTACAGTTTTAAGGCTTTGACAAAATTCACCAACCTGCATCTCAGATTGTTGTGGCTTTTCAGAATGTTGTATCCTTGACACTCCATCCAACAAGCTAAGCAATGAAGAGCCAGTGCAACCAAAAATAAATAAATTAAAAAAAATACTTTTGCTATATGATGCTTTAGTTACTAATGTGGTAGTGATCCACAGTGATCCAAACCCTTGTATAATTCAGCCCCCATGAATACCTGTGACTTGTTTCTAATGAACAGAATATGGCAAAAGTAAAAGGACCTTGCAGATGTAATTAAAGTCCCTAATCAATCGATTTTCAGTTAATCAAAATGGAGATTATCCTCGGTGGGCCTTACCTAATTAGGTGAGCCCTCTAAACGGGCTTGCTGAAGTTAGAGAGACTCAGAGCAGTAGAAACTGTTACTGACTTTTAGGAAGTAAATCATCATGAAATGAAGCTGCAAGTAAATGAATTCCATCACCAATATGGGAATTCAGAAGTTTATCCTTCCCTGCCACACCTCTATATGAGAATGCAGTCTGGCCATCATCAGCCCTGTAAGGCCCTGAGCAGAGAACCCAAGTAAGCCATGCCCAGACTTCTGAGTTACAGAAATTCTTAAATAATAAATGGGTGTTGTCTTAAGCCACTGAGTTGTGTGCTAATACAATTAACAAGACTACAAATTTTCCATGTGTTATTAACCATGGTTTTTTCTTCTTTCCAGCTCATGTTTCTGCATTCATCATTTTCTTATTTGGGTTCTTAATACTTTTTGTTTTAAAGATATCAACAACCCCTTTGTCTGTCATAAATAATAAACAGCATTGCATTTTCATGTGGTCAAATCCATTGGTCTTTCCCTTTGTGGTGCCACTTGGAAAGCCCATCCTCATCCCAAAGTGACAGCATGAGTCACATACATTTTGTCTAGTACTTGTGTGGTTTCATCATTACATTTAAATCTTTAATCCAACTGAAGAGGTTTTTGGTAAACGGTGGTACAGAAAAGCCCAACTTTCACTGCTTTCAAATGTACAAACGATATCTACTGAATAATCATTTGGTTTTCAACTGAATTTATATCAGATCAAAAGTCTAAATTTGGCCTTTTCCATGTGTTACATTAGGTCTATCCTCTTCTGCTTTAGTATCAAACTCTTTTCATTGTCAGAACTCTACGATGCATTAGAGCACAGTAGGAAAAAAATCACCCTTCATTTCTCTTCTTTCATAAACTTTCCTCATGATTCTCAAACATTTCTTCTTTCATTTTATCTTTGGAATTGTTTTGTCAAATTCCATTGGCAATTTCATTGTATCTGTGGCACACTGAAATATATTTATAGATTTACACATATATAGATTATAGAATTGATTTCCCGTATTTCCATACCAGAACATGTTTAGAACTATGTGTCTTTTTCATGACCTTGTCAAGATAGGTTTAGTCGTGTACACCTTCCACGTATCTTGTTGGATTAATGACAGGGTTTTAAATATTTTCATTTAAGACATCCTAACTAGTATATTTCGATAATTGTTTATTTACTAGATTATAAGAAGATTTTTTTTAACTTACTTGTGCAACCATAAATCAGTAAGTGTCTGGCAAAAATCAATGAAAGCATTCTGTGAGAATCAGTTCTTAAACAATTACCAGTATCCCCTTGTGGGATGTATATACCTATGCTGATTAGTCTAAACCAACAAGAGAATCCCAAATTCCTTGCAGTAATTGGTTCAGGAATGGACAAATCTAAGATAAGTTGGGCCAGTGAAACAGAAAAGAGGTTTTCCAGGGGATTGTGATAAGAAGCTTTCTTGCTCTTTGATGAGAACCCCAGGAAGCCAGCTTCTCCCATTGGTCACAGTCAAGGAGACGTGTATTTTGGCAGCTGTTGTGTGACCATAAGAAGCACCCTCAGAATGAAGCTGAGTCTGTGGATAGCAGAGCAGAGACACTGAAAGACTGTGCTGATACCTCTGAATGCCTGGATCGTCTGACTCGAGATCTGCCCTGCCTCTGTGCTTGTTCTTTGAGCCAGCTCATTTTCTGGTTGTGCCCCTTTCACCTGGGCCTTTTTTAGCCCAAAGCATCCTGCTGATACATAAGGACTGAGTGAGACAGATGGACACTTCCCAGCACAGAGTGGCTGCTCAGTGTATGACAGTGCCACCCGCCACCATCCCTGACCCCTAGCCCCGCCAGGCCTTACTTCCTTGTCCAGTACTACCTGTGTCCAGCCTTTGCTCCCACACATTCTCACTCACATTCGGAGCTGTCTCACCCTTAAAGACCCTGCTCAAATTCTACCTCCTTCACAAATGTTGTTTGGCTCATGGAGAATTCTCCTCCGTGCTCAGCTTGTCTGAGCCTCATCACACACTGCCTCCCGTGGCTGCCTTTGCCTTCCTGAGTCTGGGTCCATCTCCTCATCCCCCATCTAGAGTGAATCCCTCCAGGGCCTGGACCACCCAGTGTACCTCAGCCTCCTGCACTGGTCTGCCTCCTGCACCCTCTTGCCCCTTGTAATGTTCAGTGAGCACTTAATGCTGAAGTTACCACTCTTAAAATTTCTTCTCTCCCTTGCTTTTTACAATTTGTGGGCACCAGGATTCAGCTGAATGAGATTCCTACAACAGCAAGAGGGGTGTTATTTTTTTGTTCTGAAGGTCTCTACAAGTGTAAGGCATGTTTAAAGTAGCTATAAATAATTTATAGTGTCCATAACTCAAGTCGATCAAAATAGACCTCATCACAGTGATGCGGCAAAATCTGGTACAAGCTGCTTTTCTGCTGCCTCCAAACCCATTACAAACTCGGCGCAGATGAAAATCTGCCTGGATTCTCTCCTGAATCGGATTAATGCCCCATCCGCAATCACATTAATCACAATCTGTCTGAGATTAGACCCGGGGTAATCCCATTGGACAAGAGGTGACAACCCAGATTCTATCATCTCATTCATTATCTATTTTTGGAATTTGCTAGTAACTCTAGCCTCTAGAAGATGTTTTCTGGTGAAAGAGGATCCTCTGTAGATTCTTTTGAAAAACTCAGTTCATGGGCTTTGAATAGAGCCAAGCACTTGGTGTCATTGATGTCTCCTATTTTGTTTCCAGGTGATGAACAGACAACAAAATCCCCAAGTCCGTAGTCTTTGTTATGAGAAACACACACACATTTAGCTTTTTACAAACCTATATTGGAAAGAATTAAAGACATCCTTCAAAACCTTTAAAAGATCAGGACTACAACTTTCTGAAGAGACGGCCTCATGTTTGAGGATATATGATATTTTCTTTTCTGCTTGTTTTAGTATCATAAAGGTAAGCATCTGTGGTTGGTAAAGGGGCTGTAACTGGCCCCCCAAATCTGAAAACCGGCCCCCACACACACACCCACACATCTGTGCAGGATGGAGGACTTTTTACAATGTCCCATTTCCCGCTGGCAAGTCAAAATGAACTCTGATAGCTGATGTTCCTCTTATTTGCATATAGAAATACCGCTCAAGGGAAATGCTAGGACCAAATGAGTCAGGGCAAACCAATTTCGTGCCCACATTCTCAGACCTCTGGTGCGGGAGCACAGCAGAGAAAGCCAACCCCAGAAAGGATACAACCTACATAACAGGATGGTTGCCCACAATCAGATCAGATCAGATCAGTTGCTCAGTTGTGTCCGACTCTTCGCGACCCCATGAATCCCAGCACGCCAGGCCTCCCTGTCCATCACCAACTCCCAGAGTTCACTCAGACTCACGTCCATTGAGTCAGTGATGCCATCCAGCCATCTCATCCTCTGTCGTCCCCTTCTCCTCCTGCCCCCAATCCCTCCCAGCATCAGAGTCTTTTCCAATGAGTCAACTCTTCGCATGAGGTGAAAGTACTGGAGTTTCAGCTTTAGCATCATTCCTTCCAAAGAAATCCCAGGGCTGATCTCCTTCAGAATGGACTGGTTGGATCTCCTTGCGGTCCAAGGGACTCTCAAGAGTCTTCTCCAACACCACAGTTCAAAAGCATCAATTCTTCGGTGCTCAGCCTTCTTCACAGTCCAACTCTCACATCCATACATGACCACAGGAAAAACCATAGCCTTGACTAGACAGACCTTTGTTGGCAAAGTAATGTCTCTGCTTTTGAATATGCTATCTAGGTTGGTCATAACTTTCCTTCCAAGGAGTAAGCATCTTTTAATTTCATGGCTGTGGTCAACAAGTAAGTTACAAATGAGTGGTGTTCTTTTCCTCATTCTTCGGGACTACGAATAGAAATGCTTCCCTTTATCCCATGGAAATGGTTGCCAGGAACTGATCACCAGCCAACTCTCCCCAAACTAGCCTTCTGCCAACCTGCTCTTTCTAGGTTTCTAGGTGGAGAGAGGAGCTGTCTATCCATAGGATCTCTTCCTCCATCTCCTGGCCCCTTACCCCCTCCTGACTCACATCCTTGTTTTCTCTGGCCTTGCTTGACGCACTCTTTTACACTTTTGCTATTTTCCATCTGAATCTCTCCGGCCAGGGAACAGGATCATGGAGGTTCCCTTTGGCCAAGAGAATCCCTCAGACTCCTCGGTGGAAGTTCGAGGCTACTCACAGTCTGACATGAGCTTCCCTTTTAGTCTTTCACTCATGCTGACTCCTCCACGAAAGTCCAGCACATGGACCTGCCTTAGGTGGCTACAGGGTCTTTCCTGTCTCCTGTCTCTAGGGCTTTGCTCGTGTCACTGTCCTGGTTCATTCTGCCTCCCAGCTGCTCACCTTTCCCCCAAATGCACTTGCGTCATTCACCTCCTCTCTCTATCTTTAAGACCATTTCCTCTTCCAAGCAGACTTTCCTGATCCTTTTCTTCTTGGTACTCATCCTACAGGGCTCAGATAAGATGCCACAGGCTCCAAGAAGTCTCTCCAGCCATCCCACTCTGTGCTCCCTCCTTGTTACTGTTCCAGGTTTGGTAGCTCTCTTCCCAGTGCTGATCATAAGTCAAAGATGAACAAAGTTGGACATGAGGTAAAGTGGAGAGGACAGATTTTAACAAATATTATCTTTTGTATCAGTCGCATGAACTGAACTCAACTGCAATTTGTACAGAGGTGACCAGACATCTTAAAGGGAGAGTGAGGGAGTAAGGAGGGCTCATAAGAGTCAGCGAGGTGAAAAATTGCAAAAGGCTGGAAGAGGGGGTTGGTCTATGAGAAATCCATCAGGGTTTGCTAATGGGTTCTTATCCAAGGTAGGCTCCTGCCCTGCCACGGAGGCTGGAAGATAGGAGGCTGGCCCTATCTTCAGGTGTTGGTTGGAACAAAAAGTAAATTCTTTCAGCAGCCTTAAGTATTTTCAGGTAGACACTTTAAGCGGGGCTGGGGTGATCCTAGGGATGTGGACTTGAGATGTGAGAAACTATGTTAGTGTTTTGCTCAAACCTACAGGCTAAGACAGAGGTCTAGTTGAGAAAGGGCTCAGAGGAGGCTGGCTAAAGCTTGGTCAAGGAGAGACTGTGTGTCGCCTCCCTTCATCCTCCTCTCCTCCTTAGCCTTGTTTCAGTGAAGGCACCATGTCCAAGCAGGGCCCCCAGCCTTAGCCTGGACCATCTGGTAAGAGGCCAGCCTTTCTGCAAAACCACCCAATCTTGGGTTGGTGATTGTATTCCTTTTGGAGCTCAGTGTTTCCCTCTTTCCTTCTCTCCCTTTCTTTCTCGCTTTGCTCAATATCCTGATCTTGGCAAAGGGAGGGATAGTGATAGGCTGAAACCACACTCTAGAAGGTAGACCCTGTGAGGCTGCTGACTGACAGAAGTCAGCCAGGAATGCCAGTGCCTGGGGCCAGACTGCTCAGAACCACATCCAGGCCACCTGAGCCAGCTGGGGATTCCCCTTCTGGAATAGGAGAAACACAACTGTCCCTAAAGCCATCAGCATGGGTCTTCTTTATGATCTCCTCCCCTCCTGGGATGTAAGCTTGGCAGGTTATCCCCTGCAGCTATGAGGGTGTGGGTTAGAAAGAAACAAAGGCTCCCAGGCGGTTTTGTTTTTAAAGAGCTACTTTTTCTCATCCTTCTATAATGATCGTATTGAACCCATCAAGGACAAGAGTGCTATAGACTGTGCGTTTCTTAACACAGAATGACCTTTGTCACATGTCCACTATAAACAAAGTAACCAACAAGTAAGTTCATCCCATCTGGACAGACTCACAGAGCAAACGTCGATAACTAGTCTCATGGACTAGTGGGTTTAAGTCTCAGTCTCACCTCCTACTAGATGTATTAACTCATTTAGGTTATTAATTTATTTGTTTCTGAGCTGCTGAAAGATGGTAAAAAGACCTGCCTCAACACCTCAGATGGAGAGTCAGCTTCATGAGATGTACCCGGTGGGGCCCCAGCCTTGGTTTCAGGCTTTGACACTGCCATCTTGAAATTCTTACTAATTTTTGAGCAAGGGACACCAGATTTCATTTTGCACTGGTAGCCACATATTATGTAATCCAGCCTTTCCTGGGGTTTTGGGGAACTTTTAATGAGACCTCTTAAGATGGAAAGATATAAACATCTGAATGCAGAGTTCCAAAGAATAGCAAGAAGAGATAAAAAAGCCTTCTTCAGCGATCAATGCAAAGAAATAGAGGAAAACAACAGAATGGGAAAGACTAGAGATCTCTTCAAGAAAATCAGAGATACCAAAGGAACATTTCATGCAAAGATGGGCTCGATAAAGGACAGAAATGGTATGGACCTAACAGAAGCAGAAGATATTAAGAAGAGGTGGCAAGAATACACAGAGGAACTGTACAAAAAAGATCTTCACGACCAAGATAATCACGATGGTGTGATCACTCACCTAGAGCCAGACATCCTGGACTGTGAAGTCAAGTGGGCCTTAGAAAGCATCACTACGAACAAAGCTAGTGGAGGTGATAGAATTCCAGTTGAGCTATTCTAAATCCTGAAGGATGATGCTGTGAAAGTGCTACACTCAATATGCCAGCAAATTTGGAAAACTCAGCAGTGGCCACAGGACTGGAAAAGGTCAGTTTTCATTCCAATCCCAAAGAAAGGCAATGCCAAAGAATGCTCAAACTACCGCACAATTGCACTCATCTCACACGCTAGTAAAGTAATGCTCAACATTCTCCAAGCCAGGCTTCAGCAATATGTGTACTGTGAACTTCCTGATGTTCAAGCTGGTTTTAGAAAAGGCAGAGGAACCAGAGGTCAAATTGCCAACATCCACTGGATCATTGAAAAAGCAAGAGAGTTCCAAAAAAACATCTATTTCTGCTTTATTGACTATGCCAAAGCCTTTGACTGTGTAGATCACAATAAACTGTGGAAAATTCTTCAAGAGATGGGAATACCAGACCACCTGATCTGCCTCTTGAGAAATCTGTATGCAGGTCAGGAAGCAACAGTTAAAACTGGACATGGAACAACAGACTGGTTCCAAATAGGAAAAGGAGTTCGTCAAGGCTGTATATTGTCACCCTGTTTGTTTAACTTCTATGCAGAGTACATCATGAGAAACGCTGGACTGGAAGAAACACAAGCTGGAATCAAGATTGCCGGGAGAAATATCAGTCACCTCAGATATGCAGATGACACCACCCTTATGGCAGAAAGTGAAGAGGAACTCAAAAGCCTCTTGATGAAAGTGAAAGTGGAGAGTGAAAAAGTTGGCTTAAGGCTCAACATTCAGAAAACAAAGATCATGGCATCCGGTCCCATCACTTCATGGGAAATAGATGGGGAAACAGTGGAAACAGTGTCAGACTTTATTTTTCTGGGCTCCAAAATCACTACAGATGGGGACTGCAGCCATGAAATTAAAAGACGCTTACTCCTTGGAAGGAAAGTTATGACCAACCTAGATAGCATATTCAAAAGCAGAGACATTACTTTGCCAACAAAGGTTCGTCTAGTTAAGGCTATGGTTTTTCCTGTGGTCATGTATGCATGTGAGAGTTGGACTGTGAAGAAGGCTGAGCGCCGAAGAATTGATGCTTTTGAACTGTGGTGTTGGAGAAGACTCTTGAGAGTCCCTTGGACTGCAAGGAGATCCAACCAGTCCATTCTGAAGGAGATCAGCCCTGGGATTTCTTTGGAGGGAATGATGCTGAAGCTGAAACTCCAGTACTTTGGCCACCTCATGCGAAGAGTTGACTCATTGGAAAAGACTGATGCTGGGAGGGATTGGGGGCAAGAGGAGAAGGGGATGACAGAGGATGAGATGGCTGGATGGCATCACTGACTCAATGGATGTGAGTCTCGATGGACTCCAGGAGTTGGTGATGGACAGGGAGGCCTGGCGTGCTGCGATTCATGGGGTCACAAAGAGTCGGACACGACTGAGGGACTGATCTGATCTGATATGATCTGAAGATGGCTTAGCCCAAGGCCTGGCCAGAAGCAAGTGTTCAGTGAACGTTAGGGAGGGATGGGCCTGCCCCGTGTCACTGGGTGCCTGTTTGCTCAGAGGAAGCTGGTGGGGGTCAGGCAAGAGAGCCTGGGGAGACAGGATGGGTTTGGATATCAGGAGGCCTGAAATCTGACTGTGATTTGCCAAGTTTCTTGGTCTTCCCAGGCCTGAGCTGCTGTCTGAAACATGGTGCTCAACTCCCCCCAAAGTCGAGCTCTCAGAAGCCTATGATGGTGATGTGGGTGCTGAGAGCCCTTCTGGCCTCCTCTGTACAATGTCTCCAACTGCCTTTGGAGAAAAGGGTATGGGCTGGGAAGGGGATGGAGGCAGGAGCCAGAGGAGAGCCCTGGTCCTCAGGTGGGCAAAGAGAAATCCCATCCCAAATAACTCCAGCAGGAAGACCCCTGGCCTGGGTCAAGGGACCTGGCTTCCAGCTCCATTTCTGTCACTTACATGCTGGAAGACAGGTCATTGGCCTTCGGTTTCCTCTCTGATACTCACAGTGGGATTAATGCTCCCATCACCAGCAACAGCTTCCTTTGTGTTGGGTGGACAGTTGTCTGTGACATGCCCTTTGTGAGTGATTCGGAGGCCATATAGTGTAATGATACTACCAGCAAGTCAGGGGGCAGAGAGTCTGGTTCAAACCCTGGCTCCACCAGCTGTGAAACCTGGAACGAATTACCTAATATCTCCAAGCCTCAAGGTCTTCATCTGTGAAACAGGTATAGCTTTTATCTACTTGGCTGCATTGGATCTTAGTTGCAGCATGCAAGATTTTCGCTGCGTCCTGCAGGATCTTCCGTTGCAGCGCACGGACTCTCTAGCTGTGGCACGAGGGCTCAGTGGTTGCAGGGTGTAGACTTAGTTGCTCTGTGGCATGTGGAATCTTAGGTCCCTAACCAGGGATCAAATCCACATCCCCTGCATTGCAAGGTGGATTCTTAATCATTGGACCACCAGGGAAGTCCCAGACACAGGGATAATTTTAACAATAGTCACTCCTTCCTAGAATTGTTGTGACACACTGGCAGTCCTGTGTGTGAAGGTGGCTCCAAGTTAGAGTCCTGTATGTTAGCTATGATGAGGATGATTCTGAACATGAAGGTTAAGCCCCACATTCTTCCCCATATATGTGGTTCCATGATGATGAATAGGAGACAAAACATCTCGCAGCAGGTAAATGTCTCCTGAGCGGGTACGAACAGGAAGGCAGGTAGTGGGGAAGGAAGCAGAGTGTGTGTGCGTGTGCAGGCCTGTAGGAGCTGTCTGTGAGCTCTGTGCTTGAGGAAGAGGAGGCCAGGCAAGGATGACCACCTCTCTGGCCTGCAGCTTTTTCTCTGTCCAACAAAGGCCTGAAAGAGTAAGTCTCCGAAGGGTCTTGTAGCTTTTTGGTTCGCGAGTTCTAGAAGGAAAGAAGGAAGGCTTGATTAAGCAAAACTGTAAGATAATAAAGCCTGCTTTGTGATCTGCTCCCAGGCCCCAGGTTCCTTCCTGACCTTTCTTTCAGGTTTTGTTTTCAGGGTGGGAGCTGCTGTCCCTGTATTGTGAGTGAGTACCTGTTCTGTGCTTTCTCAAGGATTTCCGAACAGTAAGCCTATCTTTTAGGGGGACTGTGAGTAGAGTTTAAGGCAGTAATGGTGGGGTGGTGGAGGTCTGGGGAAAGGGAATCCAGAGAGACTTCTCTGTGCTTCCAGAATCTTCCCAGGAGGAGGGTCATAGCCGGGGCTAGTTTTATGGAATATATGGAGCTCTGGAGCTCAAGCTGCTATTCCCTGTAAGGGTAGAGAGCACTCTAAAGCCCAGAAATGGAGGGCCCCCAGATCTCCTGTGTCCTGTAGTCTGGGACATGGAGAAGGGGACCGTGGGAGTATCTGGAAAGCAGCTACCCAAGGCAGGGTCAGATCAATGGCACCTTGTGGCTGTGCCAGGGGAAAAGGATTTTTGCTTCTCTCACTCTTGTGCTGTCTCTCAAGGATGGCTGTGACCCAGGAGACCCAGGTGGAGGGGGTCTTGAAAACAGTCCTTGATTTTCTAGCCCCAGAGAAGTGAAGCTGGTGACAGATGGAACCACACTCACGTGGGTCTTCGACCACAGTGCAAGCAGCAAAGCCTATGGAGCCAGGCAGACCTGCTGTGAATGGCAGTTCTGATTTATCCTGTGACCAGAAGCAATCATGTCACCTCCCTAAGTTTCAGTTTCCTCGGGGATTGAAGGAATCTAACACTACCCACTCGTCACGTGCATGTGTGCTAAGTCACTTCCGTCATGTCTGATTCTTTGTGACTCCATGGACTGTAGCCCACCAGGCTCCTCTGTCCATGGGATTCTCCAGGCAAGAATACGGAGTGGGTTGCCATGCCCTCCTCCAGGAGATTTTCCCGACCCAGGGATTGAACCCACTTCTCCTGTGTCATCCTGCATTGGCAGGCAGGTTCTTTACCACTAGAGCCCCCTGGGAGGCCCACCCACCTCATCACATTGCTGTAAAGACCTAATAGGCTAATAACAGGACCTTAGCACATGATGGCGGAGAAGGCAATGGCAACCCACTCCAGTACTCTTGCCTGGAAAATCCCATGGACGGAGGAGCCTGGTGGGCTGCAGCCCATGGGGTTGCACAGAGTTGGACACGACTGAAGTGACTTAGCAGCAGCAGCAGCACATGATGGAGACTGAAAGAATACTGGTTTATGACTCGGCTACCTGACATCCCAGGAGAGATCATCTACTCACCCTACTGCCCCTTCAACACCTCCCCTCCTTCCTACCCCTGCCCACTGCCCCCCAGACACCCCCTTCCCTAATAAGGTCTCAAATAATTGTTTTTTCTGGGTTGTAGGAAGAATTTCTCTTGGCCCAAGAGATTAACAGTCTAGACTTAGGATTCCAGCCCAGAGCCGCCCTCTCCTGGCTGCCTGAGCCATTGAGTTAATTGATTTGCTTGCTCCTAGTTAGGTGCTGAAAGTCTGGCCAGGCCCAGAGTGGTTGGGGAGGGAAGACCAGCAGCCAAGAGCATTTTTCTCAGTTCACTACAGAAGGGTACCTACCACATACTGGCTCCCAGTTCTGAGACTGTGCCCAACTACACAAACATCATCCGTACACAAACTCTTCACTCAGACCACTTTCTGAGCCTCCATCCCCACAGAAGTGATGTACAGAACAAGCATACATGGAAATGCACAAACAAATCATCAGACGACACATACACACAGATAGACTTAGACTTCCCCTCCACACGCAGAGGCAGGCAGGCCCTGGGAACAGGTAAGGCACAGTGTACACACAGACTCCCAATATAAAGCCATAATGATAAGTGTCTTATTTACCACATATTGCACTTCCCTTTCACTTTTCACTTTCATGCATTAGAGAAGGAGGTGGCAACCCACTCCAGTGTTCTTGCCTGGAGAATCCCAGGGACAGCAGAGCCTGGTGGGCTGCCGTCTATGGGGTCGCACAAAGTCGGACACGACTGAAGCAACTTAGCAGCAACAGCAGCAGCACTATGTGCCAGATATTGTTCTAAGCCTTTTCCAGAGAAAAATTCTTACAACAGTAGAGGTAGATACTATTTTTACCCCCCCTACCCCATTTTACCAAGGGAACATTTCATGCAAAGATGGGCTCGATAGAGGACAGAAATGGTATGGACCTAACAGAAACAGAAGATATTAAGAAGAGGTGGCAAGAATACACAAAAGAACTGTACGAAAAAGATCTTCACGACCAAGATAATCACGATGGTGTGATCACTCACCTAGAGCCAGACATCCTGGACTGTGAAGTCAAGTGGGCCTTAGAAAGCATCACTATGAACAAAGCTAGTGGAAGTGATGAAATTCCAGTTGAACTATTTCAAATCCTGGAAGATGATGTTATGAAAGTGCTGCACTCAATATGCCAGCAAATTTGGAAAACTCAGCAGTGGCCACAGGACTGGAAAAGGTCAGTTTTCATTCCAATCCCAAAGAAAGGCAATGCCAAAGAATGCTCAAACTACCGCACAATTACACTCGTCTCACACGCTAGTAAAGTAATGCTCAACATTCTCCAAGCCAGGCTTCAGCAATACGTCAACCGTGAACTTCCAGATGCTCAAGTTGTTTTAGAAAAGGCAGAGGAACCAGAGATCAAATTGCCAACATCCACTGGATCATTGAAAAAGCAAGAGAGTTCCAGAAAAACATCTATTTCTGCTTTGTTGACTATGCCAAAACCTTTGACTGTGTGGATCACAATAAACTGTGGAAAATTCTGAAAGAGATGGGCATACCAGACCACCTGACCTGTCTCTTGAGAAACCTATATGCAGGTCAGGAAGCAACAGTTAGAACTGGACATGGAACAACAGACTGGTTCCAAATAGGAAAAGGAGTACGTCAAGGCTGTATATTGTCAGCCTGCTTATTTAACTTATACGCAGAGTACATCATGAGAAACGCTGGGCTGGAAGAAGCACAAGCTGGAATCAAGATTGCCGGGAGAAATATCAGTCACCTCAGATATGCAGATGACACCACCCTTATGGCAGAAAGTGAAGAGGAACTAAAAAGCCTCTTGATGAAAGTGAAAGTGGAGAGTGAAAAAGTTGGCTTAAAGCTCAACATTCATAAAACTAAGATCATGGCATCTGGTCCCAACACTTTGCGGGAAATAGATGGGGAAACAGTGGAACAGTGTCCAAAATCACTGCAGATGGTGATTGCAGCCATGAAATTAAAAGAGGCGTACTCCTTGGAAGGAAAGTTATGGCCAACCTAGATAGCATATTCAAAAGCAGAGACATTACTTTGCCAACAAAAGTCCATCTAGTCAAGGCTATGATTTTTCCTGTGGTCATGTATGGACATGAGAGTTGGACTGTGAAGAAAGCTGAGCACCGAAGAATTGATGCTTTTGAACTGTGGTGTTGGAGAAGACTCTTGAGAGTCCCTTGGACTGCAAGGAGATCCAACCAGTCCATTCTAAAGGAGATCAGTCCTGGGTGTTCTGGAAGGAATGATGCTAAAGCTGAAACTCCAATATTTTGGCCATCTCATGGGAAGAGTTGACTCATTGGAAAATACTCTGATGCTGGGAGGGATTGGAGGCAGGAGGAGAAGGGGATGACAGAGGATGAGATGGCTGGATGGCATCACTGACTTGATGGACATGAGTTTGGGTGAACTCCGGGAGCTGATGATGGACAGGGAGGCCTGGCATGCTGCGATTCATGGGGTTGCAAAGAGTCAGACTCTACTGAGCGACTGAACTGCCTGACTGACTGATCCCATTTTACAGATGAGGAAACTGAAGGTCAGAGAAGTAAAATAACATGCCTGAGATCACAGAGTGGCCACGTGCAGCCATATCTACCCATACTCCCCGCTCCTCGTTTCTCAACCCCGTTCATTTTCATAGACACGTTATTCGAACGCAGCATTCTCCCCACCTCGACGTGCTCCACATACACTGAGGGTAAGTGCTGTTCGGGGCGCTAAGTGGCCAAAGACTCAAGAAATGGCATGTGGGCACAGCAGCTGGTAAGCTGTGCTAAAAAACCGGACAGTGAGAAGACCAGACCTTCCAAAGGTAGTAGCGGTGGTTAAAAGTCTTACAAGTCCGACGGGGCTACCACGTGAAGCGCTCAGCACAGCGCTGGCCGGCGGAGGGGCACTCGCAGGCCGTGTGGAGACGGTCCTCGGGTAGTGAGTTCAGTGCGCGCTAAGGGTCTAGCTCCAGCTCTCAGCAAAGCCTCTCCCTGCGTACTTGACTGCACCCATTTTCCGGCAAGCAGTCCAGAGCGTGAGGCCGACAAGCCTTACGTTTTTAGCAGAAGGGCCGCGGAGCTCCACCGTGCCCTCAGGTCGACGTAGGCCGGATCTGAGATTCCCGTGGAGACATTTTATGCCTAGGAGCCCACCTGCGCCCCACTCAAGCGTACACCAAGTTCTTGGTACACCTTTTAATGGGAAAAACAACAACAGCCACCCTGGTTGGGTAAGTGTGATTTATAATTCATGGGCCAGTCTTTGAACCCTTTCAGACAAAACCCACAGCAATTTCTTTGAAAGAAAGAAATGCCTGGACTTTGCTCAGAAGTCGCAGGTTTTCTAAGGAACGACAAGCCACTGCACAGATAGTAAATCACCCTGCGCACCACATTTGTTTCTAATTATTTGCATTGCAGTTCGTTTGTGAAATAAAACAGAAGAGTTTATAAATATCGTTTATTCTGGAAGTGAGACACACATTCGACCCCAGTCTTGTTCCTAGAAGGAGCTGCGCTATTCGAGTGGGGGAAAGAATGAGGGAGTCCGTGTCAAATTACACCCCCGCCCCAAATGCAAGTCAAGGCTGGAGTCTGGATCCGGCGAGGGTCTTCGGATTCTGTGTTCTGGTGCTACCCACCTAACGCTTCAACTCGGAGTTTTCCGCAGGCGGACGGGTGGGGAACGTCTAAACAGAGTTTACCCAAACCCTTAACCTCTCTCTCTCGCTTGGACCCTGAGAACAAAAGCGTCTGAGAGAACCCTCACCGGCTGGACGGTGAAGGTCTTGTCCAAACAGACCACTTTCTTTCTCCCCAGCTCTCCTCATAAGAGAGTGAATTTTTTTGTTGTTGTTAATGAAAGAAAGGAGCATTTAAAGAGACACCCCCGCCCTTTACTCCCCCAGGTATTCATCACCCTGCTCAAGCACGCCTAGGGAGACCGCCCCGCAAGTCTAAGAGGAAGTTCAGAGCTGCGGCGGTCGCGGAGACAGCTCAGCAGTGACGCAAGATCCAGCCGGGATAGCCCCCGGGGCCAGAATGAGGATCCTTGTAGGTTTCCGGGGAGGGGGCCGCGCTCCATTGTTCACTCTGGGCCAATCAGGGTTGGCTTATTTCCTTTCAGCCAATCCCCTGTCACTCCCGCCTTCCACCCACCCCGCCCATCAGCCCCCAAGTCCCTAACACCTCCCCCGCATCCCCCGCGGTTCTGGGGAAGCTTCGTGACGCCACAGGTCCCGCCCCCAGCTCCGGCCACGGGCGAATGCGTGCTGACGTCATGCTGCGTGCGGGCCGGTGCGGAATCGCTCCTTCAACTCCGCGGGGCAGGAGGAGTTAGTTAGCAAAGAGCAGAGGCTGGGTGCACGACCCTCGTCCTTCTGCCCCTGGCCGCACGCTTTGCGCACATCTCTTTTCTGCATGGTGGATATTATTTTTCACTATCCTTTTCTAGGTACTATGGGGGATCATTCCAAGAGTAAGTCTTTCTCTGTATATGTGTGTGGTGTGTGTGTGTGCGCTCAATATGCAATATTTCTAATGCAGAACAATGTTTAGCGGATTCTACAAGTGGCTTCTATTTGACAGGACACTGAGAGAGAAAAAATCAAAACGAATAGATTTCCCTGCAGGACCGCTTATCCTTTGGAATCCTGTTGTTTTAGTTTATAATTAAACATTCTTTCTCAAGCCTGCTAGGCTGACCTCGGGCTGTGAAATCTGCTTCTGTTTTGCGCTAGGGCAATAGTTTGATTTAGGGATGTGGGTTTTTGTTTTGTTTGCTTGCTTGCTTGTCTTTCGGCCTTTCAAATAAGGAAGATTTCTTTAGCTTGATCTGGGATGTTTAAGCTAAAAAAATGTCAAAGAGGATGAGCAGAGACTCCGCTAAAAGCTGATGTGTCTGTGTTGGGATAGGAGGGAGTCGCGGAGAGAGGGAGTGTGCGGACGGAAATGCCGGAACATCACCGTTCAGTATTGATGGGGTGGCGTCCGCAGGGCTTAAATGTCTATTTACCCTTTCTTCTCACTTACATCTTAGCTTTTAGTTACAGGAGATATCAACAAAACGCCTGTGTCCAAGTGAATGTAATACCGTAAAAAAAAAAACAAAAAAAAAACCCGAAAAACTGAGGAAGGGGTGGGGAGAGACTAAAAACCCTCACAGATTCAGAAGATTGTGTTTTTTCGTTTTTTTCGTTTCCAAGTATCTGGACCTTTGCAAAGCCCATTTCCTTTTTATCTTGTGGTCCCAATTCTTGAAAGAGAGCGCGAGCGGGTTGGGTTGGGGCTGGAGCGGCCTCGGCCGGGGTCCGGGCAGCCAGGCCTGATGCGGGCTCCGCGCCCTTCCCCGGCAGAGAAGCCCGGGACGGCCATGTGCGTGGGCTGCGGGAGTCAGATCCACGATCAGTTTATCCTGCGGGTGTCGCCAGACCTCGAGTGGCACGCCGCCTGCCTCAAGTGCGCCGAGTGCAGCCAGTACCTGGACGAGACGTGCACGTGCTTCGTGAGAGACGGGAAGACCTACTGCAAGCGGGACTACGTCAGGTGAGGCCCGCAAGTGTCCGGGCTGCGCCACTGCCCGCCGGGGCCGAGGCTCGAGAATGGCAGGCCGCCGGCATGCCCCCGCCCCGAACGCGTGCCGCCACTCGTCTCCTGGCCTGGGAACCCCCGATGGCTGGTCCCCGCAGCCACCCTCGCGACCACAAAGCCTCCTGGGCGTGCGTGCCCTGGGCGGGTAGCAGCCCGGCGGGCGAGGCCGGCCACAGGCCCTATGCTGACAACGCCCGTGCCTTGGGCCCGCAGGCTCTTCGGCATCAAGTGCGCCAAGTGCCAGGTGGGCTTCAGCAGCAGCGATCTGGTGATGCGGGCGCGGGACAGCGTGTACCACATCGAGTGTTTCCGCTGCTCAGTGTGCAGCCGCCAGCTGCTGCCGGGAGACGAATTCTCGTTGCGGGAGCACGAGCTGCTCTGCCGCGCCGACCACGGCCTCCTGCTCGAGCGCGCGGCGGCCGGCAGCCCGCGCAGCCCCGGCCCGCTTCCCGGCGCCCGCGGCCTGCATCTGCCAGGTAAGCCGCTTGCGGCCGGCACTGCGCCGCCAGCTCCGGGGTGCCGTGCACATGTGGGTGTGTGTGTTCTTAGACGGGTGCTTGTGCTCGGACGAAAACTTGTCACTTGGGTGTGTTTCCGTTTGCCAGCATTGTGGGGGTTTCTGAGTGAGTGCAGAACTCTGCTAGGAACGTGACGGAGTGTGTGTTCGTGTGTGACCGGGAAAAAACGTGAGCCGGGGTTGTGTGTATGAGTGTTCGGAATTGCGGAGATTTGTGTTCTCAGGAATGTGTGGATCACGGTAGTAGTAGGAGGGGGAAGGTAAATGACAACGGGGCACTCAAGTGGTGACTCTAAGGACCTTATACTGGGAATTTTAAGCAGTCTCTGTGTTGCCTGAGAGGAAAGACAGGTTTGCCTGGGGGTATGTGTGTAAGGAATAGAGTTCCCAGCCTAGAGCTGGGCCCAGCCAGGCAGAAGTCCACCGGCACAGCTCTGAAGGTTCACCAGCCAACAGAGAGCGAAATGTCTGCGTTTTTCTTTTGAGGCCCAGTCTGATGAACAATGTAGCCAAACGTTTCTTGGTGGGAAAGAAGTGGAAGCACAGTGGATTCAGGGATAATGGCAAACACCCCAGGGCATGCTCTAGGTCATAATCAGGAGATGGCCAGAGACTGGTTCTAAGTGTGTGGTTAGCCGGTGGGAATGGTGACTCCAGCTGAGCAGTTACCAGCAAGTAGCCACAGACCTGAAGCATCAGTCTGGAGACCAGGCTGAGACTCTGGGTGCTGTGTGCTCGAAGGGATTGAGCTTTCGCTGGCCCTCTCTTTAGTATAGAATGAGGACATTGAGTTAGATGGGCTATTTGTGAATATTTATCCAGACCTAGAAATGCCTGGAAGGGGATATAATTTGAAACAGTGCGACTTGTATCCAAGGGTAGGTAGACCTGGTTCAGATGGGGGTGTGATGCCAGTGTTGAGTGAACCCTGGTCTCCCTTTTGTTTGTTGAAGGTTTCCGGCCACCGGAATAGGGCCTTAACTAAGTACCTGACTCTACCCAACCTGGGGTTGAGAGAACCCAAGGCCCAGTGAGGAGAGTGCCAGCGGTTGTGGGCCGGCCGGGAAAACGGCCGCTGGACAGGGAAACTAGAGCCTTAAGAAAGGAGACCCTGGGGCCGAAGTCCAAGGGCTGTTAGAAAGGAACTGTTCCAGTTCCGGGAGACCCACTCCTGACCCCAGGCCAGGTCTTAATGACACACGGTCTGGCCCTGTCCGAGCGGCCCCAGAATCAGGGAGATGGTCTCTTCGGGGACTCCCGGGAGAGGCAGACAGGCCCCCTTGTCCCGACGCAGCGCGGCGCTCGGGCCCCTTGCCCTTCCAGCGTCCCAGGCGCCTCTTCTTCTGAAACTGCGCCTCTTCCGGAGGGCTTCCCTCGTCCCGCGGAACCCTTGCGGGTATTCCGGGGGTCGGGTAAGCGGAGGAGGCACAGCAGGGTGCAGCCACTTCTGTCCTGCACAGGCCTCACTCGGGAACTCCCAGGCCCTGCTTGCTCTGCGGGGATCGCGGCGGGGAGCCCGGTGGAGGAACTAGGGAAGGGACAAAAGTGCACACCTTTCTCCGGATAGGACGAACAGACGGAAAAGAGAGAACAGACGAACCAGAAAACGAAATAAACTGAAGAAAAGACAAACGAGATCGGGCCCCGCGGGGCTCGGCCGCCGCGGGGCGGGGCGCAGGGGGAGTGGGTGGCGGCCGCTGGCTCACCTCTCGCTCCCTCGCAGACCCGGGATCCGGCCGGCAGCCTTCGCTGCGCCCGCACGTGCACAAACAGACCGAGAAGACAACCCGCGTGCGAACCGTGCTGAACGAGAAGCAGCTGCACACTCTGCGGACGTGCTACGCCGCCAACCCGCGGCCCGACGCGCTCATGAAGGAGCAGCTGGTGGAGATGACCGGCCTGAGCCCGCGGGTCATCCGCGTCTGGTTCCAGAACAAGCGGTGCAAGGACAAGAAGAAATCCATCCTCATGAAGCAACTGCAGCAGCAGCAGCACAACGACAAGACGGTGAGGGGCGGGGAGCTGGAGGGTCGGGGAACTGGAGGGTCGGGTCGGGTGGAGCCTCGGGTTCGCGCCGCTGCATCGGCGCTCCCTTTTCTGGGCCGGCTTTCGGGAGATCCAGGGCGGAACTGTTTAGTCCAAATAGCGTGTCTTTGTGCTTTCAGAGCGAGGCTTACCTTGGGGTTGGAAGGCATCTAAATTATTGTATCTAAGGTCAGGTCTTCCCCAGCCCCAGCAGTAGATCGGAGTTGGGGTCCTGGGCTCAGTTCGGAGCCCAAGGCAGCCTGGTTTTGAGCTCCAGCAAGTAGGGGCGGGTTGTGTCCATCTCTCAGCGGGACTCGGTTTGAACACTTTCCCTCTGCAAACCCGGAGAGGGGGTGGGATGCAGCCCTCGCGTTTTGTTCCCTTGCGGTGTTGGCTTCCAGCACTGAGGCTGGCCCGTGGTGGCTGTTTTGGGGCCCGGGGTGTCTTCCAGTGGAGAAGGCGGGCTCACTCGGCTGCTGCGGACAAGTGCATGCCCCCCCAGTTTCAGGCTCCAAATCATGTGCCAGGGCCTGGGGTCCTGGTCTCAAAGGTGTTGGGAAACGCAAGACCCAACGTCTTCTGCCTCCCCTCTTCTGCTTGTTCCGCAGAGCCTCCAGGGACTGACCGGGACGCCCCTGGTGGCGGGCAGCCCCATCCGCCACGAGAGCGCCGTGCAGGGCAGTGCAGTCGAGGTGCAGACGTACCAGCCGCCGTGGAAAGCGCTCAGCGAGTTCGCGCTCCAGAGTGACCTGGACCAACCCGCCTTCCAGCAGCTGGTGAGGACCTGCTCTGCCCTCCCGGAAGGCTGGACTCCGGGGGAGGTGGGGTGGATTTAGTCGCTTAGCCAAGGTGGGAAGGGTTGGGGGGCTCTCAGGGGAAGAGGGGCTGGGAGAAGGGGGAGGTTGGTAGCTGCAACCTCACCCGGCCCATAATTGGTTCTAAACCAGGTCTCCCTGGATTAAAGCAAAGCACCAGGAGGAGAGGTCGAGGGATTAACCCACCCGTGCCCCCGCCCGCCCTAATACTCCTGCGTGCTCCTGGGGGCCGGGCCGACTTCTCCAAGGGCATGCTCCCAGTCAAAGACTTGTCCCAAGAATACCTTAGGGAGCTGGCGGCCCGGGAAAACCAGCTCGGGCAGGTCTTCACCCGCTCCTTCCCGGTGTCTCCCCTGCCCCAGGTCTCCTTCTCTGAGTCCGGCTCCCTAGGCAACTCCTCCGGCAGCGACGTGACCTCCCTGTCCTCGCAGCTCCCGGACACCCCCAACAGCATGGTGCCGAGTCCCGTGGAGACGTGAGGGGGGACCCTTCCCCGCCAGCCCGCGGACCTCGCATGCTCCCTGCATGAGACTCACCCATGCTCAGGCCATACCAGCTCCGAAAACTCTCTCGCCTTTGTAATTATGATTGTTGTTATTTAAAGAGAAAAAGGACCGAGAGAGGAGGTCGGGGCAGCCAAAATCGCCTGGATGCAACCTTCTTTCACCAGACTGGAGAGCCCCGCTCCGAGGACTTTTATTTTTACAAAACCAGAATTTGGGTTGACTAGCGTTAGCTCTGCCCTCTCCTCTCCCTCGGTCCGCGGCGCCCCCGTCCACATACCCACCTGTGCGTGGAGCTCGCGCGGGGTAGGTCCCGCGCCCGCCGAGCCTCGCGCTCTCCCGCGCCGACCATGGGTACTGCCCCGGCCCGGCCCCGCGCTTCCAGGTGGCTTCGCCCGCTTTCTAGCGGGGAAGAGGACGGGGACAATCCAAAGGAACAGACACTCAACCCCCCAAAGCGCATGATTGCCGGAAAAAAGTAGAAACGAGACTTTCCTTGAAAATGTTTTAAATTATCAGTCGACGGAGGACAGAGTGTGTGAGCCTTTGCCGAACAAAACGTAAGTTATTGTTATTTATTGTGAGGACAGCCAGTTCATAGTGGGACGAATATTTTGATCTTAATAAAAAAGAAATAATAACCCTATGCGACGCTGCTCCTGTGTGCTGTTGGCGCAGCGGGAGGGCTGGACGAAGGCAGGTTGCAGCTTGGAGCTTCTTTCAACGAAAATGACACTCGGCCCAGGGCCCACGGCTCGTGCCCGCGCCTCGCGCGCCGCTGGCCCGCGTGCTCCCGCGCCGCCCGGGGGCGGGCCCGGCGGGGATTGGGCGTCGCGAGGGGGGCGGGGCTGGGTATCTGCGCTCCCTGCGCCCCTTGCGGCCCCGCGAGGCCCCCCGAAGCGCTCGAGCGCCCAGGCCCTCCCGGAAGCTTGCGCGCCCCCTGCTCGTTCCTCATCCCTGGCGTTTCGCTGCAGAAGCCCGCGGGGCAGCGGGGGTGACTGTTTGGGCGGGAAACCTGCGGTGATCCAATGTCTGCTGTTCCGCTTGTTGGGGCTAGCGGTTCCGTCTCAACCTTGCTTTAGCTCCCGGAGCCGAACCCAACCTGGAGTTCTTCAAGGTCCTCCGACTCTTTTCGGCCCGGTGCATTCGGGCCCTACCTGCGTGCGGTTCTCTTCCCGCGGGTCTGGATGCCCGAACCCTCAGATCCAGAACCCTCGCTCGCCTGCCACGCGGGCCCTGCCACCGAGCCACGAGGCTAGCCCGCGGGCCCCGGTGTAGAAAAGGGGGGCCTTGACGGCTCATCCTCGGCGTTGTCCCCAGAGTGGATGCGCGACGTGATCAATCTCGCTGCATTTATTAATTCCCCCGTCTAGACAGAAGAGAAGGCCGGGCGGCGGCTCCTTATCTGAATTTGGCATCACCTGCAAGCGATACACTGAAGGAGCCACAACAAGCCCCCGCTAGGATCGCGGCTGCCAGGGAAAATAAGTCCACCCAGAACCAGTCTGGCGTGTCGTTGGTTTATTTTCTTTCCAGACCCGAAATGCAGGGGGCGGGAGCTGGCTTGGGTGGGAGGGGGCTGGGAATGGCCCCTGGATATGCCGTGCCCAGGTCACTTGGTGTGACATTTCAAACCCCTGCGACTTGTTTTCTTGAAAACTGGCTTTAGTGATCGCAGGAAATAACCGGGAGATACTGAATCTCTAGCAGGCCCCCGGGCAAGCACACAAAAAAACGGGAGGCTCAGGTTTTACCCTTCACAAATATTTAACCCTTTGGCAGCCTGGGATAATTCTTTTCCTAGACCAGTCCTCACTTGGGCTCAGAAAGCTGCCAGCCTACTAGTGATTCCACTACTCTTGAAGAATCTCTGGCATTGTCCTATCAAGTTAAAAGAACCCAAAGGTATATCCTTTGTCCAGGAATTGTTTTGAAAGAGGGCAACGCCCTTACTATTGTTGCCATCTTAGCTCAGGTAGGGCCTGGTAAGGAAAAATGTGTCGGAGGGGGCATTTTTGGTCGTTGGACAAAGAAGTTGATGCCTGCTGTTAAAAAGCCATGGGCTGCTTGGATGGCCAGAGGCCACTGTAGGTGTTTCAGCTGAGCTGATGGCGGAATTCTGAAAGCGAATTTCTCCCCTTCCCCCTGCCCCTCCATTAGAAACGGGAGGCTGGCAGCAAAGCTGGCAATTACTGAAAGAAAATGGGAGGAGGTGGGAAGATTGGGCCACATTTATATTTTACTTCCTGAAAGTCAAGGTGATGCTAGCACAGACGTTAAAGAGATTATTCTTCTTCTTCAGGATTTAGGAAATGGTGCTGCAAACTTAGAGATAAAGGAAGAGATATTTAGGGTTAATGAGGACCAGCTTTACCTCTCAAGTGCCCAGAAACGGTTTTAATAATCAGGGTTAGAGTCTTTGAGGGTTTGTTCCCTTAACTTAGACTCTTCCCTCCCAAACAGAAATACAGATATTTCCTTTTACCTTCTGGTTGGCCACTGGATAGGGGGCTAAACTTTGAAAAGTCTTACTTTTGAAAACTTTTGATTGATCCAGAATATTGGGTTTTGTCTTTTTTAAAAAGGAAATAACAGGTTCTTGAATTTGAAAAATGTCATTTGGTTGTTAATTAGCTTTGAATTTTTGCTTTTGGCAGATTGCAGTATTTTAATGCTACATCTGCCTATCTAATTACAGTCACTTTTTCTTTGGCCATCCATAGATCAAAAATATAATTCCTTTTTGGATATTTATATGAGTGTGTCTGTTTTTGAATATTGGGAAATTATTCTGATCAAAGTGGTTACTGTGTATTTAGGATACCTGTAGCTATGTGTTGATGTTGTTTAGTCGCTAAGTTGCATATGACTCTTTGACCTCATGGACTATATAGCATACCAGGCTCCTCTGTCCATGGGATTCTCTAGGCAAGAATACTGTGTGGGTAGCCATTTCCTTCTCCTGGGGATCTTTCAGACCCAGGGATCGAATCTGAGTCTCCTGCATTGGCAGGCAGATTCTTTGCCACTGAGACACCTGGGAAGCCCTGTATCTGTGTGTACTGCTGTATAAAACATCAGAAGCTCTTCTCCTGTAGTTTGTTGCTAGCCACCCAAAGGGGCACATCGTTTTCCGTCTGGGTTTCCAAGAGTAGAGTTTGACTCTAAAGCCTTATTATGATGGTCCCTGGTGAGGTGTCAGATCTATGGTTGGTTAGTTACATTAATAAATATCAATTTTACTGGCTCCCAGGTCATCTTTAAACATCTTCTGTAATACAGTAGGGATTTCCTTGTAAATTAAATTACCTGTAACAATTACAAGTGTATTTTATGCTTACTGAACTTTTAAAGTGAGATACCGAGTTGTGTAGTAAAAAAGTCAGTTCAATGAAAGAGGCCATAGGGTGGGAAATGGGAGTTAGTTATTTAAGTAGATTCACCTTAGAATAAGATTTTCTCAGCAGATTTATCTAATAATTTGGGTAGCTCTATGTAATTGAAGCAGGAAAGAGATTCCCAGAGATGGAGAAGTTTATGGCTACCCTACCACAAAATTTAATACATATTGAAAGGCTACACAGTTCTGGGAAATTCAAAGTCCCTGTGGCAGTATTCCCAACGAACTTTAATTTTTAATGGGTTTTGTAACAGAAATCAGCCTTTCAGTTTTGAATATGAAATAGCTTTAAAGCTTAGTTTTGTCAGAGCTGCAAAGACTAGGTTTAAGTAAGACATTGTCTAAGATTGTTCTCTTAAAAAATGTGAGATTCTGCCACTGCTGTCTGGGGGAGGGCATAAGCTGCCACACATTTAGTTAGCTGTGTTTTCCCCATACAAGTATTCACCAAAGAGAGCAAGGGAATTTGCTTGAATAGCAGCATGCTAGAGATGGGAAACAATGAATGAATAATAAACTATTTGCAGAGGAGTCCCAGTGGACTTGTGATAAAAGCAGGAAATTCAGAGAGTTTATTAAGCTGATGTAGGGAAGATTAGAGGCTTTTAAATATGGGTCTGATTGATGTAAAGGTAAACTTTCCTCAAGATACTGGCATTCAGTGCAATAAGGAGGATTGTGTGACCAATTACAGGCTAGCACCTTGTTGATGGAGACTGTGCATGGAAGATGCTGATAAATGGAGTCAGGCTGAGAGCAGTAATAGGAGCGAAAAAGGGCACAGAGAAGTACTCCATTGGGAACCAGATGTGGAGTGCTGTGGGGGAGTGGTTCAATTTATAAAGCAAGTTTGGCGCCTCGCAGAAATCACGCCAGAAAGGCTAGAGTGCTAGGTGAGTCCATCTTTTGGATCCGGGCACTGCCCGGTCGATAAGGTCAAGGGCTGGTGAGAGAGTGGGTCAGGGAGTGAGCTGAGGGGCAGGAGTTGAGAAAGGCCGAAGAGTTTCCTCAGTGGGAAACAGGATCTTTAAGGCCAGGGTGTCATATAGAAGGCGGGAGACCTCTGGGTTCCGGGTGTGGGAGCAGGGAGACTGAAGTGGAAGAAGAGGGGTAGTGAGGAGTAATCCCTTCCCAGAGTATTGAGACCCAAGAATTCAGAGGTTGGCAAGGAGCTCTGGAAGAACTGGTCCAGGTAGCTTCTTTCCTGGGGAAGGAAGGAAGGAAAAATGGTAGAGGAGGCGAGTTCCGGACCTAGGTTCAGGGTTCGAGGCTCGCAGCGCCCCCGACTGCCTGGAGCGAGGGAGAGGCTCCGGAACTCGGCAGGAAGCCGCGGCCCCGAGATCGTGCTGGGCTTCGGAAGGACTAGTCGCTTGGAGCTCCGGGCCAGCGAGCTGCCGCCCAGAGCGGGAAGTTCGGTTGGGCAGGCGTTGGGCGTTCAAATGCCGCTGCTCTCGGGCCTCGGGCGGCCTTTTCCGTTTGGGCTCCAATTCTGGGCTTTAAAGCCCGGGCACAGTGGTTACCTACGCTCCGGCTGGGCCCAGTCGCATCGTCAGCTTTACAGGCTGGACACAGCCGAGGCTTTTCGTTTCGGCCCAGCGGGTCCACCTGTGGCCCCTGAGCCTCAGGGGACCGGTGACCTGGGCCCCGCCCCCAGGAGAACGCCAGTGGGTGGCACTCGTCCCCGTAGAGTGGAGCAAGATGTGCCTGCGCTCACCTGCGCGATGTGCTTTCCCCATCCCGGGAGAGTTTAGAAGTCGTAAAACCCAGGGGAGTTAGAGCTTCAATCATTCTGGCCCGGCGGAGCGCGCAATAATAAAGTAGGGAACTTGAGACCTCCAGAAACCGCGCGGGTCGGGAGTCACCCCCCGAGGAGCCCCCGGGCCCGATCCTCGCAGGCTCCCCAGCCGGGTGGGGCCGGGGTTTGTCTCAATCAAACCTCCTCCCCTCCCGGACGGGGGTTGGGGGCGGGGCGGGCCAAATGAGACCATTCAATTAAATGTTTTAATTGCGAATTCTGGTATGGTTTCTGGAAGGTTAATCACAGCTGTCTCAATTATTTATGGCTTTTTGGCAAATTTCCGACCAGATAAGCATATTTCTATTGTGAAGCGTCTTGTAGGAAATCGTATAAATATTTGATTATTCATTTCAGCTACAAGGATTCTGCATCCACGCCCCAAGATGCGGGGAAAAGCGGAATTTGGGAACGCCTCTCCTGGATGGGGCGCCCCGGCAGCTGCGGGTCGCGCAAGAAGCCGGCCGCCGGTACCTGGCTCCCAGGCCCTCTGGCCAAGGAGCAGCCCCGGGCCGCCGGCCGGAGGGGAGGTGCGGGCGCCAGGGCCGAGCTCCCTCGGCTTCCCGGTGTGCGGCGCTCAGCCGGGCAGCGGCTCGAGGTGCTTCTGCGCGCGTCGCGGCGAGGGCCCCGGGCCCTGGGTCTGGCGCCCCGGTCTGAGTCTCCGCCAAGCCCTGGGAGCGGACTCCGCTGGAGCAGGAGGGGTTTTCCCCGCCCCGAGCCGCGAGCCCCGCCGGGCCCCGCAGCCCGAGCGCGCGGAAGACCCCGGGGGCCGGGCGGTAGGAGCACAGAGCGCACAGGGATTGCGTTTGCTTTCTTTCTCTTTCGTTTGAAATTGGACCTCTTTATTTTCTATTTGCAAAGAAGTAAAAACAGCATACACATAACTCGACAGACTTGGGAGGATCCAAAAATAAGTGTCCTGAACAGGAGGTAAGTTTGCTTTTAACAATCCGGTGTAACTTCTGTATTTTCCGTCCCCTCCGCCCCCAGTCTTGAATCTTACAGTATTAATTCCAACCGCCCCCCCCCCCATCAGATCTTTTTTCTTGCTAATGTTTGATCCTTATCTGACAGAAATAATTCCCAGTGTCACTCAGTGAACGGCTTAGCACTGACCGTCGGCTTAAGGTGGAGAAACGATGAGAACAAGATATGAAAAGGTCAACATCTCCTGGCAGACACTCCTCCCGTTAAGCTGTGAGCCGTGCACAGGAGTGAAAACGTCTATTCAGGACCTTTGTGATCATGTTTTATTTTTACTTCAGCTTCATTGCAGTTATTTGAGAAAATACTTTAGAATGGTTCACTATGTTTGATCTTTTTTGGATCCCTAATTTTTATTTTGGAGAATTTCAGTTCAGCAATCCCATTTCTATAGGAGACTCTCGGTATTGGCCGCTGGCAAAATTTAGGCAGACAAATGGATACAATGCTCTGAGTTAATTTCAGATAGCTGCTAGAACATATTATGTAATTTAGAATGTTAAATTGTTACAAACATCTTCTACTCAAACCTAATAAGGGAAATTTAAAGCAGGTTAACTTTTAGTAAGTCTTTAAGATACTTCCAGAGTTGGAATTAGTTTTTCTTTCAAATCTGCATTGCCTTCACAAGAAAAGTCACCACTGCAAACAGAATTAAGTTATTTTATTACAAGAACAAAACAGACTTGCTAACTTTTTGTCTAATTTCACCCATATTACAAATGCAAAGTATATATTATCATAGGATGTAAGTTACCAAACTCCAAACTATTGCGCATAAATGAAATAAACTCCCAGAATTAGAAAGAACATTAAAGTATCTACAGTCTTTATAAATAGTGTAAAGTATATACCATATCTACAGAGTATAAACATGTGAAAATGAACTTCTTAAGGAGTAGTTACAATGTTTTGAACAATTTAAAATATTAATGAGGGTACTCAAATACACAACCAACCAAAACCTTTATTTTTTCTCTTTTTTTAAGAAAAACTGTCGAGCTTCTTCCCAGGCCTGCTGAGGAAATCTGTTAGCCAGTTCAAGATAGTCTTGGGAACCAAGGCATTTTCCTGAGGGGGGGAAAAGAAGAGAATAGTAAACCAGTTAAAATCTTCAACATTTAAGAAATGAAAATTATTTTGATATCTGAGTCCAAAATGGAGACATACACTTCAAATAAACCACGATGCAAATTTCAGTAAAGGTAACTCATCTATATCTGTAGTATGAAATATATAATATATATTTTAATTACAATCTATTTCATGCTTCTAAGCTACTCAGACATACACTATATACATAATGTTTAACCTCTAGGTAAAACATTATGAAAAACACCGTTTTTGGACTCTGGAATAAGAAAATAAGTATGGTGAACAAAATAAAACCCGGATTCTTCCTTAGCAATAAGAATGTGGTGTGTCAGGAGCTGCTTCACATTAGAATTTAGAGGTTCACCTGGGCAATGAACTCAAAACATCTTGAAACATTTTATGAGTACATTCTAAGCAATAGGGGAACAGATGTCCAGGTGCAGACTAGCAACTTAGTGTGGCATCATCATTTTTTAAAATCAGGTAAGCACATTATGAGCTGTCACCAGTATAGCAATGACTTTTCTAAGCAAAGTAGAGAACCGTTCCCCATTTGCTGTTTTGAAGATTAATCCCATAGTAATTGGGGAAAGCATGAAAGTCAGAGAAGATGATCCCTTGGAAAAGAGAGGTTGAAACCAAGCAGATAGAGGCAGCCCTGGGACATGCCTGACAGATAGGCAGCAAATGGTGACTCATCCTTATGTCAGGAGGAAGAGGAAGAAAAAGAATGTCTGTACTTCTTACCGGCCAAGAAAAAAGAAAAAAAAAAACCCCAAACTGCTGTACAATTAAAAATAAATACATTAGAAGAAGATTTCTCTAGGCATTTTCAAAATTTAAACCATTGTTTTTAAGATATAGAAACAAATTATGATTACAAATTATGATTTTTTTCCCTAGCCTCCAACAACTTAAAAAAAGGCTGTGACTGAGTCAGGGCAGAAGTGAACCTGCACACTGATTCTGACTTAGGCAAATGGTGCCAACTATGATGGTGACTTGAATTTCTAAAAAGGGGCATAGCTTTCTGTTTACTTGTGAGTGTCTGAGCCAATAAAACATGACATTTTCTCATGATACTGTTACAGTTTTAGTTATATTCTCATTTATGTACTTTTCAGCACCTGTCCATTGTAAAGAACTGTGAGACACATATACACCCCCTGCCTAGGGTGACCTCCTCCTCCCCCAAAATGAGGGCTACTGAGTGGGTGCCCCAGAGGATCTTGCTAGGACTAGACCTCTGGACACTTTAAAGACTATCAAACTAAGGGAAGAATTGGGGAAAATCTGGATGAAGGTCTCATTAGTCAGAGATGCTGACATGACAGTCAGACAAAGAGCAACTTGTACTTCTCAATTACAGTGTGGGTAGCAGAATATTTTAAAAAGTAAAAATGCACTTGAAAATTCTACATCTCTGCTCTGATCACAGGACTCACCTCAGCAGAAATGCTACAGGGAAAAACATTTTTTTGTAAATCTTTTGGCCCCTGAACTGTGCTCTTTCTTCATGTAAAACAATTTTACAATTTTTATTTTCAATAAAAAATTCAAGTGCTTGAATTTTAGAGGAACATATGGGCTACTATCAATGACAATTTTATTCTGAACACCGGTAGGGAACTAAATATGTAATTTCAGCATTTATGTGAGTAATGTAGGCCAATATTAATGATCTAATTGTCTCTTCTATTACAAGGTAGCTCTTTAGTAATTATTCACCATTTATTATAACTTGCATGAAGTGAATATAAATTATATAAAGATGTTTTGTGCTTTTCTTTTATTTCCATGGATTTCTCTGTATATCCTGATACACTCATGTTTGATGACAAAATCAATTTCTTTATTCTCTGAAATATACTTTGTATCTGAACTTCAAATATTTTAGGTGATGTAATAAATTGATTTCTTGACAGTTACAAAGGGTAGAGTGAGAAATGTCCAGCTAACAAACACATGACATTTAATTTCAGTAGAGACATACCTTTGGGCTGATAAGACTGGTTATCTGCCTGACCTGAAGTCTGTGCAAAATCCTGTGTGAAATGAGAAAAGTGTTTTTATATCAATGCTACAAACAGAGAACTTTGCTGAGAGTGGCTTTAAAAATGCCTCTGAATTCTGAGATAACTTTTTTACCATGAATACTTTGGAACCCCAAATATAAAAGCTTAAGAAACGGATGTTATGTAATTCAGGTTCTCATATTTAAATCAAATAATGATGACTCAAATCTAAGTATCACCAACGGCCAGGTTGTTGCCTGCTGTGGAAAGTATAACTTTGTTTTATATCTAACAAACTGAATTCTTTAGCCAAATACTGTCTTAAAATATTGACAGACTTTTAACATTAAACAAAACCCACAAGTATAAAAGCCCTTATGTATTCCGTAGCTACATTTTTTAAATTGAAGTATAATTGACATACAATATCATATTAGTCTCAGGCGTGCAGCATAGTGATTCCATATTCGCATGATATGTCTGGTTATCAGCTGTCACCATACAGTGTTATTATATTATTGACTGTATTCCCTACGCTGTACGTTAAATTCCTATGACATGGATTTTATAGCTGCAAGTCTGTACCTCTTAATTCCCTGCACGTATTTTGCCCACCTCCCCATCCCACTGTCCAGACCACCAGAGCTCTGGATTTGTGAGTTTGTTTCTGTTTTGCTATGTTTGTTTCATTTTTTAGATTTCATATATAAGTGAAATCACGTGGTAACGGTCTTTCTCTGACTTCTTTCATGTAGTATAATATTCTTAGGTCCATCTATTCTGTAGCTAAATCTTAAAGTCCAGCAATTTTACTCTTCGATGGAACATGAAAAAGGTCATCTGTAATATGTGAAATTTCAGGAACCTAGGACAAACTGCTAGCTCTTATTTTTAATATTTTCTAGTGACTACTAATAATCTAACACAGGGGACCTTGAAGAATCGTTATATAAACGAAAGTCCAATGTACTTTCATTCTCTTGAGCACAATAATTTATAGAAAAAAACCAAACTTGTTTTTAACATCCTATCCCAAATAAGCATTATAAGAAATTTCCATGCTGCTGCTGCTAAGTCACTTCAGTCGTGTCCGACTCTGTGCGACCCCATAGACGGCAGCCCACCAGGCTCCTCCGTCCCTGGGATTCTCCAGGCAAGAACACTGGAGTGGGTTGCCATTTCCTTCTAGTTATTTATAAAATCTGTGCTAAAATATATGGTTAATGTGTTAAATTTAAATTATATTTAATTGTGTTTTAACTATAATAGAGAAGAGTCAAATTAGAAGTACTCTGAGATCAACACCAGATGAAAATACTATATATGAGCCTTACTTTAGGTTCTGATACCATTTATATTTTTATAAATTGTTTTCCAAGAGGTTGAAAAAATGTAAGGGACTAAGATGGTACAGCTACAAAATTGTCTTTGCTCGATAATCACTGTCTTGGTTGAGGCCTCTGCGCAGGCCACAAAAAGCTGCATGTCATCTCTGGAGGTCCCTGACCCCCTTTCCTTTCTTGCCTTACTTTTCTCCACAGCATTTAACACAATCTGACATGCTATTTATTTTGCTCATTTATTTGTTTTTTGTTTGACTCCCCCGACTCTAAATTTCAAGGCAGGAATTTGTATCTGTGTTGTTTGCTGCTGTATTTCCAGTGCCTGGAGCAGTGCCCAGCACACCAGAGGTACTAAAAATTTACCTGTGGAACAAAAGAATGAATTTTAAGATCATGGTCTTAAAATTCTCTATAACGTATTTCCTTTTTAATCCTAAGGCTGTAAGAATATATGAAGAATCCTATACATTGATATGATGGTTATATAAAACTTCATTAAGATTTTAATTATTAACTGTAAGATTTTTTTGAATATATATACCCTACCTATAAATCTGAATATTTTTGATAAATTTTTTTGGAAACTGGAATCTAGACTCAAAAAGAAACAAGCTGAAAACAAAACATTTCTAAGCATAATTGATCTAGTGTGTTTTATTAGCTGATCATCTAACAGAGGATAGTTTAAGAAATGTAAACCACTTCTAAGGTGAAGAAAGCTTGGGGGATCCTTTAGCCATCCCAACCAGCTGGGCACTGTTACACTCTTTCAAAAGTGATACATGTATATTAGCCAGAATAAGGAACAATAACAATACAAAGTTCTGCTTTCTGTTTCATTATTATTATGAACAGAAAACACTGTCTATTAAGCATATGTGTGTCATGGAACAAAAACATATTGGCTTTAGGGTGCAACATTTGAAAAAATAATGGAAGATTTTCAGCAAATAATGTCATTGTGTGAGGACAGAAAAGAAATAACAGGATTAGCTATTAGCAAATGTTAAAGACAACCAAATTGATTCTCTATTGTCAGATGACTGGGTTAATTTAGATGTGGAAATACTGCTTTGCTACAGTACTGATTCTGATTTGAGTCCTACAGAATTTCACTGGATCAGAAAAATATAAGGCCATAATTAAAAGTTTTATATTTGAGAAAAAGCAACAAAATGTTTTTTTCCTCATACACATATGTGTGTATATACATATGAATATTTATTTAAAAATTTAGAAATAAATTGCAGTTTTAATCTTTCTTCAGCAGTCATTATCTATTCCCTATAAATAGACAAAAAGCAAGATGAAGTAACAGTTAAAGCCTTAAAGAAGTCTTTTAAAAACATTTCCTTAGTACAGGCTTAACTGGAAAAATACCTTTTTCTTGAAATCCTTCGAACAGAAATTATATACAATACTCAAACCCCAGTTTTACCCCTACCTTGAGAGTCAAGCACATCAACAGGTGAAACCTGGGGGTAGTGTGGATGGCAAGGGTAAACAGCTGGTTCACTTTTATTTTTCAGTCGCATTAGCTTTCACACAGAGTCAGAGAATTTGGCATAAATATAGAAGGTACCTGAATAAACGTGGCCAGTAGAACACAGCTCATCTCTTGCTCCAGAATGACCTTGTTCTGAAGGTTGTTGTAACAAGCAGCGATAAGTGACGGGAACAGCACTTTGATCAGCCGTGGGTCACTGAAGTACTGGAAGGGCAGCTGGCAAAGCTTCTGCAGTACTGTGGGGTGGCGGCCGGACTGCACGATGACCTGCAACGGAGGCGGAACCCCAGGTCAGCTGCCACAGAGCCCTGGCCTGCCCCAAGTCCCGCTTCCTCGGCCAGCAGTACCAGTAAGAACCACGGAAAACGTGCTGAAGAAGTGTAAGGAGGAGAAAAAAATACTCCTAACTCCTTATCAGAGCTTAATTTAAGTGATATTTGAAAGGAGCAGAAAAGAAAGAAATCTCATTTCCTAACTTAAGGAAAAGATGCCAAAAGTCTTGCATCCATTTAAAAATTCTTATAATCCACGAGGAACCATGGATTCATCACGGAGAGAGGATGCCCACGCAGTGGATTCAGGATACGCACTGCTTTAACACAGCGCCTCACCCTTCACGCTCCCCTTAAAGCAAAATAGCCATATTCCTTAAAACCTGCCAAGAGCGCACTCAGAAGACAGACACCCTCTCCTATACCCTCCCACTGCAGTCTTCCCCTACCCTAGCTCACGGAATATATTGAACACAGATCAATTTATTCCATATGCAGACAAGCCCCTGGAAAGAAAAAAGGGGTTTGTTAGGGGAATGGGAACAGTTTCAGCCCAAAAAAAAAAAAGCTCCAAAAGTTCCTTCCTCTGATCCATCCTGCTTATCTGTGTTTCCATCAGTGCCATTGAGTCTAAAAGGAGAATTGTTTAGATAAACGAGACTGTTGTCCTGAAGCAGTCTGGGTTTACAACTGTGTACATTTTAAGAAATGGGGCAATGCAGTTAATGGGCTTGCAGGGAAGCCCTCCGAACTTACTCCCTAGGCCTATATGATAAACTAAGAAACATCAAAATCAGATCTGTTTCAAGTAACCTTGATTAGACTGTTCTAATATAAAAGAGCTGGGTGACCCGAAGCCCCACTTCTTGGTATAGGAGGAAGCTCACGGAAGGTTAGGAACACTGTAAAATCTAAGGTCAAGACTGTAAATTGTACTTGGAAAAACACAATTTTACAGGTACACACCCAGACAGGACTGCATTCAAATTAAAACCAGAAGGACAGAATGAAACAGCAGAGGCAGGAGAAACATAAATTATAGAGATTTACAAGTTTTCAAAGTACTTTTAACAATACTTTAAGAACACACTCTCAGATGATAATGCAGTTTGGTTTAAGAACAAAATCAACAAAGTAATAGTTCACATATTTTAGTTCAATAGCTAAAATGACATCAAAAACCTTTAGAGAATGTTGATAGGGACTTGTTAATACCTTCAAATCCAGCAGGAATTTTAAAGACTTGCAGTGTGACAATTCAGCACATGGCTATGGGCTGCCATCCCTGACACTGGCTGAGAAAAATGTGCCCCTATCATCCACTTTATTGATAAAGCATTTACTTAAATCTTTATTTTAATTATTAGCTACAAATTTTGTCGCACAGCCAAATGATCATCACTTTAGAATTTATAATGATACCATTATTAGAAGCCTCTTTTCCCCTCTTTGGACAAAAATTAAGAACAAGTTTTTTCTTTGGAACTTCACTGTTAAAATGCTATTACTGGAAGACTCACTAATTGAAAAGATATTAAACTGGACAGTCTGGCTGGCACAGGCATAATGTTAAACTCAATGATGGTGACTCCTGCTGCTGCTGCTGCTGCTAACTCGCTTCAGTCGTGTCCGACTCTGTGCGACCCCATAGACGGCAGCCCACCAGGCTCCTCTGTCCTCGGATCCTCCAGGCAAGAATACTGGAGTGGGTTGACATTTCCTTCTCCAATGCATAAAAGTGAAAAGTGAAAGTGAAGTCGCTCAGTCGTGCGACCCCATGGACTGCAGCCTACCAGGCTCCTCCGTCCATGGGATTTTCCAGGCAAGAGTACTGGAGTGGGGTGCCATTGCCTTCTCCGTGGTGACTCCTGGATCCTGGTAAATCAGCACAGAACATTCTAGCTTAACCATAACTTATTCCACCTGGACTCCTGACCCTCGCTGAGTGGGTGGGGGAGGTCAGTCCCTTGGGGGTCAGTCCCCTCTGGGAACAGAGCTGGCTATGAGTTGCCTGTTGAAAAAGTGAGTTTACAGAGGTCACCAGCAGGGTAGTGAGATGACCTGTCAGAGGCCACTATCTTTAAGTCCCTGACTGCAGAAGACACAACTGGAGGTTGGCAGTTTGGGTGCCTGGGGGTAAGAAGCTCTACCCACAGGACCACCCATGACAGGACTTAGCCAGATTATAGGCAAGGGGTCCGCGAGGGGTGCTGCGAGCTACCCCCTGGCTTGGCAGTGAGCCAGAGGAGGACATCTAGTTAGCACTGTCCCTCAAACCACATTTCAGACTCTGTGGGGAGACAGCACTAGGAGAGCCTGCAAGGGGCCAACCGCTGGCACTGAGGCTCAGTAGGTGAAACCACTCCTGGATGATGCAGGTGGGCTTAGGGTGCAGAGGAATGGCATGATGTCATGAGCACAGAGGAACAGTCAGCTGAATCAGGTTAGGTACTTCCTGTAGGGGCAGGGAAGCAAGGCTGGGGATGCAAACAGCCTGACCTCAATGCTCAGGGCCTTGGGGATGAGGAGAGAGTTGCCTCAGAGGCTTCTGACAGGTTAGGGGATGAAGGCAGGACTTAGTTTTATTTCATCCAGTCATTCAGTCCCAGGCCTTAGGGGGGAGTCAAATGTCACTTGGGACTGCTTAAGCTGTCCAAAATCAGTAGAAAGTCAATAGGGAGTCATCACAGGACATGAACGTCTTGTTGAATGAAAGAAACGTACCTAAGAAAAATCTCCTACCATATGATGTAAGTATGTCTCTCTATATGCCTTCCTTGTGGAGTTGCAACTAAATCACTCATCTGTCACCTGTGTCCGGACAAAGGCCTAAGGTGGCACCACCCTGAGCCTAGCCTGGCCACCTGCCCTTTCTTCCAGGGCACACAGGTCAACACAAATATTAAAGGGTATTTTCACAGAGCCTCATTCCCGAGCACTGAACCAAGGAAGGATGTGACCCGCCTATAGATGTCTTTAGTGGCCACAGTCATCAGGCAACAGGTAGGAAGCTGGTGTTGCCTCAGCAGTAATGAGAGACCTCCTCTCGACCGTTTTGTCCATTTTCATGATGCAAACTAGGGCTCCAAGGAAACCAAGAGAATTGCCAGAAACTTCAGATCAAAAAGGACTTCCCCGGTGGCTCCGGCGGTAAACCGTCTGCCTACAATGTGGGAGACTGGGGTTCAGTCCCTGGGTCGGGAAGATCTCCTGGTGAAGGCAATGGCAACCCACTCCAGTATTCTCGTCTGAAAAATCCCACGGATGGAAGAGCCTGGTAGACTACAGTCCATGGGGTTGCAAAGAGTCAGACACCACTGAGTGACTTCACTTTCACTTTCAGATCAAAAGCAACTGACACTGAACTTGCCTCTTGCTCTTGGGGGTGTGATTCTAAAATACATACTAACTACAGAGCTGGGAGAATTGAGCTCTGGCCTTTACCCTAGTCACCAACTAGTTGTGTGACCTAAGCCAACTGTTCAGTTGTTTTGGGTTTTTTTTTTTTTTTTTTTAAGTATACTTTTCAGTGAAGCAGAACACATATCCCCTTTAAGTTAAAAGACTGATTTTTCACAAAGTGAACATACCTGTGTTAGTCACTCAGTCATGTCTGACTCTTTGTGACCCCATGGACTAGAGTTTGCCAGACTCCTCTGCCCATGAAATTTTCCAGGCAAGAATACTGGAGGCTGTTCTCCAGGGGATCTTCCCGACCCAGGGATTGAACCCACGTCTCCTACATTGCAGGCAGATTCTTTACTGTCTGAGCCACTGCTGCTTCTGCTGCTAAGTCACTTCAGCCATGTCCAACTCTGTGTGACCCCACAGATGGCAGCCACCAGGCTCCCCCGTCCCTGGGACTCTCCAGGCAAGAACACTGGAGTGGGTTGCCATTTCCTTCTCCAATGTGTGAAAGTGAAAAGTGAAGTCTCTCAGTCGTGTCCGACTCCCAGCGACCCCATGGCTCCTCCATCCATGGAATTTTCCAGGCAAAGTACTGGAGGGGGGTGCCATTGCCTTCTCCAGTCTGAGCCACTAGCACTCAAATAAAGAAAAAGAACATGACCAAGAGTTCTGGGTCTTTAATATACTCTTTCTCACTGAGAATTAGATTCCCGCATTTTGAATTTAAGACAAGTCACACAGAAACTACTTGACTGTATCAGAACATGAGAGAGTACTGCAAAGCTTTCTTGGGCCCATTCTTGGTCAGCTTCTGGAGAGAATTTTCCTTTGGGCTTCTAAGCAAAGGCAAGCAGTAGTAGTTCCACGGGCACTGAAGAAAGGCATCTTTTAACCTGTATGCCCTGGCACTCACCACCTTTTACTCACCACCTTTTTTCTTCACTGGCAAGGGGTTAGGAGAAGGAATAGGGAGAGGGTAACAGAGGAAGTGGGTGAGAGACCCTCACTTCCTTTTCTTTTTGGAACTATCAACAATTCTGGGAAGAAGAGGCTTTAGAAAAAGGAAAGTTGCATGCTGCCAACGTGCGCTATAGCCTTGGAAAGAGGGCCAGGAGGATCTGAATACTGGCACTAAAAAGGCATCTGGGGAAAAAATAAAAATAAAAGAATCTGGAGTAGACAAGTGGGACATGTTGATTCTTTCATCTGCTGATCCCTGGACACCCACTAAGCTTTCGGGTTCCAATCTTTGCACCTCCTACCAAGTGAAGTATAACTGGGTGCCCCAATTGAGGAAGCCAGAAAAGAGCTCTAAATTCAGTAGCCATTTACCAAATGCCTCCTGTGCCAAATGCTGAAGGGGACATGGAGAGGAGTCAAGCCTCACCTCTCAGGGAGATGAGGTATGTCCAGAAAGGACAGTAATACAAAGGCGCCTGGGTCATCAGAGAGGGAGGATAAAGTACTGGGGCAGCCCATGGGAGGGAGAGATTACTCCTTACTAAGGTGAGGAAGGCTGCACTGAGCAGGTGGGTTGGACCTTCAAGGTTAGATCAGATCTGAGCACCTAGAATTGTAGGTGGAGGAATTTCACGTGGAGAGAAGAAACAACCTAGATTCAGTGCCAGCCTGTCTTCGTCTGCTCAGGCTGCCATCACAGACTACCCTAGACTAGGGGGCTTAAATGACAGAAATGTACTTTCGCACAGTTCAGAAGCCTGGCAGGCTAGGTCAGAGTGCTGCGTGGGGCTTCTGGTGGGGGCTCTCTCCCTGGTCTGCATGCTGACACCTCGCTGTGTCCTCATGTGGCCTGTCCTTAGTGAGTGTGCATGAGGCCGCCAATCCTATTACATTAGGACCCACCCTTATGACCTCATTCAACCTTAATTAACTCTTAAAAGTCCTATCTCCAAGGATATTCACACTGGGGGTTAGGGCTCAACATATGAATTTTGGAGGAATACAATTCAATCCACAGCTCAGGTCCAATTCCTTGTCACCCCTGGCCAGCATGAAGTTTCACTAGCAGGCTTTCCTCACTAACCAGGTGTATTTTAGAAGTGCCTGGGCCAGTTGTCTCTCGAGGCCACAAGCATGAATCTGCAGGCTCAAGGAAGCTTGGTGTTAACTAGCCCTGGTCAGTTAACTGGTTTGAGCCACAGTGTTCTTTCAATGAAACGGAGGCAGATGGCAGCTTTTAGCATTTACATGAGGATCAAACAAAACAGTGTCTGTGACCACAATGTAAAAGGCAGTGTTAGTTAGGAGCCTTTGGTTAGCTCACCAGTTCTGCTGCTCTGAGTCTCCTCCTGCCGGATCTGGCTTCCCTACACTCGCAGAATCAGAAGTCCCCTCCCAGTGTGTGAGGCCTAACGAGTGCTTTCTGTCATCCTGCCCCCGCCTCTTCGTAGGGGCTGCTCATCAGAACAGGGTGCCTGGCAGCAGCGGGCCCTGCTCTGGCTAGGACTCATCAGCAAGCTTCATGCCACCTGGGAAGCCATGCCACGGCCTCTCCCTGGCTCTGCCTCCACAGGAGAGAGCTGTGCAAACAGGCGGGGGATGCCAGCCAGGATCTTGTGGTGGCGGGGTAGGAAGTGCATTCTGACAGCTTTGAAAAGAAAATCCTAGCATAAGTGTGATCCAAGAAACACAGGTAAGTGGTACAGAGAAACAGTCTTAAGCTGAGTCTGTGTGTGTGTTGGGGCTGTTGTGCCAGACCTGTCAATCTGAAAACAGAGCAAGAAGTGCCAGAGCTAATAAGGCTGGTGTTGTGGGCTCCTGATTCAGACCCAGGAGGAGCTTCCCTCCAAGCACTTAAGGAAATCCTTTAGCCCAGGAAGCCTTCCCAGGCAGCACGGCCAGAGATTGCCTCTGCTTTTCAACCCAAAGACAAGGCAGCAGCTTTTATACTGTAAATTGTGTGAGCAGCTTAATTCCTAGTTCCAGAAGGGCAGGAACTGTTTCCTTTACTTTTCTGTCCTCCCCTGCTCTGCTAGAGGGCTGGGCACCTCAGAGTTACTGGAATGAGTGAATCAAAGTGACACAGGGTCCCTAGTTAACACATTCTTCTGTACCTTGCCTTGGGGGAGAATCATACCAAGATCTCCTCTCATGGGGCACAGATGCCATTTTCTGAAGCAGGTCTCCATTTCACATCGTCTTAGGTCTGCTCAGCTAGTCCCTTGTCATAGATTGAAGGTTTGTGTGCCCCCCTCAATTCTTTTGTTGAAATCCTAATCCTCATGTGATGGCATCAGGAGGTGGGGCCTTCAGGAGGTGATTAGATCATGAGGGTGGAGCCCTCATGAATGAGATTAATACCTTCATAAAAGAGACTCCAGAGAGCCCTCTAGTCCTCTTTCTGCCTTGTGAGGACATGATGAAATGCTGGTAGTCTGTAACTTGGAAAGAGGGCCCTCACCAGAACCTGACCTTGGATTTCCAGCCTCCAGAACAATGAGAAACAAATTCCTATTGTTTTACAAGCTACCCAGTCTATGGAACTTTGTTACTGCAGCCTGAACTAAGACATCCCTAAGAATGGATTCTGTGATCATTTGTCTGCTCCCCTAGAAAGAAACTGGGCTTGAGACTCTCAGCATCCCAGGCAGGGCTCCCTGGCCCGGTTATAAGGAGAGGTCTGGGGAAAAACCCTCCTCCTTTGTGGGTAGTGGGGTGACACTGGTCTCTCACTTGATGTGAAGGAATCCAAAATTTTCTAGGGCATCACATTGCCAGTTGTTGCTTGTTGTTCAGTCCCTAAGTCGTGTCCGATTCTTTGTGACCCCATGGACTGCAGCATGCCAGAACCTCAGTAACATCCAACGCAGCAGAAAGCCTGTCACTGGCGGAGACGGTACTCAGTCGTCCCTGAAGCCCCTCTATCTACATCATCTGAGTCTCTCAACACCCTTGACGGGGGCAGACACGGATGGCTATACTCTTTTATAAGAAGAGCTCCGAAACTCAGAAAGCTTGGGAGACTTGTTACAGGTCCACTGGTCATTTATGGAGCTGGGCCTGGAAAACTCTTCTGACTCTGAGAGCTGGCTTCTCTCTTGCCTCTCAGGGCTATCACACCCAGGGGGCTGCCCCTTCCTAGGCAGAGGGGCTCTCTGTCGCCAAGCCCTGAGCTCGTTCCAATGACTGGCTGCCAGCCAGCTTCTCGCACAACTTTGCCAGCCCAGATGAAGAGGAGGATGACATATTGCCATTCTAAACAGACTAAATCAACTGACATACACAGATTAAACCAACACAAAAGACCTTTCTTCAAAAACCTATATTCTGCTTGGCTAGATATCAAATAGCCAGTTCTTGGTTATACGCTAGGCTGTGCCAAGGGTTTGTCTCAAACTATCAGACATAAGAACTTGAAAGAGAGGAACGGTTGGTGATGGGGCTAGATTCTCAGGAGTGAACTGTTGGAACATGCGACTTCTGAATGAGGACCCTCTCGTGATGGTGATGTAATTAGCTGCCTTCTGGATTTTGCGTGCCTGCAGACCCGGCCTTGTTTTTGAAACAACCACTATCCCCTATGATATATTTATAATGCTAATCCTTGGTATGACCTGAAGAGTTTTTCCCAACAGTTAAATTTCAGGAAGAAAAAAAAGGAAAGTGGAGGTAAGCTACGGAGTATGCATCTGGTCTAGAAACGTAGTTGGCCTGGGCAGTCTGCGTTTTTCACATCTGTGACAACTGCGGTAGTCACTTCACATCTGTGAAATGACAACTGCCGTAGTCACTTCAAAGATCCCAAGGAGAGTGGCTAGGAAGGCCTCTGGGGACTCTATCATGTTATGTAAATGGAAAACAGCCTGATTCTCCTCACCCAGAAGGCCCCCTTCCTCCAACTGTGACCACCTGGAATGCAGCCAAGAACCAGGAAGTGAGCAAGCAGGCTGCTGAGCAGACACACCAGTTCATTCATCAAAACTCTACTGAGCATCTACTCTGGCAGAGTGCTATGTAAGGCTTGGGGAGCGAGGCAGTGAATGAGTCAGAGACATCCCTGCCCTCACAGAGTGCCCAGTCGGTCCACGAAGCCCACGTCAATTATTTACAGCTAAGTTCTGCAAGCCCCAACTCAGCCTACCAATTTACATTTCAGAAGCAAGTCCAACCAAAGTGGAGTGGAATCAGCAAATTAGGAGACTGCTGGAGACAGAAAGAAGCGCCAGCTGACTCTAGTAAGTGAGGGCGTGGAAATGAAAAGGATTTCAAAAACAAATAAGAATTGAGACAGTTGCCTGGAATCATTTAGTATAAATGGTTGGTCTTGAGTGATATTACTGTACTGTAGTAGTAACACGTATTATACCCCATGACCTTCTCTTAGTACTCTATACTTAAAAAATTTGCTTCACATACACGATAATGCTCATGTACTTGATACTACAGTAGATATTCATTTCTTAAGGCATCAAAAATGTCTATTAAGTATGATTTAAGTTTAAGAAATAGGAGACTAAAATTTAAAAAATGAACACAAGTAGTTAATGTTAAATAAATATAGTGTTTTAAAGGTAAGTTTAGTCCTCTGCAAAATTCACTTATATGGGAACAGCTCTCTTCCTGACCATACCAAAACCATAACACTAAATAATAGAAATAAACTAGAAAAAAGGTTCTGTGGGGCAGTTTCTTGGCCCCTTTCGAAATCCATCCATCCAACCATCCTTCAAAGCATCTTTGACACAACCATGGTGTCCTATAGCAAAATCTCCATCTCTCTAGAATTCACCTACATTCAAGGAAACAAAATACAAAGTGGTCACTTTCTGTCTTATCTACGTATACTCTGTGAATCCTGCTAATTTTGCTATGATCTAAGAGTGATCTTAAATTTCTCCCTTATTTAGGAGAAGGCTTTGCATTTTATTTTTATGTTCTTTTTTTTCCCCTCAGAATGCCCTCTCTGGCAAGCTGCTAACTGCTCAGGTCACTGGAAGCTCAGTCCCACGTCTGCCATGGACCAGAAGACTCCAGAAGCATGAGCAGTTGTTGAGGCAAAGACAGGCTGATGTGAGTCTGTTTTCAGCACTGTGGGAACAGGGGTCATGTCCTTTCTATTCGCTGCTGTGTCCCCAGTGTGTGGCGTAGTGCCTAGGATCGTGCCTGACAAATCACAGGTGCTCCATGACCAGCTGGGGAATGAACGAACGAGGACTGAGCTTTGGTGTCGAAACCTGACTCCAGGGGCCTGTCTACACCCACTGCCACACCAGCGCCCTGGGCCTACTCTTCCCAGGGCTTTCAAGGTCCTCAGAGCCGCTATCTTTGGACTTACAAGAACAGCTGACTGAGTACTTCAGGCAGCACCCCATCGACTCCAACAGCCTCTTGGCACAACCGTCTGGAGAGCAGGGGCAGGTGGGGCATGGGTAAGGACAGCAAGAGCTGGTCTGTCAAGCCCAAGGCCAAGCCACCTCCATCAGCCAGGCCGGCAGCGTGAATGGAGTACGAGATCAGACAGAAATGGACACAAATGGTTAAATCTCACCAAGGAGAATTCTTTATGCCTAGGAATTCTTGTTTTGCTTTTTCCCTTTTCTTGTCAGAGACAAGATGTCATCAACAAAGGGGCAAAAAATAGGTGTCTAGACATCTAAATTCATTATAAGAGACAGCCGAGAGGGCCTGTAAATCATTGGAACAAAGAATATTTTTCTAGCAGAGCAGAAACAAAGTAGCTGTTGCATTCCTCCCTGTGAAACTGGTCCTGCTACAATGCTGGAGCACAGGGGGCAACAGTCCTCGTGGCCAGGCCGGGGCAGAGGCCAAGCCTCTCTGTCCACAGTGCTCTTTGACAAGTCCCATCACACCTGACGCCCAAGCCCAGGAGAGGAAAGATATGATAGGAGGGGCCTTGAGGCCAGTGACCTCTATGAATCATATAAAGGAAAAGGTATGTCCCAAACACTCCCACCCACACACCTTGTTTCTCTGATCTGATGCCTTGGGGGTAGAGTAGGCTGGGCACTGAAATGGCCTTATTTAAATATCACATGAGAAAAATTTGAAGAGTCTGTCCACATACATAATCAAACTGAATTTGGGGCAGAGAAACACAAAGATTCCCTTGGCTAGCACTGCAAACACGTTCCTCTCTCCCCAGACTTGCTTCTGCTCTAAGATAGATTTCGAGGCTGAGATTAAGTGCAGAGATCTTGGCAGACTGTGTGGGAGGCAGGCCCTTGGAGCACTAGCCTTCTTCCTGGTGGTCCCAGGGATTCACTGCTGTCTAGCACCAGCCGAGGGTCGAGGAGGAAGGAGAGAGAGGGAAGGACGGAAGGAGGCAGGGAAGCAGTCAGGGGCAGGAGGAGAGGTTAAAGCCAGTATCTGGGGGTTGGGCCTCGCAGAGGCTTTGGAAACCAGGTTATCCTACAGAAATGAGGGCTTTCCTCATGCAGCGAGGGGGAGTGGCTGTCCTTCAGTGTCCCTCCAGGGAACCTGGGTGACAAGGCCCCTGACGTGTGTCCCCTGCTTCCTATGGGTGACAGGCTGCTTGCTGAGTACTGCTGGCAGAGGGGTGCAAAGAAGGCTCCTGGGCAGGTGCCCCCCTCAGACACCACCCTGCTCCTGTGGGGAGGAACAATGCTACATAACCAGGGACACCAGCTCCCATCCTGGGGCTCCACTGCAGAAGTCCTGGGGCCTGTCTCCCCACTCTCTACACCCTGAGTGGACTTTCAGACACAGCTTGAACATCTCCTCCCCCTGCTAGTAACATTAGGGGCACCTCATCATGTCTGAGAGAATAAATCCCTAAGACCTACCTACCAGTTGCATGCAGGTTTCTTCATGACTTCGGCCCAGCCAGCTTCTTCACCCTTAACTCATATTCTCTCCACTACCTCCTAAGCTACAGATAGAAGGAACAGCTTGTCGTTCCCTAAACCTGCCAGGCCATTTTAGATCTCAGTAAGATCCCCTGGAGAAGGGAATGGCATTCCACTCCAGTAGTCTTGCCTGGAGAATCCCTCGGAGAGGAGAGTCTGGTAGGCTACAGTCCCTGGGGTCACAAAGGGCTGGCCATGACTGAGTGACTAAGCGCACACACACACCTTTGCTCATGGTCTTTCCTAGGCCCAGAATGTCTTTCCTACCTTGCTACCTGGTAAGTAACTATTCCACCTCCAGATAGCAGCTCAAGCACCACCTCCACTGTGAAATATCTCTAAACAAAGCTCAAGCACCCATCCAGGTTTGCTTATTGATCGTCTCTCCCTTTCCTCCCAGAGTGTCAGCAACCTGAGAGCAGGGACTTAGTCTATTTTGTTTCTCTCGGTCTTCTGGGTGGCTAGAACAGTAGCTGGACCATCGCAGGCGCTTGTGAAATGTCTGTGGAAGGAAGGAATGAGTCTCAGCACTGACAGCACGGCTCCTAGGCTCTGGGCTCCAGAAAGACAAGATCGGGGCTCTATTCGTTTCTGCATCCTCCAGCACTTGGTTTGAGATGGAGCGGACATTCAGTAAAAGCTGATCACTGAGCGAAAGAATGAATGATGAATGCTCATGTGGACACAAAGCTCATGATACTGGCATTTCCCCACGAATAAGTCACCTCCAGCCTCTGTTCCATGTTAGAACTTCTTTTCCCTTCTTTCATGTTGTCTATTTTGTGAGAAGAGTTACCTTTTAAATGAAGCATGTTCTAAATCCCCTTTGAACACATCTTGCAGCACAAGAAGGTTGGCCTAGATTCTCTTAAACACTTGGCTAACCCTAAAAGTCATGGATTCTATAATTTGTCAGGGACTATACTCGTAAGTGCTCTTTTCATTTTAATTTATGTTTGAGAAAGAGCTTTGTCTAAAGAGCACAGACCTTGGAAATGACACAGACCCACTATATTGTCATACATTTGAGGGGCCTCTTTATTTTGGATTTTTTTTTTTTTTAACTTGAAGTATCTATGTCCCACCTACCACAAGGTAGGGGGTGGGGAGAGGAGGCAGAAGACTGGTCACAAAAAGTCCTAGATCTTGTGTCAGGAGGACTGGCTCCAGGGACTTGAGCAAGCCCTTCTCTTGTCTGGCAATGACGGGAGCTGGACTAGATGATCTCTGAAGGCCTGTGAACTTGGAGAAATAATATAATCCTGTGCTACAAGGTTTCACACACATGAGCACCTTTTGGTGATTATACCTGCACAGACACTACATCTAAATATGGTGAAAATAGCTTATATTTTTTTAAGAATGAATGAAAGTCTTCACACAAAATACACTATCCTCATATTCTCAACTATTTTGATTTGGAACTCAGGTCAAGCCTTCCTCACCACAGCGCCTTTGGGTGGTGTGAGAATAGCAGAGTTAATAAATGCAGAGCACAGCCTGATAGATTTTCTGGTCACATCCCAACAGCAGCCAAAGAGCATGGATGCATTCCATGGCGCACTTATGGGCTCGCCAGCACCAGTCTATGACAATTTTATTTAATCATAAAAAATATAATAGTAGTCAAATCTTTTTGTAGTTTTAGTTTACTGCTTTCTCAAGTGAAATAAATGGTCTCTCAGATTTCTTTTGCTTTCATCTCTCTGCTCTAAGTACAGTAGGATAAGGTTCCAATTAAGGTCCATTAAATGCTCACATTGATTCATGTGAGGCATTTTCTAGTTTCTTTTCCTAACACCATCTCAGTGCACCTCTGAGTTATTTCTGTGGTGTGTTTTCAGTTTAGCAGTTGCCCATATAGAGGAGAGTTATTTGGGTGTGAGGTCTCTCTTCCTCCTATTTCTGCAGCCCCAAATGGTGAGCAGAGATTCTCCTCCACTGCCTTCCAGACAAGCGTATGTTTATTACCTGTCAGGTATGTCCGGCTGAACTATGCATGCCCCTTGGGCGGGGGAGCTGGCAGCTGGACAGGGCCAGACTGACCCGCCCAGACCTCCCTTGGCAGCTGTGCTGGGGCAGTGCGTCGAGTGGCGGCCCAGAGACCCCTACGGGAGGACCTCCTCATGCTTCTGCATCCTTTGGGTCCACGAAGACAGAGAGTTCTCGTCAGTTTTCTCAACAGACGGGGACAAAGGCTCTGACAGCAGAGATGGCCTATCTAAGGTGGTATCAAGTGTCAGAGCTGACCGAGTGGATGCTCCAAGGATCTCCCCATTAAGAGCAGGGAATGTGGAAGGCAGACATTTCAATCATATCACAATTAACCTTTGTTCAGGCCCAGGGAATGTACTAATTTTACACTATGCTCATGACCTAATTTAATCTGCACAACAACCCTATGAGGTGTTATCAGTGTTATCCTGATTTAAGGAAACTGGCACCAGGAAGGTAAGGGTTTTGACCAGGATCACAGAGCTAGTAAGGTGTACAGTTGTGACCAGAACGTAGGTCATCTGGCTCCAGAGCCCACAATCCTCTCCTCACGCTACAAAAACATACTGCCCGGGCCTTGCAGCAGAGACCAGCTCATGGCTACCATGACAGAACTCCTACACACTAGGTTCTTTGACGAGTTATGCAGACCTAAGGTGTGTGATCCCAAAGGAACTACACACACATGAAGAAACTTGAGAAAAATATTTTAACCACCCCCCCCCCGCCCCCCGCCCACTGAAGCTTGTTATTAAAGTGAATGACACGGTGATTTGGGGTCTTTAAGTGTAGTTTTTCCAACAGCGTATGCTTTCCGAGTGGGACACACGTATGAAAGAGACTTTCTGTGACAATGCCACCGACTCGACAAGCAAATATCCGAGACACCCCCTCTTATGGCTGAGAGTCAAGTAAACCTGGGCTCTGCATAATAAAGATGACATTTAAAAAATAATTCATTTGCAGTTTTTTAAGGAATCTCCACACTGTTCTCCATAGTGGCTGTACTAGTTTGCATTCCCACCAACAGTGTAAGAGGGTTCCCTTTTCTCCACACCCTCTCCAGCATTTATTACTTGTAGACTTTTGGATCGCAGCCATTCTGACTGGCGTGAAATGGTACCTCATAGTGGTTTTGATTTGTATTTCGGAGAACAGTGTGGAGATTCCTTAAAAAACTGGAAATAGAACTGCCTTATGATCCAGCAATCCCACTGCTGGGTATACACACTGAGGAAACCAGAAGGGAAAGAGACACATGTACCCCAATGTTCATCGCAGCACTGTTTATAATAGCCAGGACATGGAAGCAACCTAGATCAGCAGATGAATGGATAAGAAAGCTGTGGTACGTATACACAATGGAGTATTACTCAGCCATCAAAAAGAATACATTTGAATCAGTTCTAATGAGGTGGATGAAACTGGAGCCTATTATACAGAGTGAAGTAAGCCAGAAAGAAAAACACCAATACAGTACACTAACACATATATATGGAATTTAGAAAGATGGTAACAATAACCCTGTGTACGAGACAGCAAAAGAGACACTGATGTATAGAACAGTCTTTTGGACTCTGTGGGAGAGGGAGAGGGTGGGATGATTTGGGAGAATGGCATTGAAATATGTATAATATCATATATGAAATGAGTCGCCAGTCCAGGTTCAATGCACGATACTGGATGCTTGGGGCTGGTGCACTGGGATGACCCAGAGGGATGGTACGGGGAGGGAGGAAGGAGGAGGGTTCAGGATGGGGAACACATGTATGCCTGTGGAGGATTCATTTCGATATATGGCAAAACCAATACAGTATTGTAAAGTTTAAAAATAAAATAAAATTAAAAAAAAATAATTTATTTGGCTGTGCTGGGTCTCAGGTGCAGCATGTGGCATGCGGGATCTTCATGGCATCTTTAGTTGTGGCATGCCAACTCTTAGTTGTGGCCTGTGGGGTCTAGTCCCCAAAGCAGGCATTGAACCTGGGGCCCCTGCATTGGGAGCCTGGAGTCTTAGCCACTGGACCATCAGGGCAGTTTTGAGGATGACATTTAATCATTACAATTTCTTGGCTCTATGTTATAGCCTGGGGGAAGTGACACTCAGGATAACCTGCCCAAGTTTATCACTCAAGTGCGGGGCGGGGCTAGGACATGGACTTAAGTCTGCCTCCAAAGTTTTCTCTCACACACTGCTGTTTTCTCAAACACAGGATTTGCCAAACCTTAAACACACTAGTTTCCTTTGTATCTCAGAACTACTGGCTCCAGCAAAAACAAAACTAAGAAGTTTCTCTTAGAATAAATTCAAATATAACTTACCATGCCAAAGAAATGGCTCTTAAAGTTTTAGCTAAAAGTCAGTTTAGGAGGTTTGGTCACTAAAACAGAAGTGCTGTATTCTTTAAAATCTGGGGCCATTTTAACCTTTTCTGCAGTATAATGTCTAGAAGAGATAGATTATCTCAACATCCAATAATTCATTTAACAAATATTAAGTAATTACTATGTGCCAGACACTCCTGTAGGCACTGCAGACAAAGACTCTGTTCTTGACATACTAACACCTTAGTAGCATGGGGTGGGAGAGGGGAGACAGACAAAATAAATGTCGGGGTGGGCAATAAGTATATGAATAAAAATACAGCTAGGTAAAGGTGCAATGGGGCTGATTTTAGGTCATACGGTCAGGAAAGGCCACTCTGATAACATGATAACTGAGAAAAAAGCCTTTGAAAGTCACCTCCCGCTCCCGCCCCTGCCACTCCCCAGACCATGCTGATTTCTGGGGGAAAAGATTCCCAGGTAGAAAGCAATAAGAACAAAGTTTTGAGAGGTGTGTTTGCAGAACAGCAAGGAGACCAGTGTGGCTGCTAGAACATTTGTGATGACTACATTTAGAAATGAAAATTATTGAATTCAAGCACCTATATTGGCCTGGACATAACTTCTCACTTCATCATAGACTTACACATTTGTCTTCTGTCAGAGCTGGAAGGGCCCTTGGGAGCACCCAGCCTAACTCTTTTGACAGACAGGAAAGTGAAGTCCAGAGAAGGGCAGTGACTTGCTCAGGGTCACACAGCCGCATAGTTAGGAGAAGCCCTTACCTCCTGACTGCTGTTCCAGTGTTTGTTGTATGATGTTGGGCTTTAAGATCTCCTACGTCAGAAGAAGTGTTTTCTCTGTGATTACAGAAGTGTTTACAGTCTATCTCAGTGATTTAAAAAGGCACCCTTTAAGTCTGAACACCAAAGCAGGCCCAGAAAAAGTTAGTTTTATGACTGGTCATTAGTTACACTGTGACAAAACATTCCTTCTGGCCTCATTTTCCACACCCAGTAGAAGACTTCCAAGTGAGCCAAGGATGACTGACGACTGGACACACCGCCCACGCCCGGCGGCGGTGTTCAGCCTCGGCCCTTGCTCACAGGACCTGGTTTGGGTCCCTGGGACTGGGGTGCTGACGGTCGTGTGTGCGTTTTCTGCTGCTCTGTCCAGTCTTGGGACGGATCTCAGAGGATTAACTTCATGTCACTGTGTGGCTAAACCAAGCCCTCACAATGTCCCTCCTTATGCTCTTCGCCTCAGACACTGTTAGTGGGCTGCCAGCCTTTATAGTGCAGTGGAGAGGAAACTATGGTGAGGTTTCAGTTTCAAAGCTTCAATGTTAGATTTCAGACAGTTATTTCACTGGAGTGTTCTGAACCTGAGTTCCCCCAAACTGAGAAACTGAGAAGACAGGTGAAAGGATAGTTTGTTTCTGTTGTTCAGTTGCTGCTGCTGCTGCTGCCAAGTTGCTTCAGTCGTGTCCGACTCTGTGCAACCCCATAGACGGCAGCCCACCAGGCTCCTCCATTCCTGGGATTCTCCAGGCAAGAACACTGGAGTGGGTTGCCATTTCCTTCTCCAATGCATGAAAGTGAAAAGTGAAAGTGAAGTCGCTCAGTCATGTCCGACTCTTAGCAACCTCACGGACTGTAGCCTACCAGGCTCCCCCGTCCATGGGATTCTCCAGGCAAGAGTGCTGGAGTGGGGTGCCATTGCCTTCTCTGGTTCAGTTACTAAGTCATATCAGCTCTTTGAGATCTCATGCACTGCAGCATGCCATTCCCTGTCCTTCACCAACTCCTGGAGTTTGCTCAAACTCATATCCACTGAGATGATGCCATCCAACCATCTCATCCTCTGTCACCCCTTTCTCCTCCTGCCTTCAATCTTTCCCAGCATCAGGGTCTTTCCCAGTGAGTTGGCTCTTTGCATCAGGGGGCCAAAGTATTGGAGCTTCGGCTTCAGCATCAGTCCTTCCAATGAATATTCAGGGTTGCTTTTCTTTAGGATTGACTGGTTTGATCTCCTTGCTGTCCAAGGGACTCTCAAGAGTCTTCTCCAGCACAATTTGAAAGCATCAATTCTTCAGTGCTCAGCCTTCTTTATGGTCCAACTCTCACATCCGTACATGACTACTAGAAAAACCACAGGTTTGACTATACGGATCTTTGTCAGCAAAGTGATGTCTCTGCTTTTTAATACACTGTCTGGGTTTGTCAGAGCTTTTCTTCCAAGGAGTAACTGTCTGTTAATTTCATGGCTCAGTCACCATTATCTGCACAACCATGTTCTTTTCAGTTTACCATGCCAGAATTATGAATTCAGCCTACTGCTGACCCAGCTGTATTATTTAGTGCCATAAAGCTGATGATAACAGGGCCGCTGGGACGGCAGGGTCTGCCTTTCTTGAGCGTTCACTAAGAGTCTGGGCCTGTGTTGTCTCATTTAATTCACTCAGCAACACGGGCAGTACTGGTATTATGCCCTCCATTTCACAGATGAGGAAACTGAGGCTCACAATTTAGTAACTTGACCAAACCAAGGTCACAGTGCTAGGAAAGAACAGACTAAATGATTTCAAAGCCGGCTGTCTCCAGAGCCTGTGCTCTCATCCTCTGTGACATCTGACGTTTACTGCCATCAGAGATCAAGTTCAAAATCTGAAGTGCAGACTGACTCAAGATGGGAATCTAATCAGGTGCCATCTGAACTACTGCTGTGTCAATCACAGGCAGGGGGATTGGTGGGAGTACAGTGAGCCACGAATCAGGGCAAGATTCTGTACAGAGGGGGTGGGGAAAACATCCCTTTCACTGAACGCTGAACAGTGCTATACCTGGTCAGTGTCAGCCTTGAGTGGTGATGGTGTCCACTGAGGACTCAGAGAAGGTTTCCTTGGGGAGGCTGCCCATTACTCCAGTTAATTCCCTAGCAACGCAGCCACTCAGCCAAGGAGGGATTTCCTTGCAAACCTTTCAGGTGGTCTTGGAGTAAAAAGGTACTTACTATGAGTAGGAGGTACTTCAAACTACCCTTGTGTGGGAAAAGCAAGATGGGGACACCAAAGAGATGAGGGGCGTAAAGATATCTTTTGTTTGGATTCTGTGATGTTGGTGACTTTTCCGACAAGCGGCCAAAATCGCTAACTGGCAAATTTCTCCATTCTAACACCAGCCAGGTCACTCACCGGAAGCCTCCAAATAAATCTTTCAGTTCAGTTCAGTCCAGTCACTCAGTCCAGTCTGACTCTTTCCGACCCCATGAATCGCAGCACGCCGGGCCTCCCTGTCCATCATCAACTCCTGGAGTTTACCCAAACTTACGTGCATCAAGTCAGTGATGCCATCCAGCCATCTCATCCTCTGTTGTCCCCTTCTCCTCCTGCCCCCAATCCCTCCCAGCGTCAGGGTCTTTTCCAATGAGTCAACTCTTCGCATGAGGTGGCCAAAGGATTGGAGTTTCAGCTTCAGCATCAGTCCTTCCAATGAACACCCAGGACTGATCTCCTCTAGGATGGACTGGTTGGATCTCCTTGCAGTCCAAGGGACTCTCAAGAATTTTCTCCAACACCACAGTTCAAAAGCATCAATTCTTCAGCACTCAGCTTTCTTCACAGTCCAACTCTCACATCCATACATGACCACTGGAAAAACCATAGCCTTGACTAGATGGACCTTTGCTGGCAAAGTATTGTCTCTGCTTTTTAATATGCTAACTTATATGCAGAGAAATAAATCTTTAGGCAGAAGTTATTTTTAATTAGGAAGTTTATTTGTTCTACTTTTGGGAACAAACCCCATAGCTTCCTTTGTTGCTGTAAATACTGAGTAATTCCAAGATAGTTATATTGTTGAAGTTCTTAGGCTCTTCGTTAGGCATGATACATTATTATTTTGTGAAAGGGAACTGTATCTGTCACACAAAGAAAATAGAGAAAGCTGAACGTGTGTGTGACAGCTCAAGAATAAGCTGCCAACACTGGAAGAACAGAAAGGCCTTGAAGGCTGGAGTTTTCACTCTGAACCCACCATAGCACACTCTACTCTTAGACCTGGATGAGGCTGGAGGAGTTTACCAAATGGGTGTGACCTAGGACCATCTGCCTTTGAGAAAAACAAGGAGCAAAGCAAGAATGTTTGCACAGGAATTAGGGCACCTCTGAAAGTTCCAAAAGCTAAAATGGAGCTCTGGGAAACTGCCACTCTTAAAACACAACTCTGCGTCCCTCACGGGCAGGTGGTATGCAACTGGGAGACTGCCCCTGTTTTTGTTTGCAGGGAAATGTCTGAGGTGAGCACAACATTTTAGGAACCTCTAGTCGATTACCTTTCGATTTTCTTACTAAGTCATGAAGCAACAAAAGACTTGGAAACTGCGTGTCACACAGCTTAGGCAGAATCTAGTTTCACAAGCCTCACTGTCCAGCTGACTGGCCAGTTCTGACCACCGCCCCCTCCTCTGCCCCCCACAATCAACGGCTGAGCAGATGATGACACAGTCTGCCTGACTCCCTTCAGAGAAGCTGATGGGGGAGGGTGGGCCAATGGGATCCTTCCTCCTTTCAACTATCACAGGAGATTCCAGCTCTGATAGCGGGAATCTATGGGGTCTTACCAGATGAAAAAGTCAGTCACTAACTAAAATGAATATGCAAAGGTGCTTATTCCCAATACAGTAATATGCAGGCGGTCAAATCATCTGTCATTTGAGTTAATTTAATTATCAGACCACATTTAATTATCCAATATAAAATGTAAATAAAGTGAAGGCCTGACAGCACATACTAATTACGTTCATTATAATAATTAAATGGGAAGGAACTTAGAGTCATGAAAGTACTATAAAATACAAGGAAGCTTTTGATTAAAATTTTTTTAATTAGAAACTGCAACCCTACAGGAAACAGATGATTGGTTCTATCAAGGATGGGGCATTGCTTTTATTATCCAGGTTTCTCTTCTAAAGTCATCCTTGGTATCATGGGGCTCAGTCCTTCCAGTTAATAGACTAAATGGTGGCAAATAAAAAGTGCCAATCCTTTATGCACAACAGTTTACCTAATAAAACAGCCTTCAGTTGCAGCAGGAGTTCAGGGTCTCCTGTCTTATAAAGACACAAGCTGTTTCCCTGGAAGGAATAAAAGATCCTCTGTGGACAAACAGGCCTGCAAATTAACATGATTTCTGCCTGATGATAAGGAAACATTAAATCAGTTGAGCATCATAATTTCTCCTCTGAAATTTCTCAGATTTAAAGAAAGTGGCATGAGGTTAAATAAATTCACTTTCATAATAACAGAAGTGAGGCAGAAAGGGCATCAGGACTGCCCACCAGGAGACTGGATTCTGTGAATTCTTGCTGGGCAATTCCTGTTCCTTCTCTGAGCCTCAGTTTCTCCAATTCTTTATGTCATTTCAGGGGGCTTATTTCACCTTGCTGAATCCCAATACCTCACCTGTCTGTGAGGTAGGAATAATTTTTCTGCTTACAGCCTCAGTGAAATGCTAATGAGGAAGGTCCAAGAGACAACAGATATGAGGGGCAGTAGAAAGAATTCTTGGATGGCATCACCAACTCGACGGACATGAGTCTGAGTCAGCTCCGGGAGATGCTGAAGGACAGGGAAGCCTGGTGTGCTGCAGTCCACAGGGTTGCAGAGAGTCAGACGCGACCGAGCGACTGAACAACAAAGCATTCTATGAATGTAAGAGGTTATGCTTAGAAACAGCATCTCCTTAAGGTTCAGTGTCTCAGTGGCTGGCAATTACTATCATTTCTAGCAATTTCTGATTTCTTCTCTAGCTGATACCTAGTGTTAGTCTCTCAGTCGTGTCTGACTCTTTTCGACCTAATGGACCGTAGACCGCCAGGCTCTTTTGTCCACGGAATTCTCCAAGCAAAAGTACTGGACTGGGTTGCCATTCCCTTCTGCAGGGGACCTTCCCAACTCAGGGATCGTACCCAGATCTCCTGCATTGTAGGCAGATACTTTACCGTTTTAGCAATTGCATTAGGACTGAACTGACTTCTCTGACCTTCCATCAAATCAGAAGTGGATGTCCAGGTAAGATTCAATCTTTCTGGGAGGCAAGGTGTTGGGAAAGGAGGTCTGGCCTTTTTTTTTTTTTTTTAACTTTTCTAACTTCTTACTCATAGTGAACTTAGCTTTCCACAATTATCTCTAAACCCCAGAGCATCTTCTTCCCTGCCTGAGAAGCCACAGGGTCTCTGTCTCCTCCTTGCACTGCTTGCTGCTCTCTCTGCCCACTGAATCTGCTTTTCTCTTGTTCCAGCAGGCCGAGGCACTACTTTGCCATCAGGTCCATGTCAGTTTTAGCATGCCATTTCCAAACACCAGTTCCCCGACCCCACTCCTCACTGACTCTGGTGAGCCCAGAGACACTTAGAGATGTGTTTTACCTGCCGGGGAGGAGAGCAGAAAGAGTCTCTGAAACCCCACACAGTTCAGTAAATTCATCACAACACAGTTGATTTAAGCAGAGAGTTTCAAACCATCCCTAAACATGAGTGCACTGAAGGAACTAAACCTTTTGCTGTAGAACTGTACAGTAAAACATCATCACACACACAAATTACTCACCTCTTTACAAGGCAGGAGACAGTGTCATGATAAATAGTAAATGACTTAGGTATAGAGCAGGAAACTGTTAGGTAGACCACGGGCTGGCTACATAAGATAAAGTCATGGAGCCATTAAAAGTGATGCTCACAAAGAAGGCTTCTGATATAATGTGAAGTGTATAAAGCAGGCTAGGACTGTATATACACTATGACCTCAGCTAGGTAGAAACGTTCATAGAGGGACAGAATGTGGGTGAAATGAGTGAAGGTGTCAAAAGGCACAAACTCCCAGTTATAAGGTAAGTAAGCTCTGGGGACGTAACATACAGCATGGTGACTAGAGTTAACAACACCGTATTGCATATGTGAAAGCTGCAGAGAGTACATCTAAACGTTCTCATCACACACAAAAAAATGAACTATGTGAGGTGATGACTGTTAACTAAATTTATTGTGCTAATCATTTTGCAACACAACCATGATCAAGTCTTCACACTGTACACACTTAAAACCAATACAATGTTATATGTCAATTATATCTCAACAATATTAACGGCAAAATGTTCACAGAAAAGAGACTGCAAGGAACCTGCCAAAACGGTAACAGTGGCTGTCTCAACAGTGAGATCAGGAATGACTGGGACTCTGCTTCCTTCTTTACCCTTGCTTATCTTTTTCATGATGAGTAAATGACCAACCTAGACAGCATATTGAAAAGCAGAGATATTACTTTGCCAACAAAGGTCTGTCTAGTCAAGGCTATGGTTTTTCCTGTGGTCATGTATGGATGTGAGAGTTGGACTATAAAGAAAGCTGAGCACTGAAGAATTGATGCTTTTGAACTGTGGTGTTGGAGAAGACTCTTGAGAGTCCCTTGGACTGCAAGGAGATCCAACCAGTCCATCCTAAAGGAGATCAGTCCTGGGTGTTCATTGGAAGGACTGATGCTAAAGCTGAAACTCCAATACTTGGGCCACCTCATGCGAAGAGATGACTCATTGGAAAAGACCCTGATGCTGGGAGGGATTGGGGGCAGGAGGAGAAGGGGATGACAGATGGCTGGATGGCATCACCGACTCGATGGACATGAGTTTGAGTGAACTCCGGGAGTTGGTGATGGACAGGGAGGCCTGGCGTGCTGCAATTCTTGGGGTTGCAAAAAGTCAGAGACGACTGAGTGACTGAACTGAACTGAACTGAAGGGACACTTTTGTAACCAAAAGACAAACTTTTGAAGGGAAACAGAATGCAATTTAATAGGTCAAATGGATACACATGAAGAAAAGATAACCTAACAGGAGATGTTCCTCCTTGAGTAGCTTGTGGGAGAGAGACTCGTGAACCTGTGGGGCCTGGCCTGCGGGAAGGGCATAACATCTGTCCAGAGATGCTGGCTGGGGAGAGTGCTGTGTGAGTGCTCCCATGGTGGGAGAGGAGAAAGGTCTGCCCTCCGGGCAACGAGGTCTTTAAAAGAGGAATTTTTCTATGTATGACACTTATTCTGGCAAGGGTCCGCATTTCCTGTATTTTAATCATGGAAATCTTTCAGGGATGGACTGCATATTTTTTAACCTTCTTAGAGGGAAGGTATGCAGCACACATTTTGCCTCCATGCTCACCCAGGGCCAGTACTGGGGGCATCAACAGTCATCTGGGGAAATAAAACACTGGGTTAGTGTCCCTGTGAACCCCAATGGCTACACCTGCTAAGTCCTTGGGCTTGTCTTATTTCTTCTAACTTCTTTCTCCTTATCACATAGGCAGTTTCATTAACGCTTAGTGTGTAGGTTGTCACCTTGTATTTGGCCCTGGCACTACAACTATCTCCTGTCCTTCTCCTGCCCTGATCTAGATTACTGCTGCTGCTGCTAAGCCGATTCAGTCATGTCCGACTCTGTGCGACCCCATAGATGGCAGCCCACCAGGCTCCGCCGTCCCTGGGATTCTCCAGGCAAGAACACTGGAGTGGGTTGCTATTTCCTTCTCCAATGCATGAAAATGAAAAGTGAAAGTGAAGTCGCTCACTCATGTCCGACTCCTAGCGACCTCACGGACTGCAGCCTACCAGGCTCCTCCATCCATGGGATTTTCCAGGCAAGAGTACTGGAGTGGGGTGCCATTGCCTTCTCCAGGTCTAGATTATTGCAGGCTAATAAACCTAGTAAGCACATTTATTACAGAGTTGCCTAAAATAAAAAATTAGGAAACTTGGAGTGAGGGTTGTTTGCTGGCCTTTTTCTCAGATATAATCCACACAATTAGAGTTGCTGAGTAGGAGGCTTTAGATAAATTAGGTTTTCAGGAATTATAATCTGATACGTTATGCCATAACTCTGTTTTTTAAAATAAGGAGAAATAAAGTATTTTATTATTGTTATTTTTTTTATTGTTATTTTTAAAATAAAATCTGTAAAACAGGTTTCCCAACATTTTAAGGCAACAGAACCCTATTTACAAATGAAATCTTGCTCAGAAACCAAATAAAACAGTTAAAAGCAAAAGGATTCTGGATGATTCAAGGGGGTAAGGCCCAAGCCCTGTCTTCTCAGGCTCCCCTCCAACACCATCTGGCACCCTGTTAAGCACCTCGGCAGAAGCCAAAGACCAAGAGCAGTTTCATAAAGCAACAGACTCTGATGCTATTTGCAAAGTGATTCGAGTTGAAAGATGTTATCTATTTCATCCAAACAAACAAACAAAATGAATAAAGCATCAGAATCTACATGGTAAGGGAGGAGACACTTCTCTGTGGCTTAACAAGAATATTTGATGAAAAATATTTTATTTTTATAGCTCTAAGAGGAGGTCCTCGTGCTGATCTAGGGCTGATCCTGTCTTTCTAGAGAGGAGAAGCCAGAGACATATCCCTGGAGCCTACCTCAAGGGCCTCACACAGAACAGATGGGTTCCAGCAGGCTCGCCTGCCTTTTCTCACTCCAATACCTCACACTCTCAGGGCTGGGGAAGTCTGAGGAACGCTCCTGGGCCCCTTACCTGGTTATCTGGGTGGCTGACAGTGAAGTAGCCCACACAGACGATGACCTCATGAAGGAGGCTTTCACAGGAGACGAGGCTGCAGTGGCCCAGCAGGGAGCTGGCGATGTGCCGGAACGCAAGGGACAAGCCCTCTGCCCCTACGATAGACTGACAAAGACAAGGAGCAGTTAGAACTCCGCAGCCAGGGAGAGCCAGAGCTGCAGCAGAGCTCTGCACAAACCACAAAGCAAGCCTGGGCCCTGTGCACTTTGTGCCACGCTGCCAGGAAAGCCTATGAAATTTTGAAAGCACAATGCTTAACAGCTCAGTTCAAGGATTCTTGCTCTAATAAGTGACCGTACTAAATGCAACACTTATTACCCTGAAAAAAAAAAAGAAAAGAAAATAGAGCGTAGCAGACCAGATGCCTGTAACTATGTGGATCAAGATGTTATTCACCTAAAGCATGAGTATTTATCCCATTTTTAATGAGGTATTTTTTTCATTGCACAAATAGTCTCACTGTAGAAAACTTGGAAAAATTTAAAGATATTAAAATTCACCTGCAAATCTACCATTTAGCTAACTTCCAATACTTTTTTTTTTGAAGGAGAAAAATATTTTCTCATATTCAGGGATTAAAATACAATTCTAATTATTTACTTAAGTTCAAAAACAAAATAGATATAAATAACAACTAGTTGTTATTCAAATAGCTCCACAGCTCCCAAAAGAATGTAAAAAATCCCCAACAAACACCTCCCCCCAAAAAAACAAACAATGAAGCCCCCTTGGTTACGAGGCTTCTGGGATCCTTTCTCAAGACAGGCAAGGGGCTGCCCGTGGTGGGCAACGCGGGAGGAGAGCCTGAGTCTGTCTGTGCAGCCTGAAGCTTCTATTTAATAAACATGTCAAACAGACAGAGCGACAGGAGGGCAAAGGGGAGAGGCGAAGCCCACAGAATACACTCGCAGCCCACACTGGAATGAAGCACCACTGCTGGCCTGTGGGATATGGCAGCGTTTTAAACTCATCTCTTGATTGGAGGTCTTGGCTGGCTTGAACCAGGTCAGATCTGTTGCAGCTTGGAAGTTTCAATGAATTCACTGTCTAACCCTGTTGTGAAACACAGTCTTTTTAATTAATGCTGTTGAAACGAAATTACTGCTAAATTTTAAGAGTGCCTTCTGCCTCAGTTTCATTGCATTGAGACAAAATGTTTTTCAAGCCCCAAAGAGACTTCAGGAGGGCCTCGATCCTTTAAATCAGGAGTGACACCTTCTCAGCTCAGCCCTTATTTAATTAGTTGTGTCCAGCTTGCTGTGACCCAGTGCCCTCTGTTTAACCTTTACTGATAAGAGCAGGTCAAGGGGCATGCAAGTTTGAATATAAAAATTAAACCAATTTTTCAAGGAAACCATATTTCCTTTTTAGCCAGAATTAATTGCCAAGTCAGTACATTGATTTGTTTCTTGAGACCACCTTCAATTGTAAAAACTGTCAAAGAGTATGCAATATACAATACCCGGGATCTCAAGGCCATCTGTGCCAATATGAATTCAGAGTGAAATAAAAGTCTTTGCTGAAGGGAGAAAAATATTTTGACAGCCTTATTAGTATACAATGAAATGGAACCAGTTAAGAAAATATTCTAATGGATAACCTTTTGTTACCACTATGCAACATGTTGTCACACAGAACAATTACGTAGGTTTATGGCTCTGAAGAAAGGTACAGGAACAGTGGGAATGCGGCACTCAGTACTTAACCTTCTGATTCAGCACCTGCAAGATGCAACGTCGGGTAAATTCTTCACCCCTTTGGAATCTGAGTCAGTCTACAGGGCCTACTATGTGCTAGCTTTGTTGTTGTTTGGTCATTAGGTCGTGTCCGACTCTTTGCAACCCCATGGGCTGCAGCACACCAGGCTCCTCTGTCCTTTATTGTCTCCTGGAGTTTGCTCAAATTCATGTCCATTGAGTCGGTGATGCTATCTAGCCATCTCATCCTCTGCCATCCCCCTCTTCTCTTGCCTTCAATCTTTCCCAGTATCAGGGTCTCTTCCGATGAACTGGCTCTTTGCATCAGGTGTCCAAAGTATTGGAGCTTCAGCATCAGTCCTTCCAATGAATATTCAGGGTTGATTTCCTTTAGGATTGACTGGTTTGATCTCCTTGCAATCCAAGGGACTCTCAAGAGTCTTCTCCAACACCACAGTTCAGAAGCATCAATTCTTTGGTGCTCAGCCTTTGTCATGGTTCAGCTCTCATATTACTATGCTGACAAAGGTCTGTGTTGACAAAGCTACGGTTTTGCCAGTAGTCCTTTATGGATGTGAGAGCTGGACCATAAAAAAGGCTGAGCCCTGAAGAACTGATGCTTTTTAACTGTGGTGTTGGAGAAGACTCTTGAGAGTCCCTTGGATTGCAAGGAGATCAAATCAGTCAGTCCTAAAAGAAATCAACCCTGAATCTTCATTGGAAGGACTGATGCTAAAACTGAAGCTCCAATACTTTGGCCACCTGATGTGAAGAACTGACTCATAGGAAAAGATCCTGATGCTAGGAAAGACTGAAGATGGGAGTAGAAGGGGATGACAGAGGGTGAGATGTTTGGATGGCATCACTGACTCAATGGACATGAGTTTGAGCAAACTCTGGGAGATGATGAAGGACAGGGAAGCCTGGCATGCTGGTAGTCCATGGGGTTGCAGAGTTGGACACAACTGAGCAACTGAACAACAACTCACATCCGTACATGACTACTGAAAAAACCATAGCTTTGACTATATGGATCTTTGTCAGCAAAGTGACGTCTCTGCTTATTAATATGCTGTCTAGGTTTGTCACAGCTTTCCTTCCAAGGAGCAAGCTAGCTAGCACAGTGCTTTTATGTAGTCTCATTTAATCCTTAGGCTTGTGAGGTAAGTGTTTTTAATCTCTATTTTAAAAATAAGAAACTGAAGTTTAAGGACTCATACGACTTGTCTCGGAGAAGGCAATGGCACCCCACTCCAGTACTTTTGCCTGGAAAATCCCATGGATGGAGGAGCCTGGTGGGCTGCAGTCCATGGGGTTGCTAGAGTCAGACACCACTGAGCGACTTCACTTTCACTTTTCACTTTCATGCATTGGAGAAGGAAATGGCAATCCGCTCCAGTGTTCTTGCCTGGAGAATCCCAGGGATGGGGAAGCCTGGTGGGCTGCCGTCTGTGGGGTCACACAGAGTCGGACACGACTGAAGTGACTTAGCAGCATGACTTGTCTAAGGTCATACAATGCAAATATTGTATATTTGTACCACATTTACTTGAGCACTGCACACTTGATCAGATGTCTATCTACATCAATAATGTCTGTGTGGAAAGATGTTTTTGCTTTAGCATGCTAAACAGACTACAGTGGTTGGTTAAGAAAACAACTATAAATCTTTGCCAGTCCTCCCTTTGAGAGAAGGGACCTATGTCTTCTCTTGAATCTGGAAAGCTGTAACCAATAGAGTATGGCTGATATATAACTATAGCACTTCAGAGGCCAGGTCATAAAAAGCCATACAGCTTCTGTCTGGTCCTTGGGGAGCACATGTTTTCCAGAAGTTTCCTCTCAGGATGCTCCTACTGAGAACACAGACACAACGATGCTCTGAGAAGCCCAAGTCACGTAGCGAAGCCATATGTAGAGTCTATGGCCAGTAGTCCCGGTGAACCCGGTCTTTGAGGATTCCTGGGCATAAAATATGAGCGTGAAGGAGCCTCCAGCTGATTTCAGTTCCCAGCTATCTGAGTCAACCTGCTCCTTCTCTCCACACTCTCCACCCCAGGATTCGAGCCCCTCAGCGGAAGCCCTACATCGTGGAGTAGTGACGAGCCACCCCCACTGTTAAAAGCCCTGCTGGAACTGCAGACCCACAGAATCTATGATCATGATAAAATGGTTGCTGTTTACCCCACTAAGTTTGTTTTTAAATGGATAAAAGTAACTGGTGCAATAAGGTAATCACTGGTAGATGTATTAAAGGCCCTGAGGCTAGCAATTCCAGGCATCCGGGTCCCTGCACATCCTGACATATGAGAGTAAGAGAAAAACACGTGCTGGACTCTGAGCACCAAAAGGATGGCAGCCAAGAGGAAAGGCCCCTGTAGGCTTTCCTAGCCCATGGTTAAGGGGAAAAGGGAACCTGGAAACAGTGTCTGGGGAGAGAATGAGAAATTGTGATGGCAAAATTGACTAAAATAAAAGAAGACAGGGGAGTCAGGGAAGAGATCAAGAAAAGAAGATACAGCAGGGAAGAATTAAGAGAAATACAGAGTAACAGGAAGGACAGAGGAGAAAGAAGCAAAAGAACTGTTGGGTACCAGTCAAGAAAAGACATTCCACTCAGGAGGTGGGCATTTCACTCTAAGAATGGCTGGAACACTCCTGAGTCACTTTGGTATCTTTCCTGAGGTTGAAGCAAACGTGGTTCAAGAAGGGGGTATATTTTGGGCTTGATGAGGCAAGGAGCTGGAGAGGAGAAATCTTGGTTTTTATCTTAGTTTGGCATGAAGAGTTCCAGAAATAGGTTTTACATTTTTCTCACTTATTGGCCATTGTGCCTAAAGGCCCCGAGGGAGAAGAGCTGGAAGGAGTTGGGTGGTTCTCCTTTTGAGTGAGGCTGGACAGGCTGTGAGCTCATGGAGGTGTGAGGGTGGGGCAGGGACCTGGGGCTCCCTGACACGCAGAGTGACTGATGGAATGGCCCACTTAATGGAAATGCTCATGTATGAAGTGGAGCCCCCTTCAGCAAAATAAATCCTGGTCAGAAGACCCATAGAACCAGAAACTGAGGAATACTTTTTATTTGTTGTTTGCTTTTCACAATCCCTGGTAACAAAAGAAATCACTCTAGTTGGATCTAGCCCATGGGTAGCCTGTTGGTCCCCATATTCTGAGGACATAAAATGAGCATATCTTGATTTCCAAGCTGTTTCCAGATACAACATAGTGGGGTTGAGTCTTCATAAAACACAAATGTTATGTTTTATACCAGAGGCCAGAGCCACTGACTGGCATTTGCTCTTGTTAAAGGTGCAGCTGTAACCGCTCGGAACTTTACATATTGTGTAGTTACCACCTCAGGCTAGTTTAAGTGCTTTGAAAACTGAAAAGCATTAACCCCAAGGAAGAGACTTCTGTTCTCTTCCTTGGGAGGGGTAAACTAACTCTACAAAGTTGAAAGATACTGAATCCAGTGGTACAATTGACTCATAATTTCCAGCTGTCAAGAGAACAAGAATTACACATTTGTCACTAGCTACAAAATAGAAGTGTTTCTTCCATTTTGCCATGGCCAAAGACCACACTTTTCATACGTCTGTATCTCTGTAACCTTTTTCCCTTTAAGCAAAGCAATTCATCTAAATTATGGGTTCATCATCTGCCAAGTTTGTTCCTTTTTTAATGAAATCACTTGACAGTTAATAAACTGAAAGAGAAAGTCTACTCCTTGGGGCTTGCTCTGTTCCAAAGGTTCAGTGTTTTTGAAAATTAAATTTCCTACATGAAAAAAAATCTGTTTCTAAGCTGACAGTCTGGTGTTGCAGCACAAAGCAATTTTTCTTTCTTTAGCTATAAAAACTTAATTTATAGGGGTTTGCACATTTAACTACACATGCACTTTACATTGGACACCAGTCAGTTAAATCACCCGTAGAAAGTCATCAATCAGAACAATTTATCTAATTTTGGTTCTGCTTATATAAGAAACCATTACTTTCCTTAATATTTAAATGTTTATAGGATGATAATGGTTTTTCTAAAGAAATCAAGACAGAAGATTTCTAAGTAGCAGAGTGGCATAGGCTGGGGTTCATATAACCATGGGTACCAGTCCTGGCTCAGCTATGTGTAGCCCTGGGAAATTACTTAGCTGCCAGCATTCCCATCTGTAAAATGGGTATAATAATATTTTGGAGGGCAGTCATGACAATAAATAAGAAAGCATATGCAGAGCACTTAATACAGTTCCCAGAATATAGTAGCTTAATAAATAGCATGTACTGTAATTCCTATTATTGTAGCTTATTCCTGATACTCCACTCCAGGAGAAGAACCTCTCATCATATCTATATGAAATTATTAACTCTCAGTTGGTTAACCAACTCCTGGTACCTGGAAAGCAGGCAGATCAAGAACTGCGAAGCTGTTGAAGAAACGCAAACTCTGGATGGCCACTTGGACTGTGCTCTGAGCATAGCTCTCCTTGGGACTCGCAGTGCTGGGGTCCGAGATCGTGCCGTGGAAGAGGACGCAGTAGAGCATGTGCAGAACTCCAGCCAGGTCTGTGGCCTGAAGAGCAGCTGCCAGCCCTGTGGGATCCTGGCGATTATCGTCAAATATGCTGTACGACCTGACAAAGAAACATTCAACTCTTTAAGAGAAATCTACTTAAAGGATGTTAGCATTTTTACAGGTCAAATGGAACAAGACAAGCAGACCGTTAAAAGCAAACCATGTGAGTTGTGCAGGGAGGTAACAAGAAACCTCAAGAAATAAAGGCAGCCCTCCCCCGCGCCGGTGCACTGTGGCCTGCCCTTTTCTCCAGCTGGGAGGCCAGGCTGCTGCGCCAGTGGCAAGGGAGCATGCTGCGGCCAGTGCTGAGGCTGCTATTGCCCCCGGGCCCTCTGCAGTCTGGGCAGCCCCGCTGTGTTTAGACTCCAGGTCTGCAGGAACTGGACAGAGTCCATGAGAGCTGCTGAGACTCGGAAGTCAGAACACCATGGCTTGCTTTCTGGATACACTTGGGGGTCTTCTCAGGGGAAGCAGTTATCAGGAAAGCATGAGGCCTCAAAAACCCAGCAGTGTGCTGGTATACTGTGACAGGGAGACACTTCAGCTGCTTTTGAAGGCACAGTTCTGTCATCAAGGAGCACTGGAAGGACAGGTTGCAGGGGCCAGATTCCCAAGAACAAGCTGGTGCTGGATTAGCTTTATACAAACCACCTTGGAGTCAGCTTAGCAACAATGGCAGGCAATGCTGTGGATAAGCAAGAAGCAGTGGTAGTGGCAAACGATTCCTAAAGTCAACGGGAAGTGTTGTTGTTCAGTCGCCAAGTCGTGCCTGACTCTTTGTGATCCCACGGACTGCAGCACGCCAGGCCTCCCTGTCCCTCACTATCTCCTGGAGTTTGCCCAAGTTCATGTCCATTTCATTGGTGAGGGTTTGTTATATTTGTCTCACTCTTGAACTCAGGTATACATGAAGTATCTAGTGACCACGAGCCTACAGTTTAATAAGTAAGTGCGTCTGGCAAGCATTCATTCACCCCCTTTCCCCCCTACATCCAGGTTTCTCTCTCCTTCTCCCAGCCAACATGCTTCAGGTGGGGCCCCCTTCCTATTCACTCTGGCTCAAGGGTGAATAGGTCTAAGGTAAGGGGTACATTCTATTTCTCTGATGGTTCAGCAAGGTTTGGGGATGGCACGTGTCACTGTCAGAGCTGATGGAATGGAGGGAGATTTTTGTGCTGAAATGCCTGGAGAGAAGGCCTCACTTTTTCTCCCAGGGTCTGAATCGGAGACGGAAGGTCGGTAGCCGCGGCGGCCATGTGCTCTACCCACTGTACAAGTGCTCAGGTCTCAGTGTTGTTCCAAGGGGGTCAGTCACCTTCCTTCATGGGACAACATGTCTTTACGTTTCTGTCACAGGTTGATGCCCTTCCCTACTTTCAACACTAACTCAGGTTCCTCCTGACCTTCCCTTTTCTACTGTTATTGTTCCTTTCAACAGGAATCTAGAAGAAGAGAGAGGCACTGAAGATCTACGCTTATCTTGTACACTTGCCCAGAAGCACAGAAGAGATGCCACTAAGTAACTACAAATTTGAAAGTGTTGGCTGGCAAGTTTCTAGTATCTTGTCTGGTTTTCTAATCCATAACTTATCCCTAAAGGGATTATTGTATTCATTCTGATTTGCTAGTTTCATCAGAGTTTTACTCATAACCACAGTAAGCACTTTCTGAATGTGCACTATTTCTGGTATTGCTAAGAACGTGGCATGACACTGACACTTGTTCTCTTCTCAAGAAAGCGGCTCTTATGAAATACTATCATCTCATCTGCATGGCAGGACCTGCTAACTACACTCACGCCTTCCACCTCGCCTCATTCCTAGTTCTTCACAGTTGGTGGAGAACGTATGGTTCTCCTGATTGCACGCACGACACAACTGAGACCCTCAGAGATTCAGGGAGATGTTTGAGGTCATAAATATTTGTCAGTGGCAAAGGCAGGGGTACCACCCAAAATTCTGACCCTTTAAAGGCGATGCTTTGTCCAAACACCAAAACATTAGGCCAAATAGGTGACCTCTTCTTTTATCTCCATGTCTTAAGTAAAATCTTGGGATAAACTGTTAAACAAATTACACAGATTGTAATGTAATTCTGTATCATCATAGAGAGACACTTTCTGTCTTATGGGATTCAATAAAAACAGAAAGTTAAGAAATGTTATTTATTTGCTTAGAGATATATTGAACCTTTACACAAACTGTTAGCTAATGTCAGTTTAGTTTGCCCTTCCTTCCATTATAGCCCTAAGAGTTAGGGGTCAGACCATGACTAAAGACTGAGTAGAGATTAATCTCTCCAAGTGGAGATTAATGTGCCTGAGTTTATTATATAGATTCCAAAAAGGGGTCTGTGTTTGTTTAACCAATGCCTTTTAGAACCAATGACAATCAGAAGACTTCTCCCTAAAGTTAATTTCTAATAGGCTTTCAGAAGCTTGGAGCTGAGTGACATCATGGCTGGTGACAAGAGTTTTTCTGCGATTTGCTCTGTGATTCAGCATGGTGACCTCCCTCTTACCGCCTGTGCTGTTTTTAACCTGATTATCATCATATTCAAATGCAGATATTCAGGGATACAGCATTATCATTTAGAATACTTTGTAACAGTTAATCTTTGCAAGCATTTTTGAAATGACATGACTTCACTGCTACTATTTCTTCAAAAGAATACATTTTTTAAAAAGGCAGCAAGTGAAGATCATAGTGGTTTCTCTTCTCTCCACCCCTTCCCCACCCCACTCCCCCACCCCATTAGGAAAACACGAAACTATAAAACAACATAACTCAGGATCTTTTGCAATATTCTTCTGATGAAATAAAAATGCTGATTCAGAAAAATCAATTAAAATAGCATTCAAGAACTCAGATGTGGAAATGGTTCAAAATGTATATAATATTGCTTTGTGGAAAGGATGATTCATTTCAAAGTGAGACTATAGAATATACAGAGTGGAGGGGAGAGAGAGGGCTTGTTGACTTCATTTGACTTCCACAGGACAAATGTAGACCTGAAAGGACTTTAGAGAATGTTTACTTTTGATTTAGTCTGAAATACAGATAATTTGTCCATGAACAGGCCACTGGCTCCTGTTGGTCTTAAATGTCAGCTATAATCACTTTAAGCCTAAATGTTTATAATAAAAAAGTAAAAGGCCTTATTCATATCAGGCACAGGTTATAAAGTTTTCTTTTCAAAATACATGGAAGATATGAAAAATCAGATCTGAAATTTTATATGTTATACCCTAAGATATTCTCAATTTTACTGGATTTTAAAGTGTTTTTGGTCTCTAAAATTAGGTATACTCATTTCTGTTCATTAAAAGTTACATACAATCAGTACTCCTGCACAGTTCTTGAAAACCTTACTTTGCCTTAAAGGAGAGTATAGCTAGGCAAAGAAAGCAGTAATTTGTGTGGGTATGAATCAAGTGCCATCCATTCCATCTCTGAGATTTTAAACCATTATGTATTAGGTCCTATTTGGTCCAAAAGGCAGCCGTGAGAGTTGCAGACACTATAGCCCCCTCTTCCCCACTTGTTCTTGGCTTGCTGGTATCTTGGTTCTTGTATCCCTGGTCCCAGATTTCTGGTTTGGTAACAACCACTTTGACGCCCTTCAGTGTTGGTGACCTTCTAGACAGCTCTTTGAGCTTCTGAGATTTGGCCTTTTCTCCCTTCTTCAGATCTAGAATCCTTGAGGTATCTTGTTAGAACCTTCCATTTTAGTCTCTGAACCCAGAACACTCTGCCCAAATGTTTGCATAGGGCTTGGGGTGGACGGAGTTAAGTCACTGTTCTGCCCAATGATGAATGTGAACTTCACTGTTCAAAGAGAAGTGAATTATTACTTAGAGAGTTATTCCAGCTGTGGGCTCTTATGTACTGGGATAGTCTGAGAATCAGACTCTGTGGTGAGCAAAAAGGACATGACTATCTGTCATATACTCTTTGCTTAAAAAGCCAAAGTACCTGTGCTCCAGGAACAATAACCACCTGTGATGCAAAGTCAAGGAAGACCAGGCCCTTGCCTTATAGAAGGTTATAGTCTAATAGGGGCCTTTTCGTACTATCCCCTATGCCACTCAATATGTCAGCAAATTTGGAAAACTCAGCAGTGGCCACAGAACTGGGAAAGGTCAGTTTTCATTTCAATCCCAAAGAAGGGCAATGCCAAAGAATGCACAAACTACCATACAACTGTGCTCATTCCATATGCTAACAAGGTTATGTTCAAAATACTTCAAGCTAGGCTTAAGCAGTATGTGAACTAAGAACTTCTAGATGTACAAGCTGGGTTTAGGAAAGGCAGAAGAAAGAGAGCAAATTGCTAACATCCTTTGGATCATAGAGAAAGCAAGAGAATTCCAGAAAAACATCTACTTCCACTTCACTGACTACACAAAAGCCTTTGTATAGATCACAACAAACTGTGGAAAATTCTTAAAGAGATGGGAATACAAGATCATCTTACCTGTCTCCTGTGAAACATGTATGCAGGTCAAGAAGCAACAGTTAGAACCTTATATGGAAGAAATGACTGGTTCAAAATTGGGAAAGGAGTACGTCAAGGCTGTATATTGTCACTCTGCTTATTTTTAGCTTATATGGAGAGTACATCATGTGAAACGCCAGGCTGGATGACTCACAAGCTGGAATCAAGATTGCTGGGAGAAATATCAACAAACTCAAATATACAGATGATACCACTCAAATGGCAGAAAGTGAAGAGGAATGAAAAAGCCCCTTGACGAAGGGGAAAGAGAAGATGGAAAAAGCTGGCTTAAAACACAACATTCAGAAAAATAAGATCATAGCACTCAGTCCCATCACTTCATAGAAAATAGAAGGGGAAACAGTGGAAACAGTGACAGATTTTATTTGCTTGAACTCCAAAATCACTGTGGATGGTGACTGAAGCCATGAAATTAAAAGATGCTTGCTCCTTGGAAGGAAAGCTATGACAAACCTAGACAGCATATTAAAAAGCAAGACACCACTTTGCTGACAAAGGTCCAAATAGTCAAAGCTATGGTTTTTCCAGTTGGACCATAGAGAAGGCCTAGCACCTAAGAAGTGATGCTTTCAAATGATGGTGCTTAAGAAGACTCTTGAGAGTCCCTTGGACAGCATGGAGATCAAAGCAGTCAATCCTAAACGAAATCAACCCTGAACACTCACCGGAAGGACTAATGCTGAAGCTGAAGCTCCAATACTTTGGCCACCTGATGCGACAAGCCAACTCACTGCAAGAGACCCTGATGCTGGGAAAGATTGAAGGCAAAAAGGGAAGAGGGTGACAGAGGATAAGATGCTAAGATAGCATCACCAACTCAACGGACATGAATTTAAGCAAACTCTGGGAAAGAGTAGAGGACAAGGAAGCCTGGGATGCAGCAGTCCATGGGGTCACAAAGAGTCGGACACAACTTAGTGACTGAAGAACAAGTAGGCAGGTATATGCATCAGTTTCCTATTGCTGCTGGAATAAATCATCACAAACTAGCTGTTCAAAGGGTTTCCCAGGTGGCACAGTAGTAAAGAATCCACCTGGCAATACAGGAGATGTGAGTTTGATTCTTGGTTAGGGAAGATCCCATGGAGTAGGAAATGGCCACCCACTCCAGCATTTTCGCCTGGAATAGTCTGTGGACAGAGGAGCCTGATGGGCTACAATCCATGGAGTCCAGCTGGACAAGACTGAGCGACTGAGCAGGTACACATGCAAGCAGTTGTTGAAAAACAACTTAAATTTATTCTCTTAAAATTCTGGGGATCAAAAATCCAAAACAAGCCTCACTAGGCTAAAATCAAGGTGTTACCAGAGCTTTGTTCCTTTTGGAGGCTGTAGGAGAGAATGTTTTTCCTTGGCTTTTACAACTTCTATAGTACAGTGCATTTCTTGGTTCCTGGCCCTTTCTTCCATTTTCAAAGTTAGCAGCACAGCATCTTCAAATCCCTCTCTTAACACTGACTTTCCTGCTCCCTTCTCACTTACAAGGACTGGTGCACTAAGCACGGTGGCGGCTGCGACCAGCACACTAAGCGGGGCTGAGAGGAGCTACCCCACGTCCAAGGTCAGGGGCAGAAGCCGGGAGGACCCCATGACCGAAGGGCAGCGGCCAAGAGGAGTTACCCCATGTCCGAGATCTGGGGCGGCGGCCGAGAGTGCCAGGCTGCGACAGCACAGGAACGGCCGAGAAGAGCTACCCAAGTCTGAGGTCAGGGGCGGCGGCCGGGAGGACCTACCCCACGTCCAACGAGCAGTGGCTGCACAGGCGCACGAGGGCCTAGAGGAGCTATCCCACGTTGAAGGTCAGAAAGGGCGGCGGTGAGGAGATACCCCTCATCCAAGGTAAGGAGCAGCGGCTGCGCTTTGCTGGAGCAGGTGTGAAGAGATACCCCACGTCCAAGGTAAGAGAAACCCAAGTAAGACGGAAGGTGTTGCAAGAGGGCATCAGGGCAGACACAGTGAAACCATACTCACAGAAAACTAGTCAATCTAATCACACTAGGACCACAGCCTTGTCTAACTCAGTGAAACTAAGCCATGCCCATGGGGCCACCCAAGACGGGCGGGTCATGTGGAGAGGTCTGACAGAATGTGGTCCACTGGAGAAGGGAATGGCAAACCACTTCAGTATTCTTGCCTTGAGAACCCCATGAACAGTATGAAAAGGCAAAATGATAGGATACTGAAAGAGGAACTCCCCAGGTCAGTAGGGGCCCAATATGCTACTGGAGATCAGTGGAGAAATAACTCCAGAAAGAATGAAGGGATGGAGCCAAAGCAAAAACAATACCCAGTTGTAGAAGTGACTGGTGATAGAAGCAAGGTCCGATGCTGTAAAGAGCAATATTGCATAGGAACCTGGAATGTCAGGTCCATGAATCAAGGCAAATTGGAAGTGGTCAAATAAGAGATGGCAAGAGTGAATGTAGCAGCGAACTGAAATGGACTGGAATGGGTAAATTTAACTCAGATGACCATTATATCTACTACTGTGGGCAGGAATCCCTCAGAAGAAATGGAGTAGCCATCATGGTCAACAAAAGAGTCCGAAATGCAGTACTTGGATGCAATCTCAAAAATGACAGAATGATCTCTGTTTGTTTCCAAGGCAAACCATTCAATATCACAGTAATCCAAGTCTATGCCCCAACCAGTAACGCTGAAGAAGCTGAAGTTGAACAGTTCTATGAAGACCTACAAGACCTTTTAGAACTAACACCCAAAAAAGATGTCCTTTTCATTATAGGGGACTGGAATGCAAAAGTAGGAAGTCAAGAAACACCTGGAGTAACAGGCAAATTTGGCTTTGGAATACGGAATGAAGCAGGGCAAAGGCTAATAGAGTTTTGCCAAGAAAATGCACTGGTCATAGCAACACCCTCTTCCAACAACACAAGAGAAGACTCTACACATGGACATCACCAGATAGTCAACACTGAAACCAGATTAATTATATTCTTTGCAGCCAAAGATGGAGAAGCTCTATACAGTCAACAAAAATAAGACTGGGAGCTGACTGTGGCTCAGATCATGAACTCCTTATTACCAAATTCAGATTTAAATTGAAGAAAGTAGGGAAAACCACTACACCATTCAGGTATGACCTAAATCAAATCCCTTATGATTATACAGTAGAAGTGAGAAATAGATTTAAGGGCCTAGATCTGATAGATAAGAGTGCCTAATGAACTATGGAATGAGGTTTGTGACATTGTACAGGAGACAGGGATCAAGACCATCCCCATGGAAAACAAATGCAAAAAAGCAAAATGGCTGTCTGGGGAGGCCTTACAAATAGCTATGAAAAGAAGAGAAGTGAAAAGCAAAGGAGAAAAGGAAAGATATAAGCATCTGAATGCAGAGTTCCAAAGAATAGCAAGAAGAGATAAGAAAGCCTTCCTCAGTGATCAATGCAAAGAACTAGAGGAATGGGAAAGACTAGAGATCTCTTCAAGAAAATTAGAGATACTAAGGGAACGTTTCATGCAAAGATGGGCTCGATAAAGGACAGAAATGGTATGGACCTAACAGAAGCAGAGGATATTAAGAAGAGGTGGCAAGAGTACACAGAACTGTACAAAAAAGATCTTCACGACCCAGATAATCACGATGGTGTGATCACTGACCTAGAGCCAGACATCCTGGAATGTGAAGTCAAGTGGGCCTTAGAAAGCATCACTACGAACAAAGCTAGTGGAGATGATAGAATTCCAGTTGAGCTATTCCAAATCCTGAAAGATGATGCTGTGAAAGTGCTGCACTCAATATGCCAGCAAATTTGGAAAACTCAGCAGTGGCCACAGGACTGGAAAAGGTCAGTTTTCATTCCAATCCCAAAGAAAGGCAATGCCAAAGAATGCTCAAACTACCGCTCAATTGCACTCATCTCACATGCTAGTAAAGTAATGTTCAAAATTCTCCAAGCCAGGCTTCAGCAATATGTGAACCGTGAACTTCCTGATGTTCAAGCTGGTTTTAGAAAAGGCAGAGGAACCAGAGATCAAATTGCCAACATCCACTGGATCATGGAAAAAGCAAGAGAGTTCCAGAAAAACATCTATTTCTGCTTTGTTGACTATGCCAAAGCCTTTGACTGTGTGGATCACAATAAACTGTGGAAAATTCTTCAAGAGATGGGAATACCAGACCACCTGACCTGCTCTTTGAGAAACCTGTATGCAGGTCAGGAAGCAACAGTTAGAACTGGACATGGAACAACAGACTGGTTCCAAATAGGAAAAGGAGTACGTCAAGGCTGTATATTATCACCCTGCTTATTTAACGTATATGCAGAGTACATCATGAGAAACGCTGGGCTAGAAGAAGCACAAGCTGGAATCAAGATTGCCGGGAGAAATATCAATACCCTCAGATATGCAGATGACAACACCCTTATGGCAGAAAGTGAAGAGGAATTAAAAAGCCTCTTGATGAAAGTTAAAGTAGAGAGTGAAAAAGTTGGCTTAAAGCTCAACATTCAGAAAACAAAGATCATGGCATCCAGTCCCATCACTTCACGGGAAATAGATGGGGAAACAGTGGAAACAGTGGCTGTCTTTATTTTTCTGGGCTCCAAAATCACTACAGATGGTGACTGCAGCCATGAAATTAAAAGACGCTTACTCCTTGGAAGGAAAGTTATGACCAACCTAGATAGCATATTCAAAAGCAGAGACATTATTTTGCCAACAAAGGTTCGTCTAGTCAAGGCTATGGTTTTTCCTGTGGTCATGTATGGATGTGAGAGTTGGACTGTGAAGAAGGCTGAGCGCCCAAGAATTGATGCTTTTGAACTGTGGCATTGGAGAAGACTCTTGAGAGTCCCTTGGACTGCAAGGAGATCCAACCAGTCCATTCTGAAGGAGATCAGCCCTGGGATTTCTTTGGAAGGAATGATGCTGAAGCTGAAACTCCAGTACTTTGGCCACCTCATGCGAAGAGTTGACTCATTGGAAAAGACTCTGATGCTGGGAGGGATTGGGGGCAAGAGGAGAAGGGGACGACAGAGGATGAGATGGCTGGATGCCATCACTGATTCGATGGACGTGAGTTTTGGTGAACTCCGGGAGTTGGTGATGGACAGGGAGGCGTGGCATGCTGCGATTCATGGGGTCGCAAAGAGCCGGACAGGACTGAGTGACTGAACTGAACTGACTGAACTGATGATTACACTGGGCTCACCTGGGTAATCAAGACAATACTCTCTATCTCAAAATATTTAACTTAATCATTTTTGCAAAATTCTTTCTGCCATGTGAGATAACACATTTATAGGTTCTGAGATTAGGATACAGATACCTTTGGCCGAACTATTATCTACCCCCATCCCCAGTTTTTTTCCATTGTGGCAAAATACACATAAAGTCTACCATCTTAACTGTTTTTAAGTGTACAATTTAATGGTATTACATACATTCATGTTATACAACCATCACTACCAACCATCTCCATGACTCATTCATTATGTAAAACTGAGACTCTAGACTCATTAAATAATAATTCTCCATTCCTTCTCCCCCTGGCAACCACCATTCTAGTTTGTGTCCATAATTCTGATCTCTATGTATGTAAGATAAGTGGAATCATTGTATACTATTTGTCTTTTTGTGACTGGCTTACTTTACTTAGCATAATGTCCTCAAGGTTCACCCACACTGTGTATATGGTAGAATTTCCTTCTTTTTAAGGCTGTGCATTATTCCATTATATGTATACATCATATTTTGTTTATCAATCATGCACTGATGGACACTGAGTTACTTCCATTTTAGCTATCGTGAATAATGCTGCTATAAACCTGGGTGTATAAACATATCTTCAAAACTCTGTTTTCAATTCTTTTGGATATATAAACAGAAATGGAATTCTTTAATCATATGGTAATTTTATTTTTAATTTTTAAGGAACTGTCACAATATCTTCTACAGCAGATATACCATTTTACATTACCACCAATGATGTACAAGGGTTTCAGTTTCTCCACATCCTCACCAAAACTTGGTACTTTTTTTATAGTAGCCATTTCAATGGGTGTGAAGGGATACCTAATTGTAGTTTTGATATGCATTTCCCTATACAGATGTTGAGCATCTTTTCACATGTTTATTGACCAATTTGTACTACTTCTTTGGAGAAATCTCTATTCAAGTTCTTTGCCCATTTTAAAAATGTGGTTATTTTGCTGTTGTTGAGTTTTAGTTTTCCATAGGTCCTGGATATCAGATATCATATAACTGATATATGACTTGCAAGTATTTCCTTCCATTCTCTGGGTTGCTTCCTTACTCTATTGATATTCTTTAGATGCACAAATCAAAAAATTTTCATATAATCCAATTTGTCTACTTTTTCTTTTATTGCCTGTGCATCTGGTGTCATATCCAAAGAAATCCTTGCTAAACCCAATGTCAGGAAGTTTTTGCCCTGTCTTTTCTTCAAGGTGTTTATCATTCCATGTCTTACATTTAGGTCTCTGATCTATCTTAAATTAAGGTGTTAGGTAAGTGCCCAGCTTCGTTGTTTCATTTATGGATATCCAGTTAAAAGATTGTGCTTTTCTATTCAATGGTCTTGGAACCTTTGTCAAAAATCATTTGACTGTACGCGCAAGGGTTTAAGTTTGGGCTCTGTGTCCTATTCCACTGTTACATATGTCTGCATTCATGCCATTACCGCACCATTTTGTTACTGCAGCACTGTAGTAAATTTTGAAATCAGGAAGTGTGAGTCCTCCCACTTTGTTCTTCTTTTTCAAAACTGTTTTGGTTCTGTGAGATTCCATGAGGTTCCTTGAGATTCCATGTGAATTTAAGGATGGGCTTTTCTACTTCTGCAAAAGAGAGTCTTTGGGATTTTGATAGAAACTGCAAGTAATCTAGAGACTGCTTTGTGTCGTAACGACATCTTCACAATATTAAGTTTTGTAATCCATGAACATGGGATGTGTTTCCAATTTATGCCTTCTTTAATTTCTTTTGGTAATGTTTTGTACTTTTCATTGCACAAATCTTTCATCTTCTCGGTTAATTCCTAAGTATTTTATTATTTTTGATGACATTATAAATGGAATTTTCATAATTTCCTTTTCAGATTATTCACTGTTATAGAAATGCAACTAATTCTTGTGAGCTTTGTATTGTTGTTTATTGAATTCAAGTTGTCTTAACAGGTTTTTTCGTGTGTTCAATCTTTAGGGTTTTCTACATATAAGATCGTATCATCTGCAAACAGAAAATTTGTACTCCTTCCCTTCCAATTTCCATGCCTTTTATTTCTTTTTCTCACCTAATTGCTTTGGCTCAAACTTCCAGTACTATGTTGAATAGAAGTGGCAGAAGTGGGCATGCTTGCCTTATCCTGATGTTAGAGGAAAAGCTTGTATTATGTGGAGATAGTTTCTTTCTATTCCTAGTTTGTCGAGTATTATTTTCTTTTCATGAAAGAGTGTTGAAATTTATCAACTGTTTTTCTGTATAGATTGAGATGACCATGTTTCGCCCACCTGCATTCTGTTAATGTGATTTATTAAACTGATTGATGTACATATGTGGAACCATTACTGCACTCTAGAAACAAATCCCACTTGGTCATGGCGTATAATCCTTTAAACATGCTGCTGAATTTGGTGTGGTAGCATTCTGTTGAGGATTTTTACATCAATGTTCAAAAGGAATATCAATCTGGAATTTTCTTTCTTGTGTCTTTGTCTGGTTTTGGAATCAGGGTAATGCTTGCTTCACAGAGTAAGTTACAAAGATCTCTACTCTTCAATTTTTTGGAAAATTTTGAGGAGGACTGGTGCTAGTTCTTTACATGTTTGGTAAAATTCATCACTGAAGTCATCAGGTCCAGGATTTTCCTTTGGAGACTTTCGATTACTGATTCAATCTCCTTACTAGTTACACGTCTATTCAGATTTTCTATTTCTTTGTGATTTCATCTTGGTAGGTATCGTGCTTCTAGGCGCGTGTGTATACACCACATCATCTTTATCCATTCATCTGCTGATGGACATTTAGGATGTTTCCATGTCTTGTCTATTGTAAATAGTGCTGCTATGAATATAGGGGTGTATGTATCTTTTCAAATGAAAGTTTTGTCTGGGTACTGTATATGCCCAGGAATGCGACTGCTAGATCATATGGCAACTCTATTTTTAGTTTTTTGAGGAACCTTCATACTGTATTTGTAGTGGCTGTACCAATTTACATTCCCACCAACAGTGTAAGGGGATTCCCATTTCTCCATATCTTCTCCAGCACTTATTATTTAGAATTGTAAACAATGGCCATTCTGACTGGTGTGAGGTGGTACCTCATTGCAGTTTTGATTTGCATTTCTCTAATAATTAGTGATGATGAGCATCTTTTATGTGCCTATTGACCATCTGTATGTCTTTAGAGAAATGTCTATTTAGTTCTTCTGCCCATTTTTTGATTGGGTTGGGTTGTCTGTCTTTCTGTTATTGAACTGCAGGAGCTGTTTGCATATTTTGGAAATTGAGCCCTTGTTGGTTGCATCATTTGCAAATATTTTCTGCCAGTCTGCAGGATGTCTTTCTGTTTTGTTTTATTGTTTGCTGTGCAAAAGCTTATAAGTTTGATTAGGTCCCACCTGTCTATTTTTGCTTTTATATCTAATGCTTTGGGAGACTGACCTAAGAAAACACTAGTTAAGATTTATGTCAGAGACTGTTTTGCTTATGTTCTCTTCTAAGAGTTTTATGGTCTTTAAGTTCTTATGACATTTTAAGTTTTTGTGTATGCTGTGAAGATGTGCTCTAGCTTCATTTTATTGTGGTTTTGATTTGCATTTCTCTGATGATTAGCAATGCTGACAACTTTTCATGTGCTTGTTGGCCATTTGTATGTCTTCTTTAAGAAAAATGTCCTTTCACGTCTTCTGTCCATTTTTTAATATGGTTTTTTTTTTTTTTTTTTTTGACATTTAGTTGTATGAGCTAGTTATATATTTTGGATATTAACCCCTTATCAGTCATATGAATTACAAAACTTTTCTCCCATTCAAAAGGTTGTCTTTTTATTTTGTCAATGGTTTCCATTGCTGTGTAAAAGCTTTTAAGTTTAATTAGATCTTATTTGCTTATTTTTGTTTTTATTCTCTTTGCCTCAGGAGTCAGATCCCCAATATATTAGAATTATGTCAGAGTATTCTGCTTGTTTTCTTCTAGGAGTTTGATGGTTTTGGGTTTCACATTTAGAACAGGTCTTTAATTCATTTTGAGTTTTTTGCATATTATGTGAAAAAATGCTCTAATTTCATTCTTTAACATGCAGCTGTCCAGTTTTCACCACATCATTTATTTAAGAGACTGTTTTTTCACCCTTGAATATTCTTGCTTCTTTTATCGTAGATTAATTGACCAGAAGTGTACGGGCTAATTTTTGTTTCATCGAGCTATGTCTGTTTTCGTAGCAGTGACATAATGTTTTGTTTACTGTAACTGGCAGTTTGGTAGCACACTGTTTGGCCTTACGTGTTTGTAATTTTTACAGTTTTCTTGTAATTGATTTCTAGTTTCATGGAGCTGTGGTTGGAAAAGATGCTTGATATGATTTCAATTTTCTTAAATTTACTGAGACTTATTTTATGGCCTAGCAGGCAATCTATCCTGGAGAATGTTCCATGTGCACTTTAAAAGAATGTGTACTCTGCTGCTTTTGGATGGACTCTTAAATATATCTGTTAAGTCCATATGGTCTATGTATCATTTAAGGCTAGTGTTTCCTTATTGATTTTTGGTCTGGATGACCTGTCCATCGATGTAAGTGGGATATTAAAGTTTCTGACTATTATTGTGGTATTGTCAATTTCTCCCTATATGTCTTTAATTTTTATTTATTTAAAAATTTTTGGCTGCTCTGGGTCCTAGTTGTAATGAATGGGCTTCTCATTGCAGTGCCTTTTTTTTTTTTCCTGTTGTGAAGCATGGGCTCTCGGGTATGTGGGCTTCAGCAGTTGTGGCATACAGGCTCAGTGTTGTGGTCATGGGCTTCGTTGCTCATGGCATGTGGGATCTTCTCAGACCAGAGATCGAACCTATATCCTCTGTCCTGGCAGGCGAATTCTTAATCAATGGACCATCAGGGAAGCCCCCCCACCTTTATGTCTTTTAACATTTGCTTTATGTATTTAGGAGCTACTATGTTTGATGCATATATACTTACAATTGTTATATCTTCTTGGATTGATCCTTGATCAGTGTAATAGTCCTCTGTCTCTTATTACAGTCTGTTTTATTTATTTTTTACAGTCTGTTTTAAAGTCTATTTTGTTTAGTATGAGTATTTCTACCTCATTTATCTTTTGATTTCCATTTGCATGGAAGACCTTTATCCAACTTCTCACTTACACTCTGTGTGTATTTTTAGATCTGAAGTGAGTTTCTTGTAAACAGTATATATGTGGGTTTTATTTCTGTATCCATGCAGACACTCTACTGCAATTTTGTCAGTTGATTTAGGCTTTAAGTTTTGATATGTTATGTTTTTGTTTTCATTCCTCTCTTAAGTATTTTCAAAGCTCCCTTGTGATTTATTCCTTAAACCATTTGTTGTTTATGAGTGTTTTGTTTAATTTCCACAAGTCTGTGAGTCTTCTAGTTTTATTTCTATTATTGATTTCTTACTTCACGCTGTTATGGTCAGAGAAGAGATTTTGTATGATGTCTAGTCTACTGAGACTTAACTAGTGGCCTAACATGTATTCAACCTGGGAAAATGTCACATGTACACTTGAGAAGAATGTGTATTTTGCTTTGGGGTAGAATATTCTGGAGGGGCATTATTCTGCCTACCACAGTGGGCCTATTCATTCATAATTCATTTATTCAACAAATATTTTGAGGACCTATTTTGTGGCAAGCACTTTTATAGGCACTAGGATTCAGTAGTACAATCTATGTTCTTTTTCTCATAAAGCTTACCTTTTAGTACAGGAGATACAATGAACAAATAAATATAGCATGTCAGGTGTGCTAAGTGCTGTAAAGGAGCAGCAGATATGTAGGGAATGAAGATGTAGGTGACGAATCAAGATGTGTGTGATGCTATTTTATACAGAGTGGTTGGGGAAGTCCTTTCTAAAGTGTTACGTAAACAGAATTCTACAGAAAGTGAGGAAGGAAACCATGTGTATACCTGGAATAAGGGTGTTTTAGGGAGAGGAGGATCAAGTCCCAAGGCCTGGAGCCAGGAGCATGCACGACATATTCAAGAAACAGCAATAAGGCCAGTGTGGCTATACTTGGTTGAGCAAGCAGAAGAACAAGGGTGGAAGAGGTCAGAGAAGAAACAGGAAAAAGATCAGGTAGGGGCTTGCAGACCATTGTAAGGACATTATAAGGGTTTACCTGCATGAGACAGAAAGTCATTGTAAAGTTTTGAGCAGAGGGGTGATGCAGTATGACTTTGGCTTAAAAATAATCACTAGAGATAATTGGTTAAAGTTTTTAGAAGAGCCAAGGCAGAAGCAGAGAGGCCAATTAGGAGACTTTTTCAATCATCTAAGTGAGAAATCATGGTGGATGAACCAGGATGGTAGCCATGGATGTGCTAAGAAGTGAGTAGATTCTGAAAATCTTCAGAAAGGAAAGGCAAAATGATTTCCTGATAGATTGGACATAAATATGAGAAAAAGAGGAGTGCAAAATGGATCAGTGATTTTCAGCGAATGTGGCAGCTATTTACAGAGACAGGGAAGGCAGTGGATAGAGAATGTCTGGGAAGGACAATGAGGAGCTTAGCTGTAAACATGTTAAATTCAAGGTGCCTATTAAACATAAGTGAAGATACTGGGTTGGAATAAAATGAGCTTCCCAAGGGTAGGGAATTCTGTATATCTTATCCCTAAGGCTTAGAACAGTATCTGACATAGAGTGGCCACTCAGTAGACATTTGTTGAATAAGTGAATAAATATACAAGTCTGAATTCAGAGGAATGATCTGGGCTTGAGATGTTTGGGAGTCATCAACACACAGATGGCATTTAAAGCCAGCTTATCTGGTGAGTGAACATAAATTAGCCTGAGAATTGAGCTGTAGGGCATTCCAACATGTAGAAGTTGGGAAGATGAGACTAAATCAGCAAAGAAAACTGAAAAACAGACACCAGTCAGGTAGGAGGAAAAGCAAGGAAGTGTGATGTTCTAGAAGCAAAGTGAAGATAGTGTCAAGGAGAAGGAAGTAATAAATAAAAAAAAGTTTAATTAAAAATAAGGACTAAGAAAGGTAAAATTTATAGAAATGACTATTAAATACTATTTTTAGATTATAAAAACTAACTGCATATGTTCAGGATGGGAAGAGGGACAGGGGACTGGAATATAGTTTTCAACTATAAATGGGGGAAAAAGACTTAGCATATTAGTTGTATAGAAATGAAGAAACAGTCTTGCCTGATTACCAACGAATATAATTCAGTTTTGACTGAGCTAACAGGAGTACAGCATATGCGACAAGGAAGGTTTAACCAGTTGCACTGCACTCAACAACCACTCTGGGAGCACTGGTTCTAGCAACTGGTGCAGCACCACGTTCAGGACACTGGTGCATCACCAAGTTCCCAAGGAAAGTGATTTCTGTGGTCAAAGTACATGAAACAATGTCATCTGAGGAAAATCGGAAGGAGTGGGAAATTCATTTCAGAACTGGGGGCTATAAAGGTTATCTTCAAAGTGAAGAGGTATTACACTGTTATTTATGATCCCAGAGGAGAGATGTTACCCAAAAGTAGATATTAAACTTACAGAAAATCTTCTAACAATTAGAACACTCAAGTGTTAAATGGGCTGTTGATGAGGCGGTACTTTCTTAATGATTCTGCAATAAGCAGAGGAACACATTCACTGAAGTGGCAGAGGGCTGTGGCATCAGAACTTGGCTGGGCATTGGACAGGATGATGTCTAAGATTCTGTTCAGTTCTGGGCTGTTATAACAGAGGTGAATCTACTTTGAAAATTATAGTCTCCCCCCCTCCCACACACTATGTTATGTATACGCTACAGGGAGAAAATAACTTGTTTAATGTACATCTAATTTGGAGCCCTGTAGAAGGGAATGAGGATGACTTAGTGGAGATACGAGAGCAAGAGAAAACTCAAAGTGGAAAAGATACATGTTTAAATGCTGTAAGATGGTCTAGACATTTGGTTAGAGAAGAGGAAAAATATATGAGCAATTAAAGAGTGAGAATATTAGATAGGGGAGACTGGTTTATACTTGGGAAGAGTTTCATCTGGTTATGAATTTCAATTTCATTCAAAGAGGAACTTTTGAGAAGGAAACGCTTTCGGGAAGAGAAGTGCCAGACGATGAAAACAGATAGGTAGCCATTCTTGTGGTTTGGGATCAATAAACTAAAACACGCTGGAGTAAGGGTGAGACCAGGAGGACACCAGCGAGAATGGAAGGTAAAGGGGGAGGCCCATCAGAAGAAACTCTGGCCTCTGGCAGAGGTCTGAATGGAGGCCCGAGAAAGTTCAAAATAAGATGGTGATGAGCTCAGGACAGTCTGGGGACAACCAAAGATAAATGGAGAAAGGGCAGGGAGGAGCCCATGAGGTGAGAAGGTGGTAGGCTCCGGATGACAGACAACAGCATATGGTCCTAGATCTTGGAACTATATGCTAAGGTTGCTGTGCAAGAATGCTTCTCAGATGGGACAGTTCTGACCTCTCTATCCTCAGTTCTCATACTGACTGTAAACACAAAAGGGTCCTGTGCTGATTTTGGCTAGTTTAGTTGGCATTTTGGGCTTCTCTAATCTTTAGTATTTAGCAGTTAGGCTGAAGGAGCTCTGTCAGAGGCTCTGCTGTGTTGCCAAAAGAAAGCAATTATTTCTTCTGGGTGAGTAACTGGGAGGGGACAATGTCATATCTGGGTTGCATGATGTGGTACACTCCTAACCGATCTTTCCTGCTTCCACTCTCTCCCCTATAATTCATTCTACACAGAGTAAAAACTCATTACTTTTAAAACAATCAGATCATGCTGCTCTCTTGCTTAAAATCCTCCAGTGGTTTCCTACCACACTTGGAATAAAAGCCAAATTTTCACTCTCTGTTCTCATCTCTTGGCCCTTACTCTCTGACTTCATCTAGCACATTCTTGCTCATCAAATTCCAGCACACTGCCTTCTCTGCTTCTGGTACACACCCACTTCAGATGCTGGGAGTCATCAACTTCCTGTTCTGCTCAACTGGAATACTCTTCCCTTCAGTCTTTACAGAGTTGGCTCCTTCTTAGCTTCAGTATCACCTTCCCAGAGAAGCCTCCCCTGACCACTCCATCTACACAAGTCACTCTGCTGTGCTACTCTGCTCTATTTTCTCGTATCACTATCACTAGCTGAAATTATCTTACTCATCTACTGGTTTGTCATCTTTTTCTCCTGTTAGACTGCAAGCTCCATAGAGTGAGTATTCTGTTCACCACTGGATCGCTAATACCTTGATAAATGTCTGGCACATAAATGGTCAGTAAATCAGATCAGATCAGTCGCTCAGTCGTGTCCAACTCTTTACGACCCCATGAATCGCAGCACGCCAGGCCTCCCTGTCCATCACCAACTCCCGAAGTTCACCCAGACTCACGTCCATCGAGTCAGTGATGCCATCCAGCCATCTCATCCTCTGTCATCCCCTTCTCCTCGTGCCCCCAAGCCCTCCCAGCGTCAGACTCTTTTCCAACGACTCAACTCTTCGCATGAGGTGGCCAAAGGACTGGAGTTTCAGCTTCAGCATCATTCCTTCCAAAGAAATCCCAGGGCTGATCTCCTTCAGAATGGACTGGTTGGATCTCCTTGCAGTCCAAGGGACTCTCAAGAGTCTTCTCCAACACCACAGTTCAAAAGCATCAATTCTTCAGTGCTCAGCCTTCTTCACAGTCCAACTCTCACATCCATACATGACCACAGGAAAAACCATAGCCTTGACTAGACGAACCTTTGTTGGCAAAGTAATGTCTCTGCTTTTGAATATGCTATCTAGGTTGGTCATAACTTTCCTTCCAAGGAGTAAGCGTCTTTTAATTTCATGGCTGCAGTCACCATCTGCAGTGATTTTGGAGCCCCCAAAAATAAAGTCTGACACTGTTGCCACTGTTTCCCCATCTATTTCCCATGAAGTGATGGGACTGGATGCCATGATCTTCATTTTCTGAATGCTGAGCCTTAAGCCAACTTTTTCACTCTCCACTTTCACTTTCATCAAGAGGCTTTTTAGTTCCTCTTCACTTTCTGCCATAAGGGTGGTGTCATCTGTATATCTGAGGGTATTGATATTTCTCCCGGCAATCTTGATTCCAGCTTGTGTTTCTTCCAGTCCAGCATTTCTCATGATGTACTCTGCATAGAAGTTAAATAAGCAGGGTGACAGTATACAGCCTTGACGTACTCCTTTTCCTATTTGGAACCAGTCTGTTGTTCCATGTCCAGTTCTAACTGTTGCTTCCTAACCTGCATACAAATTTCTCAAGAGGCAGATCAGGTGGTCTGGTATTCCCATCTCTTTCAGAATTTTCCACAGTTTATTGTGATCCACACAGTCAAAGGCTTTGGCATAGTCAACAAAGCAGAAATAGATATTTTTCTGGAACTCGCTTGCTTTTTCCATGATCCAGCGGATGTTGGCAATTTGATCTCTGGTTCCTCTGCCTTTTCTAAAACCAGCTTGAACATCAGGAAGTTCATGGTTCACATATTGCTGAAGCCTGGCTTGGAGAATTTTGAGCATTACTTTACTCACGTGTGAATTGAGTGCAATTGTGCAGTAGTTTGAACATTCTTTGGCATTGCCTTTCTTTGGGATTGGAATGAAAACTGACCTTTTCCAGTCCTGTGGCTACTGCTGAGTTTTCCAAATTTGCTGGCATATTGAGTGCAACACTTTCACAGCATCATCTTCCAGGATTTGGAATAGCTCCACTGGAATTCCATCACCTCCACTAGCTTTGTTCGTAGTGATGCTTTCTAAGGCCCACTTGACTTCACATTCCAGGATGTCTGGCTCTAGGTCAGTGATCACACCATCGTGATTATCTGGGTCGTGCAGATCCTATTTGTACAGTTCTTCTGTGTATTCTTGCATCTCTTCTTAATATCTTCTGCTTCTGTTAGGTCCATACCATTTCTGTCCTTTATCAAGCCCATCTTTGCATGAAATGTTCCTTTGGTATCTCTGATTTTCTTGAAGAGATCTCTAGTCTTTCCCATTCTGTTGTTTTCCTCTATTTCTTTGCATTGATAGCTGAAGAAGGCTTTCTTATCTCTTCTTGGTCAGTAAATAGCAATTAATAAAGATTTGCTAAAGCAATGGAGGAGAGAGAGACAGAGACAGAGAGAGGGAGAGAACTGGTTTTAGCAAGGTATACCGAAGGCATGAAGGACTTGGATGTCTCCTTCTTACCTTACAGGGAGAAGAACGTGAGACATGGGCAACTCTTCTTTAGATGTTAAGAATGGGTGCAGGAAATGGAGCCCTGGTGTCGGTCCTTAGTACACACTGGTATTTACTAACACTGCCAGTCATGGCTATTTCCCAGCTTCTTATTTTGTTTCTAGCCCAGGTGCTAGGTGCCCAAAGGGGAGCTGCTAGGATATTTAGTCTCTCTCCTTAAGGGAATCTTTACATTTGAAGACATACTCAGGACAAAGATATAGTGAATTAGAAGCAGACAGATATCAAGTCATAGGTATAAATAATAGGGGCCTTCTCACATGTCTGAAGCAAGAATTTTTTAATTTTTATTTTTATTCAATTATATAGGATAGGATTGGATTGCAAAAGACAGAAGTTAAAAATAATAAAGGTTTGGGGTCCTAAAATCTGTTCATATGACTAGAATCATGAGAAGCATAAGGTAATCAGGAGGAAAAAGAGCCAACTTTGGATGAAAGCCAATGAGCTTAGAATCTGACATATTAAATATCAGTTCCTGGAAGAAACTGCAAGTAGGAATTCCAAGAGGAAATGTCTATCAGGGCCTTGTTTATGAATACAGTTTATGCCTTAATTTTACTTGCTCTGGCTTAACTTACTTTTCCCTATTATCTTTTATTATAATTCTTTAATTTTTTAAAATTATTTTTTAAAATTTTAATTGGAGGCTAATTACTTTACAATATTGTGGTGGTTTTTGCCATACATTTACATAAATCAGCCATGGGTGTACATGTGTTCCCCATCCTGACCGTCCCTCCGACCTGCCTCCCCATCCCATCCCTCAGGGTCATCCCAGTGCACCAGCCCTGAGCACCCTGCCTCATGCATCAAACCTGGACTGGAGATCTATTTCACATATGAATAAAAAGACACACATACTCTGTAACCCAACTCAATTCTTTTTGGAACAGGTTGGGGTATAATAAATGCATATATAAAAGCTACCTTGGGCACGAGGTCAGGCTGACAAACATGTTAGTCCTGTCTGCCCCCTTCCTTGTCCCACTCTTTGAAGAAGAATTAGCAAAATTCATGTTTATAATGTGAGGAAACAGGCATTGAGAAGCTAAAGAATCTGTCACTTGTCACAGAACTCGGAGAGCAGGACCAGCATTCATATTTCTCTGTCTCCCAAACCCATGCTCTTCAATGCAACTCGATAAAAGGATCTTCCTCTTGAGATCCTGCTCCCCAGAGTCCTAGAATCAGTGTGGGTTCAGCTGCAAGTGTATCCCAGACTGATTCTGCTATGCTAAGTCTGGTGAGCCTGCATACATACTGACAGACTTCCTTCATCATATCCTATCCCCTTTGGGAGTTGTGGCCAGTGAAGGCTGCCCCTAAATGCTGGCCCTGTGGGTCAGGCCAAGACAGCCCCCTTTTTCTGGGATAGTGCCTAGCACACAGTAGACACACAGTGTGAATCGTAGCAATGAGGAGATAATCCTTCTGTCCTTACAAGTCAACTACTGCTTTATTACCAGCTGGGATAGATCTCTTAGAAATCTCTCTACTAACATTTGCTTAATTGTGAATATAGAGACAGTCCAGAGATTCCTGTATTCTTCTCACTTTCCAAACCTGAAGGATGGGGATGGTCACTCTTCCTTGGAAGTCTAGAGGCTGTAATGACCCCCTGGACAGCGTGAGGAGTGCTGGGAGATAACTCACGAGGTGCCCTTCACCTGGGGCACGTAAACGGTGTTCAACGAATGTTATTTCCTTTAGTTCCACTTGCTTAATTCTATTGTATTTACTTCAATTCCCATCTCCCAATACTAGCAAGCCTTTTTTTCTGAGGGCAGTGGCTAAAGATACCAAGAGAAGGGTGATAACCGCGCACATGAGAGTGCAAAGAGGCAAGAGTACAGATGAGAACAGGACACTGGGAACACTGGTCTCCAGGGCAGGCTGGAATGTGGCCGCCTGTATGTTTCAAACATGGCCACAGCAGTATTTCTGGTATCATATGCTCTTCTAGAACCTTTATATTCCCCACAAACAGATGGAAGTCTATTTCTCTTCCCTTTGAAGCTGGGTGGGACTCTGTCGCCGCTTTGCTAAAGTGAACTCAGTGGTGGGATACTGCATGACCCCTGACCTAGGTCATAAAACATGACATGGTTTCTACTTGGCTCTCTCCTTTGTCAGGATGCTCCTCCTTTGAAGCTGTCACCATGCTGTGAGGAAGCCCAAGTTGGCCTGTGCAGAGAGACCACAAGGAAAGGCCCCTAGCAAACAGTGGGCAGGAGACTGCAGAGAGGAGAGGACACAGGTGAGAGCGGACGTGTGTGAACAGGCTCAAAGATGACTCCAGCCTCCCAACTGAGGCCCAGACCCTGTGAAACAAAGAAAGCCATTCTCTCTGCGTCTGATGGAATTCCTGACACACAGAATCTGTGAGATGGATAGACTGTTGTCTCGTGTCAGTAAGTTTTGGGGTAATCTATTACACAGCCACAGTAACTGGAACAAGAAGAAAAACAAAGGAGAGTGTGTGGTAGGGTGAGGCCGGAGAAGAGTGGGGTTAGGACAGTCTGAACGTTGCCAAGTAGTGAGCGAGACTAGTGCTAGAAGGCAGCATTGGGGACACATCGCAGCTTGGTATAAGGAGAGGCTCTTAAAGCGTTAAAACTGCCCAGTGCCTGCATAGGCTCCCCCAGTCCCCTGTCAATGAAGATACTCGAATACAAACTGAGAAAGGTTATTGAAGAGATTAAAATCTGAACCAAAGACTGGGTTCAGGTGACTGTAAGGTTCCTTCCAGTCGGTGGAACACGACAGCAGGTTAGAGCTGGCTCACAAGGAAGACAGATGAGACAGAGGTGACATCTGGAGTCTGACGCCTGGGACACCGGTGACACCATACATGAGGGACTGAAAAGGACTCTTCTTTTCCATTCCTCTTGTCTCTTGCCCAGACTTTCTGTGACCGCTCCCATACATTTTCACATGATAACTTCCAAACATGGTCCTTAGTAGGTCACTGCCCCAATTAAAGGCTTTTAAAAAAGATTTATTTATTCCCTTGGTGGCATGCGGGATTTTTAGCTGTTAGCGCATGAACCCTTGTGTTCTGTTGTGTTAGTCGCTCAGTTGTGTCCGACTCTTTGCGACCCCACACACTGTAGCCCGCCAGGCTCCTCTATCTGTGGGATTCTCCAAGGCAAGAATACTGGAGTGGGGTTGCCATTCCCTTCTCCACGGGATCTTCCCAACCCAGGGATCGAACCCAGGTCTCCCACATTGTGGGCAGACTCTTTACTGACTGAGCCACCAGGGAAGTCCTAGTTGTGAACTCTTGGTTGTGGCATATGGGATCTATTAATAGCTTCCTGACCAGGGACCAAACTCGGGCCCCTTGCACTGGGAATGTGGAGTCTTAACCACTGGACCACCAGGGAAATCCCCTGATCAAAGGATTTTATTGACACCACTGTCACCACCACAGTCAGCAGGTCATTTTATATATCACACAGTATTTTTATATTTATTATCTCACTTGAACATCATAACAGCTTGGGAGGTACTAAAACCACTACTACATACATCTCAAAAGCCAGCTGAAGCACGTACTTGGTTCATTCTTCATATTTTTTTGCTTTGATGTTTTTGCTTATGCTATTTTCTTTGTCTAGGTTTTTCTCAACTCTAAATGTTCCAACCCTTTTTATCTTTAAAGGCCCAGATTAAAATTTAGCTGCTCTAGAAAACAGCTGATTCCTGCAACTAAGAGTGGTCTCTCCCTCGTCTGAATTCTGTCAATGATGACATGATAATCCAATATGTATCAAGCAATTACTATGTGCCAAGCAGCATGCCGAGTGCTTTCTCTATGTTATCGTCTATCTTCTGTATTGCTCTCTACCTTATACCACGGATATTTGTATACACCTCTTCTTTACTAGCTTACCAGCTCCTTGAGGATATGATCAATGTCTGAGTCATTTTTGTTTTCTCCTAAGTCTAGCACGGGGCCTGGCACAGAGCAAGCACTATATAAATATTTGTCTAATGAATGAATGAATAATTCAGGCAGGCAGAGTTAAAGTTTACCTTTGCTCGAACAAATGGTTTTCAAGCACCCTTAAACACTTGAGAAGCACTCATTTATATCCACATAATTAATGGGCTAAATTACAAATCATTCTTATCTTTTTAAGACCCAGGTTTCTAGGGACCTTGGCTAGAATCTGTTTGTCAGTGTCGTTTACAGATGTAAAACTGGAAAACCACAAATACACATATTAACAGACTTCTTTTTGTGCAAAAATATTGTAGAATTCAGAACATTTTTTTTTTCAACCAATCAGAATTAGCTAATTTTTACAAGTTTCTCTCTCTCATCTGTGCGGTCATAAAGACTGTAAACTCTTTCACTTTGAATCCCACTACTTCTTGGCCCACCTGCTATATGACTTTGCATAGTTATGAATTTAGAAATGATTGCTGACTCATTTAAAAACCTGTGTTGGTTGCAACGTGTAATTACTCATTATGGTTCTGATCCCATCAGTTCAGCTAAGGAGCCAGCACCTTAAGGGCACCGCAGGGAGCCTCAGCCAATTATGGCAGTTGAGTCACTGCCCCAAGATTTGAAAACTATCCTCTTTTCTTTACTTCTTGTAGGCCCAAGAATGGAAAACTGACAACAGTAAAGGCTAAACAGGCATTTCAGAAAGTTGTATTACAGATTGTTGAAGTTTGTTGACGTGATCAAGAAATTATAGCTGGTGAAAAATTCCCATATTAAAATTCTGATGTATTCCTAATATAAAATCAATCCTTTTCACCTGAAGATTGCACTTTCAATTTTTACTAAAGAAATGGAAGTTATTGTCTAAAACCAAGGCCTGGTACAAAAATAATCAGTTAGTACTTCCCCCACCCACACTGAAGCAGAGATTAACAGAGTACATTCTGACACCTAAATTGTCTTCCACAAAACCTAGGAAAAAATTGGAAGATTAAGGGCACAATAGGAGGGAAAGCAAAGGCAGACCTGCTCTAATCACCACCACAAAGGCCGCCACTGGTGACTGCAGAGTGTTTACTCAAAGCCCTGCGCTATCCATCAGTGTCCGGAATTATCTCAGGTCTGCCAGTTCACAAGAGGCAATTTTTGAAGGCTTCTCTGGCTCCCCTTTGTCTCTTATTCCTGTTGGTCACAAAAGGGCTTTGAGGACAAGCCCTGCTCGACACCCTGGCTCTGGCTGGCTTCTCCACACAGCCCAAACAAGAATTATGTGAATTACTCCTGTAGAACAACCACCACGCTACCTTTCTCCCCAGGCACGGCTGTGACCGTGTGCCGAAACCCTGTTGAAGTGCTTTCAACAGGCCACTCTAGTTCACAATTTAGAAATACAATTTCTATGAAGATACGGAAGTAGTAAAAAATGGTCTCTAACTATTAGAGGTAAACAAATCAGAAGAGACAGGAAAACTCCCTGTATTCCTGTAGCTCGGCAGTGCTCAGGAAATGCTGGAAGACAGAAAGACCAGAGGAAGAAAAGCAGTGAGAGATCATTCTTCTCTCTGTCTCAGAAACAGATAATACTGATACTGCTAAGAATTTCTTAGTAGTATAAGAAATAAATTGAGTATAAATTGAGCCAGGGAACTACCTGGACCTGCTTTCGTAAGAAGGCTTACTAATAGAAATCTGCTGAGTAACTTGAGGTTGGGGAAGGAAATTATACTGGGAAAAAAACAGATTAAGAATTCTTAAAAACTACTAGAAACATCACTTTGCTGACAAAGGTCCATATAGTCAAAGCTATGGTTTTTCCAGTAGTTATGTATGGATGTGGGAGTTGGACCCTAAAGAAGGTTGACTGCCAAAGAATTGATGTTTTCAAACTGTGGTGCTGGAGAGGACTCTTGAGAGTCCCCTGGACAGCAAGGAGATCAAACTAGTCAATCCTACAGGAAATAAACCTGGAATTTCAGTGTAAGAACTGGTGCTGAAGCTGAAGCTCCAATACTTTGGCCATCTGATGCGAAGAGCTGATTCATCGGAAAAGTCCCTGATGCTGGGAAAGATTTAAGGCAAAAAGAGAAGGGGGTGACAGAGGATGAGATAGTTGGATGGTATCACTGACTCAATGGACATGAGTTTGAGCATGACATGAGAGTGAAGGACAGGGAAGTCTAGTGTGCTGCAGTTCATGGGGTTGCAGAGTCAGACATGACTTAGTGATTGAACAACAAAAAACTACTAAGGGTTAATCACTGACTTATTTAAAATCCAGTTGTATATGTACATATAAATAATTATACTTCATTTTATGAGCATACATACAACACACGTGTGTGTGTATGCATGCTAAGTTGCTTCAGTTGTGTCGGACACTTTGCGACCCCATGGACTGTAGCCTGCCAAGCTCCTCTGTCCGTGGGATTTCCAAGCAAGAATACTGGGATGGGTTGGCATGCCCTGCCCTTCAGGGGATCCTCCTGGCCCAGGGGTCGAACCCTCATCTCCTGTGTCTCCTGCACTGGCAGGCAGGCTCTCCACCAGCAGTGTCATCTGGGAAGCCCAGACACACAGACACACACATACGGACTGCTGTTTCACACATAAACTTTACGCACACACCTGCATGCACACACACTCACACTCTGGTCTGCTTGGATAATCTTAGGCGTGTCTAGAATCATGGAAAATGGTGGTGTATATCCTACAATTTGGAGACCATCTCATCTACTGCTCAAAAATTTCATCAGAAACCTGGGAGTCACTCTGGAGTCCTCATTTCCTTTTATGCTCCCATGTTATCAAGCTTTATGTCATCTCACTTACATTTATTCTGTGTCCTCACTGTATCTGTTCCTCTCTGTTTTCACTGTCTCCACAGGTCCTCAACATTTAAAAAGCCTACTCCTAAGGCGAGGGTGGGATGATTTGAGAGAATAGCATTGAAACATGTATATTATCATATGTGAAACAGATGGCCAGTCCAGGTTCGATGCATGAGACAGGGTGCTCGGAGCTGGTACACTGCGATGACCCTGAGGGATAGGATGGGGAGGGAAGGGGGAGTGGGCTTCAGGATGGGGAACACATATATACACATGGCTGATTCATGTCAATGTATGGCAAAACCACTACAATATTGTAAAGTAATTAGCATCCAATTGAAATGAATAAATTTTAAAAAATAAAATAAAAAGCCTACTCCTTCTAGTGGGCTCAAGCCTACTAGACTCAAGCCATTCCAGCCATTTCTATACTTTTCAGGAGTGATCATCCTATATTGGAAATGTGAACATTTATGGAGCTCACTGAATATCTAATCTCCTGCCACCCTTCACAGTTACCCTATTATAAACCACATCAAACTGAACATGAGACAATGTCTTCTATATCCATAACTCTTAGTTTGGGCTGTCCCCCAAACAGACCCTGAAACAAAGATATGGTTGTATGATGTCTACCTGTGAGGAAGTAGAGAAGGAAAAGAGGGCAGGGAGAAAAGTCAATCAAGTATGTGTTAATGAACAGGTTACCACTCTCCAAGGGGCCCCTTGGAGAGATTGTAAGGAACACACTTCAGGATTGTCCCATTGAGGGTTGGTGGAGCTGGGATGTTATCCACCAATTTATTGTTGGAGAGTGATTCCTGGGTGTTAATTCTCCTGTACTTCTAGCAAACAGCTACTTGTCCAGAGAATATCCCCAGGTAGTGAAATACAGGAAGTCACTGGCAGGTGACCACCTAATAGGCCTCAGGTACCAATAACACCTGCTATATCATGCAGTACCCTTATGCCCTTTCTCCCAAATGAATTCTTTCCTCCACTTGTCTTCTGGATCCTTTACAAATTAGTCACTGAAGCCCTTCTTGACCTCCTCTGGAAGGGCTTTATTTCCTTTTCTGTGCACCCTCTCTTCTGCTGCAGCTATTACATTGTAGCTATTAATTCACAAGTCTGACCCTCTGACAGACTCTGGGCTCCCTGAGGAGCTTCAGTACTTAGCTTGGAGTCTTATGCCAGCAAATTTGGAAAACTCAGCAGTGGCCACAGGACTGGAAAAGGTCAGTTTTCATTCTAATCCCAAAGAAAGGCAATGCCAAAGAATGCTCAAACTACCGCACAATTGCACTCATCTCACACGCCAGTAAAGTAATGCTCAAAATTCTCCAAGCCAGGCTTCAGCAATATGTGAACCGTGAACTTCCTGATGTTCAAGCTGGTTTTAGAAAAGGCAGAGGAACCAGAGATCAAATTGCCAACATCTGCTGGATCATGGAAAAAGCAAGAGAGTTCCAGAAAAGCATCTATTTCTGCTTTATTGACTATGCCAAAGCCTTTGACTGTGTGGATCACAATAAACTGTGGAAAATTCTGAAAGAGATGGGAATACCAGACCATCTGATCTGCCTCTTGAGAAATTTGTATGCAGGTCAGGAAGCAACAGTTAGAACTGGACATAGAACAACAGACTGGTTCCAAATAGGAAAAGGAGTTCGTCAAGGCTGTATATTGTCACCCTGTTTATTTAACTTATATGCAGAGTACATCATGAGAAACGCTGGGCTAGAAGAAACACAAGCTGGAATCAAGATTGCCGGGAGAAATATCAATCACCTCAGATATGCAGATGACACCACCCTTATGGCAGAAAGTGAGGAGGAACTAAAAAGCCTCTTGATGAAAGTGAAAGAGGAGAGTGAAAAAGTTGGCTTAAAGCTCAACATTCAGAAAGCGAAGATCATGGCATCCGGTCCCATCACTTCATGGGAAATAGATGGGGAAACGGTGGCAACAGTGTCAGACTTTATTTTTGGGGGCTCCAAAATCACCGCAGATGGTGACTGCAGCCATGAAATTAAAAGACGCTTACTCCTTGGAAGGAAAGTTATGACCAACCTAGATAGCATATTCAAAAGCAGAGACATTACTTTGCCAAGAAAGGTTCGTCTAGCCAAGGCTATGGTTTTTCCTGTGGTCATGTATGGATGTGAGAGTTGGACTGTGAAGAAGGCTGAGCGATGAAGAATTGATGCTTTTGAACTGTGGTGTTGGAGAAGACTCTTGAGAGTCCCTTAGACTGCAAGGAGATCCAACCAGTCCATTCTGAAGGAGATCAGCCCTGGGATTTCTTTGGAAGGAATGATGCTAAAGCTGAAACTCCAGTACTTTGGCCACTTCATGCTAAGAGTTGACTCATTGGAAAAGACTCTGATGCTGGGAGGGATTGGGGGAAAGAGGAGAAGGGGACGACAGAGGATGAGATGGCTGGATGGCATCACGGACTCTATGGACGTGAGTCTGAGTGAACTCTGGGAGTTGGTGATGGACGGGAGGCCTGGCGTGCTGCGATTCATGGGGTTGCAAAGAGTCAGACACGACTAAGCGACTGATCTGATCTGATCTGATCTGGCCCAGGCAGATGTTCAGTCACTGTCTACTAGACAAGGACATGTTTGTGTGTGTTAAAGAGAAGAGGACACTGTCCTCCACATATGTAACTGAGAAAGTCTTCAAAGAAACAAAATGTATGTTCCCATATTCTGAATAATATAAAGGCATGTGTGTAAGAGGGAACACCAGCAGAGGAATCTTGGGTCCTAATTCAAATTATTTTGGCTCAGCTGCTTTCCCTATCTATGAGTGGCTATGAATGACCTTTAGGCTTCTTTCAAGTCCCACAGATTTCAAGTGACTGAATCCATGTGTAAGGGAACGCTGATGCCCACAAACTACACAACACCCCATATATGGAAATGTTTGTGTGTGACATTCATTTGGATTCAAGGGAAGAGTACAGATGACAAAGACTTGAGATGCTGGCAGGTTTATAATGGCGTGTACACAAAAGAGCCAGTGTTGGAAGGGTCTTCTGGGTGAGAGGATCCCTTCCAGGGAGTGGCCAGGCTACTGCACAGAGCGAGTTGGGCAGCATGGCGGCCTCTAAGCTGGCAGGTGCCGATGCCCTGGATGGATCCCTGTTACTGCTGCTACTGGAACTTACCTAGGTCACAGACCTACAAATAGCCCCTTCCTGAGTTCTCATCAAATCCCTGGAAGGTAGGCTCTGGCTACATTTCTAGAGGGAACAGACTAAGTGTAATAGTGACTAAAGGCCATGTTTGACTTCCTTGACACTAAGACAGTCTTAATCTTCCTAGAAATGTGACTGGGGCTGGAGGGACTGGGTAAGAATAAAGAAGAATACGTGACTATCAAGGTCCTATGTAGAACAGACCAACAAATGTTGAGGAAGTTAATTTCTGAAAACAAATTCTCTTTTAAGAATAGAGACATTAGTACTGTGGTACACTGAACATGGCTGTATAAGATTTGTTTAAGTAATTGGACTTCATTAGCTTCAAATAGTTTCTTTCTTGATAAATCCCTACATATACCTATATGTATACACACATATATATACAGATATATATATATCTATGGGGTTCTCTGGTAGCTCAGCTGGAGACCCGGGTTTGATTCCTGGGTAGGGAAGATCCCCTGGAGAAGGGATAGGCTACTCACTCCAGTAGTCTTGGGCTTCCCTGGTGGCTCAGAGGGTGAAGAATCTGCCTGCAATGCGGGAGACCTGGGTTCAATCCCTGGGTTGGGAAGATTCCCCTGGAGGAAGGCATGGGAACCTACTCCAGTATTCTTGCCTGGAGAATCCCTATGGACAAAGAGGAGCATAGCGGGCTACAGTCCATGGCGTCGCAAAGAGTCGGACATGACTGAGCAACTAAGCACAGCACAGCATATATATATATGTATATATATATTATATATTTATAATATAATTATATATATTATATATATATAATTGGTATACAGTGCTATTTAGATTTTAATTGTAAGAAAATTATTTTACTGAATATCCTCAATACGTCTGAGGGATATGTCATATTCCTGTCAGAAACACTGAGTCACTATTGCAAATGATTCTTAACTTGGTAGGTGGGGAGAGAAAAGAACACGAGGTGGTTACTGTCTCTCTTAGAAAATCACTGCTTTTGAGGACAGTCCACAGGATGGGGTCGGGGTTTTAGAGAGTCAACCAGGCTACTAGTAGTTCCTGATACACTGGCTATAAGCATGCCCACGGGGCATGAGTGACTTCATGGAGTTATTGTCTTTGGATGGCTCCTCTCTTATTCATAGAGATACCTTGGAAGAAGGAACAAAGGGGAAAATAAAGAACCTAGCAGGCTGTAACTGATGGTCAGGGCACTGTGAGGCTGTGCCATGTTATACTGATGATCTGACTTGATTGGCCTAGGCGATGTTACTGACTGCCTGACTCAAGAAAAATCACTTGATTCCTCTGGATCTCAGTGAAAGAAGGCCTGGATGGTCTCTTATAGAAATTTTAGAAAAGTTAATGACACCAACAAGAAAAACAGGCTCCAACAGGAGCTTGTAGCCAGGGAAAATGAGAAACATTAGACAAGTCTCAGTATGGGAAGCCAATAAGGACAGAGGTAGCACGAATATGAAAAGAGGCCAAGATGACCATGTACATCCCTATGAAATGACTCCAGAATGAGCAAAGTCCAAGAGATGTTTCAAAAGTGGAGTCCAGACTGACATCCAGTAGAGGCCTTACCTTCCGGTGACAGCAAAGCAGAGCGTGCACATTCCCTGTAAGAGTCCTGCGGCATGCTGCAGAAAGGCAGCCATCTTGGGATTCTCATCCACTGGGCCTTGCACCGAGAGGAAGCAGCCACAAAGCTTGTCGATCAGACCGATGTTCACCACGTAGCTAGATGTGGGGACAAATATGTGTTACCAATGTGCATAGCCTGGTAACATCTTTCCCTTCAAAAAGTGAAAGTGAAAGTTGCTCAGTCGTGTCCGACTCTGTGACCCCATGGATGTGGCCTCCCAGGCTCCTCTGTCCCTGGAATTCTCTATGCCAGAACACTGGAGTGAGTAGTTGTTCCCCTCTCCAGGCATCTTCCCAACCCAGGGATTGAACCCAGGTCTCTTGCATTGCAGGCAGATTCTTTACTGGCTGAGCCAACAGGGAAGCCCTCACCTTCAAAGAGAAACCTTAATAAACACAGGCTTAGGCCTTTCTAACAAGCAAAGACAACACAGGTTTGAATATAACATCTTATGCAACTATTTCCTTAGATTTATCCCTGAATAATCAGTTATTTCTATGAATGGTTCTGTTTACTTCTGTTGGCTACTCTAATGCTATTTTCTTCAAGAAAGTGATTATCTGATCATTCTCACCAGTCTGCTGCTGCTAAGTTGCTGCAGTCGTGTCCGACTCTGTGCGACCCCATAGACTACAGCCCACCAGGCTCCCCCGTCCCTGGGATTCTCCAGGCAAGAGTACTGGAGCGGGCTGCCATTTCCTTCTCCAGTGCATGAAAGTGAAAAGTGAAAGTGAAGTCGCACCAGTCTAGAGTCTGACAATAACTGAAATGATTTTTAAGGATCTCTATACTCTTGAAAAGGAATACTTCATAAAGTACTAGGAGCTAAATTCACTAGAATGCAAGGATACAGGATGATTCTACTTAGGCACTCTTGTTATAACCTAAACTTCCAATGCCACTGTAGATTCTCTACTTTTTAAAAATCTTATCACCATTAAGAGTATAATAAGCACCAAGAATCCAATTGCCCTCTGTTATGAAAAATACCAGTTCTGAGAGTTGACAGTATCACTTAAGAAGTTACTCTCATCTTTTCAGTCTATTAAACAGTTTTCTAGAACTGTTTATTAACCCAGATCAACAATAGTAGCTCTTAGTCCACAAAGCAGAAATAATTGAAAATATCTGAAGACTATAAAGTACCTTGTAGATAAATCAGCCTTAGCTTAGAGATTTTGTACCTATTCAGTGCTACTGCATTCACATATATGAAAAGTGAAGGACTCTGAATACAGCAGTTCTGAAAATCAACACATACAATCTTTCAGTGATATGTGCAAAGGAACTGATGTTTCTGCTTGTAAGTGCACTAAAATCCCTGTCACTATTCATTTACTAATACACTTCTTTTGTAAAAAGGAGAATCTGATGAATAATTCATGTTGGTAGCCTCTTTTAAGTTTACTATTTACAAGGCATAAAATAATGTTCCCTTTCTCTTTTTAAGTTAGGAAATATATTCATCTGGTTACTGAGCATCTCCCACAGTTTTAAAATTGGAAAATATGAAATGATGACCACCAGCTCTATTATCTTACAATAAAGGAAAATGACATATTGACATATTGAACCCTTGTCCCACAAGTTTCTGGATGACCATGGGCAAATTACGTTACCCTTCTTAGTCTGTTTTCTTTTTGATATAACAGTGTTAGTAGAAGGTTCTTGTGATAAGTGACTGATAAGCTAATACATGCAAAGAACTTGAAATATTTTATTATTAGTTTTATTGTTACTAGTAATAATGGCAGTATTTTAAAAAATGCATGCATACTTACTAGTCATAAATACAATGAAAAATTAACACAACACAAAATACCATTTCACAAATATTAGACTGATAAAAATCACTAAGTATGTTAACATAAACACTGATAAGAATATGAGGAAATGGGACTCCTATCCTTTACTAATGGGAAGTGTACTCTTTGGAGAACAATTTGATGTTACTTGGTAAAGTTGAACATGGATTTATCATAGGATTCAAAATTCTTACTGTAGGCATATGCACTTGAGAAACTCCCATACAGGTGCAAAAGAAGCTTATACAAGGATATTCACTGTATCATTGCTTGAAATAGTGAAAAAATAGAAACTACTGCCCTCAAATAGGTGTACAAACTGGGAATTTATTCATTTAAAAAAATGTCTAGAGCAGTTAAAATGAATTAATCAGAATTATATGCATCAACATAAATAAATTTCAACATGTTATGTGAAAATAGAAATTGAAAGAATTGTATGATAGCATTTATGTAAACTTTAAACACATACAAAAACAGAAATGTTTATGTTTATTATATGAATATATATAAATATATACACACTATACACATATATATTACACATACATATATACAAATAATATAAAAAGTGCATGGGAACTATATATACATACTCTAACTCTCTCAAAAGATAAATCACTGTGTAAGGGAAAGGAATGTAGATGGGGAGTTAGCTGTACCTGCCACATTTGGTTTCTTACCAGTATGAAAAAAGATCTAAGACAATATGGAAAAATGTTATCAGTTACTGAAAAATGATGTCAAGTTGGTACATAGGTATTGATAATTTTGTAAGGTATAGGTTGATAAAGTACATAAACTCATCAGATCAGATCAGATCAGATCAGTCGCTCAGTAGTGTCCAACTCTTTGCAACCCCATGAATCGCAGCACACCAGGCTTCCCTGTCCATCACCAACTCCCAGAGTTCACTCAGACTCACGTCCATAGAGTCCGTGATGCCATCTAGCCATCTCATCCTCTGTCATCCCCTTCTCCTCCTGTCCCCAATCCCTCCCAGCATCAGAGTCTTTTCCAATGAGTCAACTCTTCGAATGAGGTGGCCAAAGTACTGGAGTTTCAGCTTTAGTTATCATTCCCTCAAAAGAAATCCCAGGGCTGATCTCCTTCAGAATGGACTGGTTGGATCTCCTTGCAGTCCAAGGGACTCTCAAGAGTCTCCTCCAACACCACAGTTCAAAAGCCATCAATTCTTTGGCGCTCAGCCTTCTTCACAGTCCAACTCTCACATCCATACATGACCATAGGAAAAACCATAGCCTTGACTAGACAAACCTTTGTTGGCAAAGTAATGTCTCTGCTTTTGAATATGCTATCTAGGTTGGTCATAACTTTCCTTCCAAGGAGTAAGCGTCTTTTAATTTCATGGCTGCAGTCACCATCTGCGGTGATTTTGGAGCCCAGAAAAATAAAGTCTGACACTGTTTCCACCGTTTCCCCATCTATTTCCCATGAAGTGATGGGACCGGATGCCATGATCTTTGCTTTCTGAATGTTGAGCTTTAAGCCAACTTTTTCACTCTCCACTTTCACTTTCATCAAGAGGCTTTTCAGTTCCTCTTCACTTTCTGCCATAAGGGTGGTGTCATCTGCATACCTGAGGTTACTGATATTTCTCCCGGCAATCTTGATTCCAGCTTGTGCTTCTTCCAGTCCAGCGTTTCTCATGATGTACTCTGCATATAAGTTAAATAAACAGGGTGACAATATACAGCCTTGACGAACTCCTTTTCCTATTTGGAACCAGTCTGTTGTTCCATGTCCAGTTCTAACTGTTGCTTCCTGACCTGCATACAAATTTCTCAAGAGGCAGATCAGGTGGTCTTATATTCCCATCTCTCTCAGAATTTTCCACAGTTTATTGTGATCCACACAGTCAAAGGCTTTGGCATAGTCAAAGCAGAAATAGATGCTTTTCTGGAACTCTCTTGCTTTTTTTCATGATCCAGTGGATGTTGGCAATTTGATCTCTGGTTCCCCTGCCTTTTCTAAAACCAGCTTGAACATCAGGAAGTTCATGGTTCACATATTGCTGAAGCCTGGCTTGGAGAATTTTGAGCATTACTTTACTCGTGTGTGAGATGAGTGCAATTGTGCGGTAGTTTGAGCATTCTTTGGCATTGCCTTTCTTTGGGATTGGAATGAAAACTATTCTTTGCAGCCAAAGATGGAGAAGCTCTATACAGTCAGCAAAAACAAGACCAGGAGCTGACTGTGGCTCAGACCATGAACTCCTTATTGCCAAATTCAGACTTAAATTGAACAAAGTAGGGAAAACCACTAGACCATTCAGGTATGACTGAAATCAAATCCCTTATGATTATACAGTGGAAGTGAGAAATAGATTTAAGGGACTAGATCTGATAGATAAGAGTGCCTGATGAACTATGGAATGAGGTTTGTGACACTGTACAGAAGACAGGGATCAAGACCATTCCCATGGAAAAGAAATGCAAAAAAGCAAAATGGCTGTCTGGGGAGACCTTACAAATAGCTGTGAAAAGAAGAGAAGCGAAAAGCAAAGGAGAAAAGGAAAGATATAAACATCTGAATGCAGAGTTCCAAAGAATAGCAAGAAGAGATAAGAAAGCCTTCTTCAGTGATCAATGCAAAGAAATAGAGGAAAACAACAGAATGGGAAAGACTAGGGATCTCTTCAAGAAAATCAGAGATACCAAAGTAACATTTCATGCAAAGATGGGCTCGATAAAGGACAGAAATGGTATGGACCTAACAGAAGCAGAAGATATTAAGAAGAGATGCAAGAATACACAGAAGAACTGTACAAAAAAGAGCTTCACGACCCAGATGGTGTGATCACTAACCTAGAGCCAGACATCCTGGAATGTGATGTCAAGTGGGCCTTAGAAAGCATCACTATGAACAAAGCTAGTGGAGGTGATGGAATTCCAGTTGAGCTATTCCAAATCCTGAAAGATGATGATGTGAAAGTGTTGCACTCAATATGCCAGCAAATTTGGAAAACTCAGCAGTGGCCACAGGACTGGAAAAGGTCCGTTTTCATTCCAATCCCAAAGAAAGGCAATGCCAAAGAATGCTCAAACTACTGCACAATTGCACTCATCTCACATAAACTCCTAGAAAATTTAAATATTTTTGAAGAGAATAATGACAAACCAAAAGAGCATTGACTAAAATAAACAGGAAAAACAAACAAACAAACAAAAAACAAAAGAGCATTGAAACCTGTAAGATAAGGGTTAATGTTTTATTTCCCAGGTTTATTGAGATGCAGTTAATATACACATCCTTTAAGTTTAGGTACACAATGTGATGATTTGTGTATTGATTACAAAATATTACTGTTTTCTAGTTTCACCCCACTGATCAGAGAAGATACTTGATATAATTTCTATGTTTTTGGATTGTTGAGACTTCTTTTGTGGCATAACATAGGATTCATCCTTGAAAATGTTCCATGTGTGTTTGAGAGCAATATGTATTTTGCTGCTGTTGGATGGAGTGCTCTATATATGTCTGTTAGGTCCTTTTGGCCTAAGTGCTGTTTATTTATTTATTTTTTAAATTTTATTTTATTTTTAAACTTTACATAATTGTATTAGTTCTAAGTGCTGTTTAAATCTGCTGTTTCCTTATTGATTTCCTGTCTGGAAGATCTATCTATTATTGTTGGGTGTTTCTTGTTGCTGTGTAGTTGCTAAGTCATGTCTGACTCTTTCACAGCCTCATGGACTGTAGCCTGCCTGGCTCCTTGGCCATGGGGTTTCCCAGGCAAGAATACTGGAGTGGGTTGTCATTTCCTTCTCCAGGAATTTATTGTTGAGAGTGGGGTATTAATGTCCCCACTTATTACTGTATTGTTCTCCATTTAGTTCTGTTAGTATCAGTTTTATATATTTAGGGGCTCTAACGTTGGATACATAAATAATTACTCACTGTCATATCTTTGGTGGATTGACCCCTCTATCATTATATAATGATCTTCTTTGTCTCTTTTAACCATTTTTAGCTTAAAATCTATTTTTGTTGATATAAATATAGCTTCTCTTCCTTTCTTCTGGTTACCATTTCTTTGAAATACGTACACCCCTTTGCTCTCAGTCTTTGTGTCTTTAAAGCTAAAATGAGTCTCTAAGAGTCAGTATGTTGTGGGATATTGTTTTTATCCTTCAGCCTCTCTGTGTCTTTTGATTGGAGAATTTAATCCATTTACCCTTAAAGTAATTACTGGTTGCTAAGGACTTTACTATTGATATTTCACTAATTATTTTCTATTTTTTAGCTCCCTTGCCCTGTGTTCCCTTTCTTGCTGTCTTCATTTGTGATCTGATGACTTTTTGGGACAGTATGCTTTGACTTCTTTATACTAAGTGTATCTACTATAGGTTTTTCTTTGGGAAATCTTTTTATTGCATTCTGTTTTTTTAATTAGTTGATTTTAATTGGAGAATAATTAATTTACAATATTGTGGTGGTTTCTGCCATACATTGACATGAATCAGCCATGGGTGCACATACATGTGTGTCCCCATCCTGAACCCCCCTCCCTTCTCCCTCCCCACCCCATCCCTCTGGGTTGTCCCAGAGAACTGACTTTGAGTGCCCTGCTTCATGTATCAAACTTGTACTGGTCATCTGTTTCACATATAGTAACATACATGTTTCAATGCTATTGTCTCATATCATCCCACCCTCACCTTCTCCCATGTAGTCCAAAAGTCTGTTCTCTACATCTGTGTCTCTTTCACTGCCTTTAAGAGACACATGTACCCCAATGTTCACTGCAGCACTGTTTACAATAGCCAGGACATGGAAGCAACCTAGATGTCCACTGGCAGATGAATGGATAAGGAAGTTGTGGTGTATATTACATTCTGCTTTAAGTTGATAAGTTTGACAGCATACAGAAAATTTATGCAGTTGTCCCTCAGTATCTGTGGGGGATTGGTCCCAGGACCTGCTGTGGATACCAAAACTCACTGATGCTGAAGTCCCATCATTGGCACTCCATATCCTTGGTTCTGCACCTGCGGACTCAACCAACTACAGACTGTGTAGTACTATCAGTTCAGTTCAGTTCAGTCGCTCAGTTGTGTCCGACTCTGCAACCCCATGAATTGCAGCACGCCAGGCCTCCCTGTCCATCACCAACTCCTGGAGTTCACTCAGACTCATGTCCATCGAGTTGGTGATGCCATCCAGCCATCTCATCCTCTGTCGTCCCTTTCTCCTCCTGCCCCCAATCCCTCCCAGCATCAGAGTCTTTTCCAATGAGTCAACTCTTCGCATGAGGTGGCCAAAGTACTGGAGTTTCAGCTTTAGCATCAGTCCTTCCAAAGAAATCCCAGGGCTGATCTCCTTCAGAATGGACTGGTTGGATCTCCTTGCAGTCCAAGGGACTCTCAAGAGTCTTCTCCAACACCACAGTTCAAAAGCATCAATTCTTCAGCGCTCACCTTTCTTCACAGTCCAACTTTATAGTATTTATTAAAATAAAAACTTGGATGTAAGTGGACGTGCACATTTCAGACCTGTGTTGTTTAAAAGTCAACTGTACTTTTATTTCTCCTTCCTCATATTTCAGGTTACTTATGTTACAGTTTACATGTTTTTATAGTGTTCATTCAATAACAAATTTCTGTGGTTATGGTTATATCTATTACATTTGATTTTTCACTTTCAAACTAGCTTGTAAGTGAATTTTATGTATCACCATTATAATACCAGAGATCTGATTTTGACTATATGGTTAGCATTACCAGTGAGTATTACACATCCATATGTTTTTGTCTTATTAATTATCACCTTTTTCTTTAAACCTGAAGAACGCCCTATAGTATTTCTTGTAAGGGAGGTCTAGTGGTGATGAACTTCCTCTGCTTTTTTTGTTTGAGAAAGTATTTCTCCTTCATTCCTGAAGGACAGCATTGCTGAGTACAGCATTCTTGGTTGGCAGTTTTTTCTTCAATATTCTGAAAGGCTGTGCCAGAGGCTGGGCTTCTTGATCAGGCTGCTGGCTGTGCTCTGATATTGAGCAAGACTGCTGGCTGGCCTCTCTGGTTGGAAGCGGTCTCCAGTTGTATCTCATAGATGGGTGGGTCTAGAAACTGTCTCTGTGGTTGAGAAGAATTTTGTCTGGGCTCCATTACAGGGTGGGGTGCAGGCTATACTCTGCAGCTGAGGATGGGACCATAGCTGGGTTCTGAGCTTTCCCAAGGTTACTGTTCAGTCCTCCTGGTTATGTGGGGTCAGAAGCTGAGCTCAACAGTTGGACACGGCTGCTGGCTTGACTCCCTGCCTGAACAGGGCTGTAGTTTGGACTCTGCAGCTGCCTAGGTTCCATAGCTGACCTTCCTGTATAGTCAGAAATGAAGGTAATGCTGAGCAAGAGGGCACAGATGATGACCTGTTTTCCTGCCCAGGCTGCATGGTAAAACAAGCTCTATAGCTGGTACAGCCTGGGGACCCTAAGCAGCAGAATTGCAACTGAATTCCCTGACCAGATGGGGCGACAGCTCAACTTCGTATATGGGCAGAGCTGCTGCCTGGGATCTCTGCTTGGGCACCACAGTAGCCAGGAGCACAGTCCACCAAGATCTGAGTGCTGAAGCACCACACTCCCCTGTTCTATTTGCTCCCCAGTGGTCAAGCCCTGCAGATTCCCCCAGTAATCTTTGTTAGGTGAGACCAAAGTGGAAGTGTCCCACAATGCTGGGGGAGCTAGATGTCCATCTGGGCTCCTTCTTAGTACTGGAGGAACCACAGGCTTGGGGGGCCTGCATGTAGCACTGTGCTGGCCTGTGGGAGTGCGGTGTGTGGCTGCTCCTCTTACCCTTCTAATGAGGTACTTCTTGGTCTCTGAGGTCTAGTGGGAGATGCTTCAGGCTTACTCACTTTGTTTATTCTGAGTTTTCACAGTGGTTCTTGTCTATGGATAGTTACTATTTGGGCTTCTAGTGAGGCCATCTGTTTGATGGCACAATAAGTTCACAAACAATGAATGAAGACCTTATAAATGGAGCATTTACCACAGGGAATGAACACTGATCCTGACAAATAGGAATATCATCTACAGCACTGGGATCCATTTCATAGTACAAGATGGTTGGCTGTTCTTTAGTATATTCCGTCCATATCTCAGAAAAGTTCTGGAGGCCAAAAAAGCCAAGATTAAGGTGCCAGCAGGGTTGGATTCCCATGAGGCTGCTCTTTTTGGTTTCCAGATGGCTGTCTTCTTGCTACCTCTTCATATGGTTGTTCCTCTATGCAAGTGCCTAATGATTTTATCATATACCAAGAGCTTTTATAACTAAAAAACTCAATACCTCCAATAGGAAAATGGGCAAGTACATGAATAGGCAACTCACAAATGACTGTCTGAGTCATCAAGGAAGTCCTATTTAAAATGGCCAATGAACATTTAAAAATGTGCAGTATCACTACTAATATAAAGAAATGAAATATTTTCACCTCTCAGTCTGGCTAAGACTCAAAAGAATGATGCTATTCAACACTGTCTAGGCTGAAGGTACAAGGACATATTCATATGTAATCTCTCAGTTCAGTTCAGTTCAGTTCAGTCATTCAGTCGTGTCCGACTCTTTGCGACCCCATGAATCCCAGCATGCCAGGCCTCCCTGTCCATCACCAACTCCCAGAGTTCACCCAAACTCATGTCCATTGAGTTGGTGATGCCATCCAGCCATCTCATCCTCTGTCATCCCCTTCTCCTCCTACCCCCAATCCCTCCCAGCATCAGAGTCTTTTCCAATGAGTCAGCTCTTCACATGAGGTGGCCAAAGTATTGGAGTTTCAGCTTTAGCATCAGTCCTTCCAAAGAACACCCAGGACTGATCTCGTTTAGAATGGACTGGTTGGATCTCCTTGCAGTCCAAGGGACTCTCAAGAGTCTTCTCCAACACCACAGGTCAAAAGCATCAATTCTTTGGCGCTCAGCCTTCTTCACAGTCCAACTCTCATGTCCATACATGACTACTGGAAAAACCATGGCCTTGACTAGATGGACCTTTGTTGGCAAAGTAATGTCTCTGCTTTTGAATATGCTATCTAGGTTGGTCATAACTTTCCTTCCAAGGAGTAAGTGTCTTTTCATATCATGGCTGCAATCACCATCTGCAGTGATTTTGGAGCCCCCAAAAATTAAGTCTGACACTGTTTCCACTGTTTCCCCATCTAATTCCCATGAAGTGATGGGACCAGATGCCATGATCTTCATTTTCTGAATGTTGAGCTTTAAGCCAACTTTTTCACTCTCCTCTTTCACTTTCATCAAGAAGCTTTTTAGTTCCTCTTCACTTTCTGCCATAAGGGCAGTGTCATCTGCATATCTGAGGTTACTGATATTTCTCCCAGCAATCTTGATTCCAGCTTGTGCTTCTTCCAGTCCAGCGTTTCTCATGATGTACTCTGCATGTATGTTAAATAAGCAGGGTGACAATATATAGCCTTGACGTACTCCTTTTCCTATTTGGAACCAGTCTGTTGTTCCATGTCCAGTTCTAACTGTTGCTTCCTGACCTGCATACAGGTTTCTCAAGAGGCAGGTCAGGTGGTCTGGTATTTCCATTTCTTTCAGAATTTTCCACATTTTATTGTGATCCACACAGTCAAAGGCTTTGGCATAGTCAATAAAGCAGAAATAGATGTTTTTTCTGGAACTCTCTTGCTTTTTCCATGATCCAGCAGATGTTGGCAATTTGATCTCTCCGTGTAGGACAATTTGGCAATTTGGATCAAAATCCTTAATACACATTCTATGACCCCAAATTATGCTTCTCAAAGTTTAATAGAAAACAATAATCAATTATAGGGAAAGATATTCTTTACAGTGTTATCTATAATAGTAAAATGCTAGAATAAACCTATTTAAGTAATAGGTCACCTGAAGCAAATCACCTTGGGCTTCTCAGGTAGCATTAGTGGTAAAGAAGTGGCCTGCCAATGCAGGAGACATAAGAGGTGTCGGTTTGTTCCCTGGGTCGGGAAGATCCCCTGGAGGAGGGCATGGCAACCTACTCCAGTATTCTTGCCTGGAGAATTCTTGTGGACCGAGGGGTGAGACTACAATCCACAGGGTCACAAAGAGTTGGACATGACTGAAATGACTTAGCACACATGCACGAAGCAAATCAATGCCACATAATCAAATGCTTGGAAAGCCGGTAGAAATTCATTTGCAAGTTTCTGTTGATTTGGAAAAAAATAAATTAAAAAGTATGACGAAAAAGTATGACATAAAAAGTATGTATAAGTATTACAATTTGTTTTCATAAAATAACCACATATATTACACCAAAACCAAAATTAAAACCAGTGATTATCTTTGGGTGGTGGGATTAAAGACAATGCTTGTATGTTAAAAAATGCATTGTGATCTTCTATGTTTTCCAAATTGTTGTAGTAACTCCTACAGCGCAATGGTAAAAATACAAATAATTCAATTAAAAATAGGCAAAGCACCTGAATACATGTTTTACCAAAGAACAGATACAAATGGCCAGCAGACACAGGAGAAGATGTTCCACATCACTAACCATCAGGGACATCAAATCCAAACCACAGTGACACACTACCTGCACCTGTCAGGGTGGGTATAAAAACAAACAAAAGAGAGACCCTGAAAACCAGGAAATAACACTGGCAGGATGCAGAGAGAAAAGTGAAACCTTGTACACTGTTGGTGGGAAAGTCTATTTGTAGAGTCACTATGAAAACCAGTGCGGCATTCCTCCAAAGATGACACACAGAAGCGCCGTATGGTCTGTCAATTCCACTTCTGGGTATATATCTGAAGGGAATCAATCATTATCTTAAAGAGATACTTGCACTCTCATGTTCACTGCAGCATTATCCAGAGTAGCTAAATGTCCATCAACAGATGAATGGATAAAGAAAAGTGGTAAAGTTGTATATAGGGCTTCCCAGGTGGCTCAGAGGGCTTCCCGGGTAGCTCAGCTGGTGAAGAATGCGCCTGCAATGCAGGAAGAGACCCTGGAGGCTACCCACTCCAGTACTCATGGGCCTCCCTGTTGGCTTAGATGGTAAAGAATCTGCCTGAAACGTGGGAGCCCTGGGTTCAATCCCTGGGTTGGGAAGATCCCGTGGAGGAGGCCTGGCAACCCACTCCAGTATTCTTGCCTAGAGAATCTGCATGGACAAAGGAGCCTGGCAGGCTAGAGTCTACGAGGCCGCAAACAGCTGGACACAACTGAGCGACTACGTACACACACACAGATGGCTCAGTGGTAAGGGATCCGCCTACCAGTGCAGGAGATGCAAGAGGCATTGGTTTGATACCTGGGTGAGGAAGATCCCCTGGAGGAGGAAACGGCAACCGATTCCAGTAATTTTGCCTGGAAAATTCCATAGAGTTGGACACAACTGAGCACACCTGCAAAGTGGTGTGTGTGTGTGTATAAAATGAAATATTATTCAGCCATAAAAAAATAAGGAAATCCTGCAATTTCTAACAATATGGGTTGCCCTTGAAGGCATTATGCTATGTGAAATAAGTCAGACAGTTAAAGGGCAAATACTGTGTGGAATCTGAAAGGGTTGAACTCTCAGAAACAGTAGAATGGTTGCTGCCCAATGCTGGGGGTGGGTAGGGGAAAGGGGGAGATGCTGGTTAAAGGGTACAAACTTACATTTATAAGATGAGTAAGTTCTAGGAATGTAACACACAGCATGGTGACTAAAAGCTAGAGTACTGCACTACATACTTGAAAGTTGCTAAACAGTAGCTCTTAAATGTTTCAGTATACACACACACAAAAGGCAATTATGTAAGGTGATGGAGGTGTTAACTAACAGTTACTGTGGTAATCATTTTGCCCTATATATATGTGTAACAAATCATCACCTTGTACATCTTAAACTTACACAACGCTATATATGTCCACCCATGTCTCAATAAAGCCAGGAAAAAAACCGAATTGCAGAGCCTCAGGACTGACGCATTTCCTTGGCAAATTTCAAACCAGTTTGTTTTTTCACATTGCAATTTTTTCTGTCCTATACATAATACTGCTTTCCTAGAACTATGCTAAACACTTGAAATTGCCAATATTTGCATCTTACAAAAAAATTCCAATGTTTTATAGCCAAAAGATATTATTTGGATATTCTGTTAAAGGTTTTTTTTTTTTTTTTTTAATTTGTTTTTGTATCCCAGGACCTTGTAAAGTGTCTGGCATAAAGTGAGTACAAGTGGCAATATTTTGAGGTGATAAGATATTTCTGAGGATCTCTTAGGGCTAGAACCTTGACTGAACCTTCTAAAATAGGGAGAATAAACACTGTTATTACCTCATCTCGGTTAGACACCCTCTTGCCTCTTCCATGCCAGATAAGAAGAGAAAAGGGACATACGTCAGAGTGATGTACCCTCTTCCAGCTCTACCTTAGTAGTACAGGCAAGACAGCAGTGCCAAAAACTGTGCTGGAATGCTTCGCTCACAACTTTGCAATGCTAGAGATTTATAAACCGACAAAAAGGCGCAGGTTGCAGCAGGGAGTGGAGTGAGATTTCCTGTTGGTTCATATTTGAGAAGGTGAGAAAGAAAGCATGAGACTATTTACATATATTCTGCTTGCTTCACTAGGAAGATCTGAGATAGAGTTTGTGGTCCTACACACAGGGATCATCAAGCCAGCTAACAATACATTATCTACAAGAAAACAATATTTACCAAAAGTGCTTCAAGCCAGATAGAGTGACATCGTTTTGCTCTGAAGCACTGTAATTGCCTATCATCCTTTTTAAGTTACATGAATTATTCGGTTTGGCAGATCACCACTGTTATTTTTTCCCCCCAATAACCTTTTTTTCTTTAATGAAGGATCTGGTAACTATAATAATAAGTGTAAAAATGTAGGTACTGTCTCCTGGAAGGCCCACTGGAATTGCACTGAAGCATCTGGCTGGGCCTTCTGGCTCACTGTAGTTGAGTTGTCTGGATGACAAGAATGCAGGGCTGCTGCATCACACAGTAGCCCAAGGGAGGATGCTGGGACTCAATGGCATTTATCAGCAGGGAGGGCCAGGTTCTACAGACCAAAGGGACATGGGGAAATTGAATGAGATCAAGCAACAGAGAGAAAGGCCAGGGAGGGTCAAAGTCAAGTGCTGCATGATAAATGGTCTGTGGACCCAAAGGGCCTGCCTAGTACTCTCGAGCAATAAATATGCTTGGGGAGAGAGGGCAGGCGGCTGCAAGGGACAAGTTAACAAAGTAATCAAGGGTAAGAAAGATCCTGAATGAAACAACTGTTTCCAAGAAAGCACTACAAGAGACCAGATGAAATTTATGAACTGAGAAAGAAGCGAATGCAGAAGAGGGCATTCTCTTTCTCCTATTAACCTACTATAAGCTTCAAAGAGTAACAAATTGCATGGGTTTTGGGAGTCAGAGATCAGTGCAGATCACAGAGGAGTTTCTGCTAGGTGGGACAGGTAATTGATTAACACCAGATGGAATCCTATTGGGAAATTAAATGTCCTATCTGATTCCAGATTCACCAGGGAAAAAGAATTTGAATGTCAGAGTAGGAATAAATTTCCCTGGAGAAAAGGTGACCATGGAAGGAAACAGGGTTGACCTTAAACAGGTGTTAGAAATTGCCACATTTGTGTAGAGGAAAATACACAGCTGTTGGAAGTCCAGATAGACCTGAGTTTCAGTCTCAATTCTCCTATTTAAATTTTAAACTTATGCATTACATAACCTTGGGCAAAGCATTTAACCCCGCTGAGCAATTTCCTTACCTACAAAGTTTGAACAACAGATTGGTTCCAAATAGGGAAAGGAGTACGTCAAGGCTGTATATTGTCACCCTGCTTATTTAACTTTTATGCAGAGTACATCATGAGAAACGCTGGGCTGGATGAAGCACAAGCTGGAATCAAGATTGCCGGGAGAAATATCAATACCCTCAGATATGCTGATGACACCACCCTTATGGCAGAAAGTGAAGAGGAACTAAAGAGCCTCTTGATGAAAGTGAAAGAGGAGAGTGAAAAAGTTGGCTTAAAGTTCAACATTCAGAAAACTAAGATCATGGCATCTGGTCCCATCACTTCATGGGAAATAGATGGGGAAACAGTGGAAACAGTGGCTGTCTTTATTTTTTGGGGACTCCAAAATCACTGCAGATGGTAACTGCAGCCATGAAATTAAAAGACACTTGCTCCTTGGAAGAGAAGTTATGACCAACCTAGATAGCATATTCAAAAGCAGAGACATTACTTTGCCAACAAAAGTCCATCTAGTCAAGGCTATGGTTTTTCCAGTAGTCATGTATGGATGTGAGAGTTGGACTATAAAGAAAGCTGAGCGCCAGAGAATTGATGCTTTTGAATCGTGGTGTTGGAGAAGACTCTTGAGAGTCCCTCGGACTGCAAGGAGATCCAACCAGTCCATTCTAAAAGAAATCAGTCCTGAATATTCATTGGAAGGATTGATGCTGAAGCTTAAACTCCAATACTTTGGCCACCTGATGCAAAGAAATGACTCATTTGATAAGACCCTGATGCTGGGAAAGATTGAAGGCGGGAGGAGAAGGGGACGACAGAGGATGAGATGGTTGGATGGCATCACTGACTCAATGGACATGAGTTTGAGGAAACTCTGGGAGTTGGTGATGGACAGGGAGGCCTGGCATGCTGCAGTCCATGGGGATGCAAGCAGTCAGACACAACTGAGCGACTGAACTGAACTGAACAAAGTCTGAATTAGAAATCCTACACTTACAGGGCTGCAAAGCCTCTACTACAATACCTTACTCCCCTTCATGGATCACAGCCTTGCGTAACTCAACAAAGCTACTATAAGCCATGCCTTGCATGGGCACCAAAGACAGAAGGGTCATAGTGGAGTGTGTGCGAGCTAAGTCACTTCAGTCGTGTCCAATTCTTTGTGATCCTATGGACGGTAGCCCACCAGGCTCCTCTGACCATGGGATTCTCCAGGCAAGAATACTGGAGTGTGTTGCCAAGTCCTTCTCCAGGGGATCTTCCTGACCCAGGGATGAAACCCACATCTAATTATGTCTCTTGCATTACAGGCAGGTTCTTTACCATTAGCGTCACTTGAGGCAAAACTACAGAGGATCCAGAGGATATCATTGTCCTCTAGAGTTTCTACACTTTCTGCGCTAAGTCGCTTCAGTTCTGTCAGACTTTTTGCGACCCTATGGACTGTAGCCCGCCACGCTCCTTTGTCTGTGGGATTCTCCAGGCAAGAACACTGGAGTGGGTTGCCATGCCCTCCTCCAGGGGATCTTCCCAACCCAGGGACTGAACCCTTGTCTCTGACATCCCCAGCACTGGCAGGCTGGTTCTTCACTAGTAGTGGCACCTGGGAAGCCCCTAAAAGATTCTTCCTTTCCACACCGGGAGTCGAGAGTTCTTTGTCATAGTGGAGAGTTCTGACAAAACGAGGCTACCAACTCAATGCACGAGTTTGAGCAAACTCTGGGATATAGTGAAGGACAATGAAGCCTGCCATACTGCAGTCCACGGGGTTGCAAAGAGTCAGACACAACTTAGCAACTAAACAACAACACAATACATTATTAATAATGGGTGCTACAATTAATGATAGCTATTATGAGTACCTAAAATCTGAACCAAATTTATAAGCAGAGATGACCTGAGATAGGGGAATTCTTAGAAATTCTTTGAGTTGGAAAGAGTTGACAGCAAAAACAGTTATAAAAAGCTTGGAAACTACCTATTCTAATATTGAATATTAAATACCAAGAATGACAGATGAGCTTTAACTATACTGCTTTTCATTAATAGGATTTTCCTTCTCTCTACAAAATGTGGTATATTTTCTGTCAGGAATTTGTGGATGGTGTGAGAACAATTGCCATTACATGGGCCCTGAGACTTAAAATTATTTTAAAATATTTTTTTTAAACAAACAAGTTTTAAGAAATCTAGAAATTTACCTGATGAGGTCCTGAACTCGACTGTTAAAAGCATCACCTTGTGAGGGTTTGCTTTTCATTTCCTGTGTTGATATTTTTGGTGTAGTTGGCTGGCTGTTTCCATCTGGTCGATTGGCAATCAGGCAGCCAAAAACCGCAGCACTGACTTTGAGAAGTCCAGTTGTCAAGCCTTCGAAAACTTGCTTATTTGTATTTCTTCCCAAAATAGCATTATTTTCATCTGGAACATAAACCTAGATGGAAAAAATACAGTATTGTATTTCAATAAAACCACCAAAAATGAACAGAGATGATATGGAAAATTTCTGGAATCATAAATAATTTTGAAATTCTAGAAGTGCTATTTGAATGCTTGAGTACTGGTTCTAAAGTCAGACTGTCAGTTCAAATCTCAATTTTGCCCCTAGTAGCTAGGTGTCCTTGGGCAGGTCGCTACTTCCAATTTTCAATTTTCTCATAAAACAGGGATAATGACATTACCAATAACATGGGGTTCTTGTGAGGACTAAATGAGCTAATGACATAAAATGCTTAGGTCATCCTAAGCATATAATAAGCACTCAATAAATATTACTTATTCAACTGCATAAAGTATTAAAAATTTGTATAAACTCAGAAAACAAACCAACTGGCTAATTGATAGCACTGTTATGGGAAGCACACTGACTGAAACCACCCATCCTGGTCAGACACCATAGTAACCATGTGTGTGAGTTATTTTACAACAGGAGGTCCTGGTACAGAGCACGGAACTAATAAGCCAGCACTAACCAGAAGAGTTCAGGAAAGGTCAAAAAGAGACACCACGTGTCCAACACCTCCCAGAATCCTTCTTGCTGGCATCCATCTTGAATGAGCAATGTGTGTGTCATTAGGAAGGATTCTGAGTCAGAATGACTGGCCAAAGACAACCCAGAGACTAATCCCATCACCATAAAACCCGAGACTGCGAGCCACATGGCAGAGCAGTCCTCCTGGGTTCCCTTATCCTACTGCTCTCCACTTGGGTGTCCCTTCCCAATAAAGTCTCTTGTTTTGTCAGCACATGTCTCCTCCGACAGTTCATTTCTGAGTGTTAGACAAGAGCCCACTCTTGGGCCCTGGAAGGTGTCCCCCTTCCCACAATAGCACTGTTTCTTGTCAAAGTAGATTTTTAAAACATCTAATCTAAATTCCTCTATGAGGAAAAAATTTGCATTTCTTATTACAAAATGGTAAAATATAATAGTATTTCCCCTAATACACAGGGTCATATTGAGCTGTTTACTTATAGTTTACAGGAAGTAATATGGCTGTTAAAAGTTGGACAAGGAGTCAGAACTTGGGCTTGGGTTCCAGCCCCAGCTATATGATCTTAGACATGTTCCTTAACCTTTCTGTGTCTCAGTTTCCTCAACTGTCACATGAAGATAATTACAGTATCCAATGAGTCAACATATGTAAAGCCTTAGTACAACGTCTGGCTCATAGGCAAGGCCCATGGAAGTGTCATCTGCTCCATCCAAAAAGAAGTAGCAACTGCCACTCTTACTATGATTCCTACTATTACCAGCAGTAAATACAACTGGGTATGAACAGCAGCTCTCACAGAGAAGGATGACTGGAAGCACCGTGGCTAGATATGTAATTACCGGGCTGGGAACTCTGTGCTTTGGCATGTGATATTGGCTACTTAAGGGTTCACTCTTCCCAGGAGCAGAGGCTCCTGAAGACCTTGCTACCAAGAAAGGGGCAGAGACAACAGGCCAGAGATGGGGAGGAAGAAAGTTTAAAGGTGGAATCAGATAGCTTTGTGTTCAAGTTCCAGTTCCTCCTCCAGCAGGTCACACGACTTTAGGTAAATACTTCACATTTACAACTCGGCAAATCACCATGAAGGCACAACTTTCCTTTTCTTTTGCAAACTACAGAAAGAATATGAGAAACACATTTCTGGGTGATGTCAGGGTTCTTCATATATCACAAATTTTCATATTCCTTTCATTTCAAAAACCTAGTACTGATACTAAATATTTCAAATAAAACACTATACACATGCTCTTAGCAATCTTTCCCTTTTCTAGAAGCATTTTTACCCAGTAATCAGATCTTTTAAAAATACAGTTGAGAATCATGAAGATATTAAAGACTTCTGAGATACCAAAATTAATGTCATTTATTTAATCACCTGCTCATCTAACATTTGAATATCCAGTATGTCCATGGTCAAAGAAACAGAGATTCTCTGCTTACCGTAAGGACATTTAGACCCTGTAGACTCTGATTTTACAAATAAGTGTAGCAAGCTGTAGCTTACTGGTTTATAGTAGAACAGAAAGAACAATATGAAGGAGAAGTGGTGGCCATTTTAGAGGTAGCAAAGTGAAAGTGAAAGTCACTCGGTCGTGTCCGACTCTTTGCAACTCCATGGACTGTACAGTCCATGAAATTCTCCAAGCCAGAATACTAGAGTGGGTAGCCTTTCCCTTCTCCAGGGGATCTTCCCAACCCAGGGATAGAACCCAGCTCTCCTGCATTGCAGGTGGACTCTTCACCAGCTGAGCCACAAGGGAAGCCCAAGAACACTGGATATGGGTAGCCTATCCCTTCTCCAGCGGATCTTCCCGACCCAGGAATCAAACCAGGGTTTCCTGCATTGCAGGCGGATTCTTTACCAACTGAGCTACCAGGGAAGCACAACATGACACTATTCTTGAAGCTCAAGAAAAAAACAGATATAAGAATACTAAAGGCTCTGCAATCTGAGACTCATTGCTTTTACTGGACTCATTTTTTTTTGCACTGAAATTATTATTTATTAAAAACAGTATTTAACTTATATGCAGAGTACATCATGAGAAACACTGGGCTGGAAGAAACACAAGCTGGAATCAAGATTGCTGGGAGAAATATCAATCACCTCAGATATGCAGATGACACCACACTTACGGCAGAAAGTGAAGAGGAACTCAAAAGCCTCTTGATGAAAGTGAAAGTGGAGAGTGAAAAAGTTGGCTTAAAGCTCAACATTCAGAAAATGAAGATCATGGCATCCGGTCCCATCACTTCATGGGAAATAGATGGGGAAACAGTGGAAACAGTGTCAGACTTTATTTTTGGGGCCTCCAAAATCACTGCAGATGGTGACTGCAGCCAGGAAATTAAAAGACGCTTACTCCTTGGAAGAAAAGTTATGACCAACCTAGACAGCATATTGAAAAGCAGAGACATTACTTTGCCAACAAAGGTCTGTCTAGTCAAGGCTATGGTTTTTCCTGTGATCATGTATGGATGTGAGAGTTGGACTGTGAAGAAGGCTGAGCGCCCAAGAATTGATGCTTTTGAACTGTGGTGTTGGAGAAGACTCTTGAGAGTCCCTTGGACTGCAAGGAGATCCAACCAGTCCATTCTGAAGGAGATCAGCCCTGGGATTTCTTTGGAAGGAATGATGCTAAAGCTGAAACTCCAGTACTTTGGCCACCTCATGCGAAGAGTTGACTCATTGGAAAAGACTCTGATGCTGGGAGGGATTGGGGGCAGGAGGAGAAGGGGACGACAGAGGATGAGATGGCTGGATGGCATCACTGACTTGATGGACGTGAATCTGAGTGAACTCCAGGAGTTGGTGATGGACAGGGAGGCCTGGCGTGCTGTGATTCATGGGGTCGCAAAGAGTCAGACACGACTCAGTGACTGAACTGAACTGAAAAACAGTATACCTGTTTATGCTCAAAAAGACAACCTTAAGGTATTAAAAAAAAAAAGGCTAAATTATGAACCGCAACTTATTTGGGGTGGGGTGCAGAGAAAAAATGATGAAAACTAACATTTCTTAGGGTTTTCTTCTATGCCAAGTATTTAAGCATTTTCCTTATACCATACGATTTGGAGAAGGAAATGGCAACCCACTCTAGTATTCTTGCCTGTAAAATCCCACGGATGGAGGAGCCTGATAGGCTACAGTCCGTGGGGTCGCAAAGAGTCGGACACGACTGAGCGACTTCACTTTCACTTCGCTTATACCATCACATTTAATTTTTGCAGATTAACATCTCAAAGGTCAGAGACAGCAGTTAACACATCCAAGTTTCACAGCTATAGTTAAAGAGCTGGGATTAGAACCTGAGTTTGTTAGACTCTAAAGCCACGTACTTTCTCTCACCCCACACCAACTTCCCACTGGCCATCTCTTTTTCTGAGAATTCTGGAGAAACTGTCTCTAGTGGAAGGAGGTGAAAACTGATCATGGGTCAAACACTGCCTTTCTGATGTCTTTTCCATTAAAAGTTCTTAATTAATAAGAACTTTACTCGTACCAAAGAGCATGAAAATATTTTATTTAAAGATTGTTGGAATAATTATGAATGAAATATACTAAGCCTCTTATTCAGAAACCATAAATGTGGTTCAGGGACCAAACGTCACTTCTTCATCAGTCCCCTAAAATAAGCTCAATCAAGGTCAAGTAAATCAGATATATGTTTACACTATTTTTATATTCTTTGTTCACAGCTGACAACTTTTGATTTTTCTCTTCTATTGGGGATTTCTGCTTAATTTTAGAAACACCATTTTACCAGTTTCTTATAAATTAAACACAAATGCAAAAATTTCTCTAACAATTTGCCAATTATACGAAGAACCCTTGTGGTCTGCAGGAGCCAAGGAGCTCTCCTCCTTGTTAGGAGCCAAGCCCCATTTGTTAGGCTCGTCATGGTGAACCCTGGGACCAGGTACCCGAGTCCAAAGGCCCTCACTGTACTGAAGTTTTCTTTTTCTCACCCTGATTTCTTATTTTCCAACAGTCTCAGCCCCTCACCTCATCAGATTTCCCCCCAAATCTGTTTTTCTCTCTAATTTCCTCATTTAACATTGATCCTTTCACTGTTGAAAATAGTTTTCTTTTGCTTTGGTGAAGACTTTGTCTCATCAGGACATCATTTTACTCAAACGGTCACAGAAGCTTTCCCCATCCTTCTACATAGATTTTTCTTCTGCTAGTTTAAAATCATTTTACTGCAATGTTTAATAGGAAACTGATGTTTCATCTAAGAATTTCAAAACTGCCTGAATTAAGGTATGAAAGGGCTTATCTTCAGTTAGACAAAAGGTTCTTTCTAGTCTTCAAGAATGAGACTTGATAAAGAGAAACTTTAAGGAGAAGGTACCTAACACGGTAGAGGCCATTCTATTCAGAGCAGCACTCTGCACTGCTGTCTTTGTCTGGCTGGCTATCACTGTTACTTGCCAGAGGTAAAGTAACTCATTAGCGGCCTGCTCTTCTGGGACACTGAGTAGATGAAGTGCATATCTAGAGTTCTGATATACGCTTAAACCCTAACACTTGAGTTTGAACTTCCTTCTAACACTGCTGCTGGGCCAAGGGCACACTGCACGTTCAGGGGCCTGTCCTTTAGGAAAGGTGTTCTAGCAACATCCTCCCCTCCCCCCGCCCACTGTCTATTGCACACCTGGTTTACCTGAGTCTGGAACACATTCCATCCTGGGGTGGGTGGTCTGTGGAGGGCAGGGGAAGGTTACCTTCCCAGCATGCAGCCGTGCGTGTGACTTTACCACCTGCTGGAATGTGCCAGGCTTGGCCTGGGAAAAATCAGAGCTATGTAGCTTTTGGCTCCTTTCAATTTGTCACTTCTGAGGCAGAAATCTATAAGCCACAGTTTCTCTTCAATGGATGCAAGGTATTTCCTTTAGTATATTTCTTTAGGATACACTGGTGTGGTCATTATCTTACTCTCACAGAAGCAGCAAACTATAAGTTGATTTCATGTACATACAGTTATTAAATTTCTCCTTCCTCTCAAAAAACATTTGGCCCTCTCAAAATCTGCAGATATTTCATATAGTTTTAGATTTAGAAAGAAACTTAGAATCAGATTGTTTCATTTTATAGTTGAGGAAATCATGGTCCAGGGGAGAAAGAGATTTTCCTAAAAAGAAAGAAACCATCAGGGCTGAAATTAGTACTGTTCTCTAAACCTACTCCAAGGAGAAACCCAATATCTATAGGGCCAAGGCCTGAAGCAAAGTGTTTTAGCAAAATTAAATTAAGTCACTATCACTTTTAAAAGACGAGCTCATATTCTTTTTTCCCCCCAATACCTCCTACCATGCTTCAAAAACTTCCTACATTCTTTTTTGCAACCCAGAAAGATGCTTTTATTAGTAGTATAAATCTATCCCTCTGTAATATGATTCCATGAGAGACAAAATTAACTTGGTAATCAGTGGTAATACTATTCCAACTAATTTTCAGTATTGTGAAGTTGGGTTTAAGTATTTTTAAGTTGTACAGTGTGTTCACAATGGTTGGAATATGAATTAAACTCACTAAGAACCAAAAGGAGATTGTTTAGAAAGGTCCTACCAAGTCAGTGTCAGAGTATAAGGGGAAAAAAAAAAAGGCAAAAAAACGTAGAAGGGCTCCAGCATCAGACACGGGCTTCTGCGCTGTTGGCACCATTTTACTCCCTTAGCTAAACTGTCTTCAGACACACAGCAGTCTGCACCACTGATATTTCATAAAACATCCATGCTCATGTTACATTATGACATGCTATGTTATAAAAATAGAAGTCACGAAAGATATTTACCCTGATGATTTACTTGGCTTGAAAGCACGAAAAGAAATTACATAGGAATGGCTAATAGTTTTCCAACGTTATGTTTTAAAAATTCCACAAACAATATTAAGACAGTATTAGAGGATGTTGTATTTTATCCCAAATACATTTGTATTTTTAATACATTTATGCCTTTCAGACTATACATTTTATGCAGTCAAAATCCTAAATAAAATAATTTTAGCAAACTCTATAGTACATGGCTTAGTGGTCTTGATGGTTGGAAATTTCTTTGCTATTAACGTTGAATCATATCATTCTTCTACTCAAAAGAATCCCTGGCTTCTTATCTTCTGCAAAGTTAAAGTCCAAAAATGCATAATGGCCAAAGAGCCCCTTCCTGAGATACTTCTTCAGTAATCTTTCTAAATTCATGTGCTCCACTCTGCTGGCTCTTGCTCTATCATCTCTTCTGCTTGAATACTCTTCTACCAGGTATCCTCATGACTCACTCCCCCTCTTCTGCTAGTTCTCTATTCAAATGCCACCTTATCTATAAGCCTTCCCAGACTACCTCTTTAAGTTACAGCCTTCTCCAGCAAACCCAATTCCCTTTCCTGTTTACTCAAGCTTTATTTTTCTCCCACTGCAATGGTCACCTTCTGAACTATTATGTATTGATATTTCCTGTCTCCCAAAGCTAGAATATAAGCTCCACGAGGGCGAGATTTTGTTTTGTTCACTGGTCTGTTCCTGGCACCTAAAACAACTTCCTGGGCTTCCCTGGTGGCTCAGATGGTAAAGCATCTGCCTGCAATGCGGGGGACCCGGGTTCAATCCCTGGGTCATGAAGATCCCCTGGAGGAGGGCATGGTAACCTGCTCTAGTACTCTTGCCTTAGAAGTTCCACTGACAGAGGAGCCTGGCAGGCTACAGTTATGGGGTCGCAAAGAGTCGGACACGACTGAGCGACCTCACTTTCTTTCTGTTCCTGGCGCCTTTCTGTTCCATACACAACACTGGTTATGTGTATGTGTGCTTGGTCGCTAAGCTATGTCTGACTCTTTGTGACCCCATGGACTATAGCCCACCAGGCTCCTCTGTCTATGGGATTTCCCAGGCAAGAATACTGGAATGGGTTGCCATTTCCTTCTCCAGGAGGTCTTCTCTATCCAGGGATTGAACCTCCATCTCCTGCACTGGCAGGTGGATTCTTTACCCACTGAGTCACTTGGGAAGCCCGCTGACTATGTAGAAGGTGTTAGAAAAATATCTTGTTGAATGCACTTAGACACTGATTTTCAATTAAAAAGATATTATTGGTATACCTGTGGCGGATTCATTTTGATGTTTGGCAAAACTAATACAATATTGTAAAGTTTAAAAATAAAATAAAATAAAATAAAAAAAAGAAAGCCAGGTCAGGAAAAAAAAAAAAGATATTGTTGTAACTTATTCAAGAGTTAAAAATAAAACCAGCACTTAAAAATCAAAAATGTACAATATGCAGTCACCCTGGATGAATCTGTAAAGTGAGTAGAAGGCAGAAAGGAATTTGCCCATCACCCCCTTCTCCATGCAGTCTTCTACTTCTTCACCTCTTACTCCTGCTTCAGTTGCTGCACTCTACGGGGTATGTCTTCTATCTCCCCCACCTGCCAACGTAAGTCATGTGCTTCACTGCAGTCTCCAAATACCCTGTGCACATTCTGCTTTATTGTAGCACAAACAGCAGTGCATTTTAAATGTCTCTTATCTGTCTTTTCTGGGCTTTCCTGGTGACTTAGCACTGAAGAATTTACCTACTAATGCAGGAGACCTGGATTCGATCCCCTAGAGAAGAAAATGGCAACCCACTCCAGTATTTTTGCCTGGGAAATCCCATGTACAGAGAAGCCTGGCAGGCTACAGTCCATGGGTTGCAAAGAGTCGGACACGACTTAGTAACTAACAACAATAGCAATCTGTCTTTTCTACTGGACTGTAAGCTATTTGTCTCTGCAATTAAGGTGCCTACTATCTACCTGGTGCTTTTAGAGGTTTGTGGAATGAAAGAATGAGTAGGTTCTAGAAGCATTTACAAAGCAGTACCGATGTGTTGAGATTACTGTGCTGAGAGCTAGGAGGGTAGGGTCTCATTCTACCTCAGCCATTGTTACCAACATGACCTGTGTGTCCCCAGTCTTTCTGCATAAATTAAGGGCATTTGGCTTTAAAATTTGCTGAGTCTGTTTGAAGTAAGATGATGAGAGGTACTTTAATTCATTAAATGTTTACAGCAACTCTCAAATATATTTATTATTATCCTTATTGTGCAAGTGAGAAAACAGGCTCAGACAGGTAAAACAACTTGAACAAGCTTGTGAAGTCAGTAAATGATAACACAGCTTCTCAAATTCAGAACGCCTGATTTCATGTATAGTGATTTATCCCAACATCACTGTTTCTTTCCTAGTAGGAGGATGGAATGGTTAATCTCTAAGGCCTCTTTTTATTCTCAGTGTCTATGATTCTGTAGGTCTAATTTATGATCATGAAATTATTCAAATAAAGCCATCTATCTGGAATATGAATAGTGGGTTTCCTTTGGAGAAGGCAATGGCACTCCACTCCAGTACTCTTGCCTGGAGAATCCCATGGATGGAGGAGCCTGGTAGGCTGCAGTCCATGGGATCGCTAAGAGTTGGACATGACTGAGCGACTTCACTTTCACTTTTCTCTTTCATGCATTGGAGAAGGAAATGGCAACCCACTCCAGTATTCTTGCCTGGAGAATCAATCCCAGGGACGGCAGAGCCTGGTGGGCTGCTGTCTATGGGGTCGCACAGAGTTGGACACGACTGAAACGACTTAGCTTAGCTTAGCTTATGCCCTCCTCCAGGGGATCTTACAGACCCAGGGATCGAACCTGCAACTCTTATGTCTCCTAAATTGGTAGGAAGGTTCTTTATCACTAGTGCCACCTGGGAGGCCCCCCTTACTCTACATATCCATTACCAAAACCTATCAATTTTAAGGGCTTCCCCAGTGGCTCAGAGGTAAAGAATCTGCCTGCGATGCAGAAGATGCAAGAGATGCGGGTTCGATCCCTGGGGTGGGAAGATCCTCTGGAAGAGGGCATGGCAACCCATTCCAGTATTCTTGCCTGGAGAATCCCATGCACAGAGGTGCCTGGCAGGCTACACAGTCCACAGTGTCGCAAAGAGTCAGACGCAACTGAAGTAACTCAGCATAGACACACCCCAATTCTACATCCTGAATATTTCTTGACTCCATTTTCATGGCCATACTTATAGTAGTCCAAGTCATCATAATCTTTCTTACAGACTACTCTGACAATCTAATTGGTTTCTCTGCATTCATATTTGTTCCCCCAAAGTCCATTTCTGATTGTACCTGACACCCTTCCAGAGTGTACATTTATGACTAAAGTCAGAAACTTAACTGAACCTACAAAGTCCAGCTTTGGCCCCAATCTACCTCACTTGCCCAAATTGATTCCCTTCACTTCTTGCTCACGAGGATCTAGCCTCAATGGCCTTTCTTTGGTTCCCTGAATTCCACAAGCTCTTTTCCACCTCAGGGCTCTCTCAGGAGCTATTCTCTCTGCCTAGATTATCCTCTCACCTCCCCTTCTGCCTAGCTAACAGGCAAAAACTAAAGCCTCAGGATTTTAATGTAAACGTGACTTCTTCTGGGAGGCCTTTCTTGACCCTCCTGACTTGGTCAGTCCCCATTTACGCTTTCCTAGTGTACTTTGTACACGTTCTTTTTGCATGTGTCACAACGCTAATCACGTAATTAATCTCATGATGCCTACTTCCCATACCTGGTAAAACAGAAGCTCTGTGAAGACTGGGACAAATGTGCTTCATACACTGTTCTACCCCTCGTAACTAATGTTCAGTTCCTCATATATGTACTTAACAAGTGTTTTTAAAAGACTACAAAATTCTTTTGAGAATGGTACTATTGTTTACCCCCAAATTATAGGTGAGAAAATTGAGTTTTAGAGAAGCAAAGAAATTGGTTCAAAATTAGAAGTTAGCTAATTATGGAGTTAGAATTTGTATCCAGGTAGTCTGATTCCAGAGGCTGGGCTATATCACCTTCTAAGGTATATGAGACAATTATCATGAGGCATCTACTCTTTTAACCCATTTTTGTCTTTTAAAAAGTTGGGGCAAAATACATGTAACACAAAATTTACCCTCTTCACCACGTTTAAGCGCACAGTTCAGTGGTAATAAATACATTCACATTTCTGTGCAACTATCGCCACCATCCATCCCCTTAATTCTTTTCATCTTGCAAACCTGAAACTCTATACCCACGAAACAATAACTCTCCATTCTCTCCTTCCCAGGGCCTCTGGGAACCAACATTCAACATTCTGTCTTTATAATTTTGACTACGCTAAGCACCTCATGTAAGTGGAATCACACAGTATTCTGTCTTTGTGTGACTGGCTTCCTTCACTAAGCATAATATCCTCAGAGTTCATGCATGCTGAAGTGCACAGCAGAATTTCCTTCTAAACTTTTGAAGGCTGAATAACACTCCCCTGTATGGATATACCACAACTTTATTTATCCACTCATTCATTGATGAGCATTCGGGTTTGTTTCCACATTTTATCTACTGTGAATAATGTTGCTATGAATATATGAATATCTTTTCAAAAAGATTCTTATTGCAAGTCTTTTTGGTATATACTCAGAAGCAAAATTACTGGACCATATGGTAATTTTATTTTTAGTTTTTTCAAGAATGAGTTCCTTTAGACACTTTAAAGAAAACACCATTTTCTACAATGGTTGTAACCATTTTACATTCCCATCAGCAGTGCACAAGGGTTCCAATTTCTCCATATCTTCACCAAACCATTTGTTTCTTTAATCTTTTTGCCAATGGCCATCCTTATGAATGAATATGAGGTAATATTTCATTTCCCTAATGATTAATGATGTTGAGTATCTTTTCATGTGCTTATTGGTTATTCACATATCTTCTTTGGAGAAACGTCCAAGTCTTTTGACAATATTTTAGTTGGGCTTTATTTTGCTGCTGTTGTTACTGAGTTGCAGGAGTTTCCTATATATTCTAGATATTAATTCCCTATCAGATAAATGATTTGCCAATATTTTCTCCTAGTCTGAAGGCTGCCTCTTTATTATATTCATAGTGTCTTTTGATGCACAAATTAAAAGAAAATCATTCAGTCCAATATGTCTATTTTCTTTTGTTACCCGTGCCTTTTGTGTCATATACAAGAAATCACTGCCAAATCCAACATCATGAAACCCCTGCCCTATGTTTTTCCATGGGTTTTATTATTTTAGCTTTTATATTTAGTTCCTTGATTCATTTTTGTCTTAGAATCCACCTGCCAATGCAGGAGACACAGGAGATGTGGGTTTGATTCTTGAGTCAGGAAGATCCCCTGGAGAAGAAAATGGCCATCCACTCCAGTATTCTTGCCTAGAAAATCCCATGGACAGAGGTGCCTGGAGAGATACAGTTCATGGGGTCCAAGAGTTGGACATGACTGAGAACGCACACACACGCACACTCCTGGATTACTGTAGTTTTGTAGTTAAATTTGCTTGTTGCTCTGTATCCTGCTACTTTGCTGAATTCATTTACTAGTTCTAACAGTTTTTTTTCATTTGTGTGGAATCTTGAAGGTTCTCTACATATAAGATCATATCAGGAAAAAACAATGATCATTTCTTCCTTTTCAATTTGCATGACTTTTATTTCTGTTTCTTGCCTAACTCCTCTGGCTAGAACTTCAGTACTATGTTGAGTCGAAGCAGTGAGTATGGACACTGCCTGTTTTTGATCTTAGGGGAAAAGCTTTTAGTCTTTCACCACTGAGTATATTGTTTGCTATAGATTTTCATATATGAATTTTATTATGTGAAGATACTTTCCTTCTCTTTCTAGTTTATACAATGGTTTTTCTTTTGACACACAATGGTGCTGTATTTTGTCAAATGCTTTTCTGTAGCAACTGAGATTATCATGTGTATTTCGTTCCTTCTTTCTGTTAAGGGGGTGTAATACACTGATTCGTTTTTGTATGTTGAACCAAGCTTGAATTCCAGGAATAAACTGCACTTGGGAGTGGTGTATAATCCTCTTAATATGCTGCTGAATTTGGTTTGGTAGTATTTTCTTGAGGATTTTTACATCAGTGTTCACAAGGGATACTGGTCTGTAGTTTTATTCTTTTGTAGTGTTCTCACAGGCTTTCATAGTAAGTATGCTGGCCTCATAGAATGAGTTAGGAAATGTTCCCTTCTCTTCATTTAGTTTTTTTTTTTTAAAGTTTGAGACGTACAGATAGTAGTTCTTTAAATGTTTGCTAGAATTTGCCAGTGAAACCATCAGGTACAGGGCTTTTCTTTGTTTTAAGAGTTTAAATTGCAGATTCCACCTCCTTAGTTATACGTTATTCAGATTTTCTATTTCTCCATGATTTAGTCTTGGTAGATTTTGTGCTTCTAGGAATTTTTCCATTTCATCTAGGTTATCCAAGTTTTTGGTGTACAACTGTTCACTGTACTTTCTTACCATCCTTTTCATTTTCATAGAATTGGTAGTAATGACCTCACTTTCACTTCTGATTTTAGTAATTTCAGTCTTCTACTTCTTCTCCTTAAAAAAAAAAATTGTCCATATAACTAAAGGCTTATTAACTCTGTCAATCTTTTTGAAAAAATCAACTTTTGGCTTCATTATTTTCTATGTTGTCTGTCCATTCTTTATTTAGCTTTTTTCTTCTCTAAGCTATATTATTTTCTTTGTGTTTAGTTTGTTGTTCTTTTTCTATTTCTTCAAGTTGCAATGTATGTTGTTGATCTGAGATATTTCTTTTTTTTAATACAAGCATTTTTAGCTGTAAAACTCCTCCTCAGCATCACTTCTGCTGGTTCCCTTAAGTTTGGTACTTTTTTCAATTTAGCTATTATGAATGATGCTTCAGTGAACATAAGAGTGCAGATATCTCTTCGAGATACTTATTTTAGTATCTGGAAACATACCCAGAAGTGGGATTTCTAAATCATAAGAATTAAGTATTTTGAAGTCATTTAATTTCTAGTGGACATTTAAAGGACTTTCTGGAATACAGCCTAGTAAATGGCAAGAGACCAACACAGCCTAAATAAAAGTCAAACAGAACAGAAAAGAGTATTTCATTTGCTGTGATGGAGGTGTCAGGAGTGAGAAGAGTAAGAGGTACAATGAGGAGAATAAATGTGCATCATAAACGGAATGTTGGGCTTATTCTGCTGCTGCTGCTAAGTCGCTTCAGTTGTGTCTGACTCTGTGCGACCCCATGGACTGCAGCCTACCAGGCTTCTCTGTCCATGGGATTCTCCAGGCAAGAACACTGGAGTGGGTTGCCATTTCCTTCTCCAATGCATGAAAGTGGAAAGTGAAAGTGAAGTCGCTCAGTCATGTCTGACTCTTAGCGACCCCATGGACTGCAGCCTCCTCCATCCATGGGATTTTCCGGGCAAGAGTACTGGAATGGGGTGCCATTGCCTTCTCCGTTGGGCTTATACACACCTGCATATCTAACGAGGTCCTGTGATGATTTGTAAGGCAGCACAGAGCAGCAAGGCAAGATGTTGAAAGAATGTTGGACTATGAAGCTCGAAGAAATACAACTGGGTGAATTGGCATTTGTTTTTTTTAACTCTTTAATATAAAATAATTACAGATTAATTGGAAACTGAAAATAAAAGTATAGAGTAGTTCTATATACATGTCCCAGTTTCCTCCAATGATAACATTTTATAACTATTGTTGCTCAGTCACTAAATCATGTCTGACTCTTTGTAACTCCATGGACTGTAAGCCTACCACACTTCTCTGTCCACGGGATTCTCATTCAGGCTCTTGGTTGGATGACTGATTTTTTAAATTATATCTTTGATGTCTTGGGTATTACATTTTAAGACTCCAGATCTTATTTAAATTGTGCATTTTAAAAGGCCTTTTCTGGGACTGTGTTGGTTTGGGGTCAGGCGTACCACCTTGTCACTGTCAGGTGGAGACAGAAGTGCAGGTTCCCTGGTGGGCCTTCATTGACACCCTTGGTGAGAATGATGGCCCATGACTGTCAGGCTCTTCACTTAGCTCTCCACTGACACCCCACTGGCTTGCTGGTTTGGGGAGGCAGAGGCAGATGTTACGGCTCCCCATAACGCCTCCACAGGAGGGTTACCACCGGAAGGTGTAAGGGTGGTGGGACTTGTTACTAGAGGAAGGTGGTAAGTCCTGGCATCCTATTTGGCCCTTTCTGATCCACTCTGGTGAGAAAGAGAAAGAGGGAGTCTCACTATTTCTGGGTGAGGTGAAAATTCAAGCTCTCAGCATGGTCTGTACTGACCCTGGTGGGAGGCTGTGTTGTCTCTAAGTCATGTCCAACTCTTTGTGACCCCATGGACTGTAGCCTACCACACTTCTCTGTCCACAGGATTTCACAGGCAAGAATACTAGAGTGTGTTGCCATTTCCTTCTCCATGAGATCTTTTTGACCCAGGGATTGAACCTGCATCTCCTGCTTGGCAGGTGGATTCTTTACCACTGAGGCACCTGGGAAGCTCCCTGGGGGGAAGAGAGGGGCTAATTACTGCTAGGTGATGATTAAAATCCCAGTTTTCCATTCAGCCCTCTCTGAAACCACCATGGTAGAAGGGTACAGCCTGAGTGCTTAACCCCTTTTTAAGGCCTCTGATTCTTCCAGAGAGTAAAATCCACTGTCACTAAGCAGGGATTTTCCTTACAGTGGTAACAGAAGTAGTGAAAGAGGCAGTAGAGAGCATAAGAGCAGTTAACATGAGCACTTAACAATGTGAGATACCAATGCTAATGGCTTCACTCAGTTCATCTCACTTATCCAAGCCAGGCTTTTCACAAACTGTGAACTTCCAGATGTTCAAGCTGGTTTTACAAAAGCCGGAGGAACCAGAGATCAAATTGCCAACATCTGCTGGATCATCAAAACAGCAAGAGAGTTCCAGAAAAACATCTATTTCTGCTTTATTGACTATGCCAAAGCCTTTGACTGTGTGGATCACAATAAACTGTGGAAAATTCTTCAAGAGATGGGAATACCAGACCACCTGACCTGCCTCTTGAGAAACCTGTATGCAGGTCAGGAAGCAACAGTTAGAACTGAACATGAACAACAGACTGGTTTCAAATAGGAAAAGGAGTACGTCAAGGCTGTATACTGTCACCCTGCTTATTTAACTTCTATGCAGAGTACATCATGAGAAACGCTGGGCTGGAGGAAGCACAAGCTGGAATCAAGATTGCCGGGAGAAATATCAATAACCTCAGATATGCAGATGACACCACCCTTATGGCAGAAGGGCATAACATTCTATGCAGATGTACTTTGCACAGATATTAAATAAGCCAGGTAACTATATACAGGCTTGACACCACCCTTATGGCAGAAGACTTCCCTGGTGGCTCAGATGGTAAAGTGTCTGCCTACAATGCAGGATACCCGGGTTCAAACCCTGGGTCGGGAAGATCTCCTGGAGAAGGAAATGGCAACCCACTTCAGTATTCTTGCCTGGAAAATCCCATGGACAGAGGTGCCTGGTAGGCTACAGTTGATGGGATCACAAGAGTTGGACATGACTGAGCAACTTCACTTTCACTTTCACTTATGGCAGAAAGTGAAGAAGAACTAAAGAGCCTCTTGATGAAAGTGAAGGAGGAGAGTGAAAAAGCTGGCTTAAAGCTCAACATTCAGAAAACTAAGATCATGGCATCCAGTCCCATCAGATCAGATCAGTCGATCAGTCGTGTCCAACTCTTTGTGACCCCATGAATTGCAGCACGCCAGGTCTCCCTGTCCATCACAAACTCCCAGAGTTCACTCAGACTCACGCCCATTGAGTCAGTGATGCCATCCAGCCATCTCATCCTCTGGCGTCCCCTTCTCCTCTTGCCCCCAATCCCTCCCAGCATCAGAGTCTTTTCCAATGAGTCAACTCTTCGCATGGTGGCCAAAGTATTGGAGTTTCAGCTTCAGCATCATTCCTTCCAAAGAAATCCCAGGGCTGATCTTCTTCAGAATGGACTGGTTGGATCTCCTTGCAGTCCAAGGGACTCTCAAGAGTCTTCTCCAACACCACAGTTCAAAAGCATCAATTCTTCGGCGCTCAGCCTTCTTCACAGTCCAACTCTCACATCCATACATGACCACTGGAAAAACCATAGCCTTGACTAGACAGACCTTTGTTGGCAAAGTAATGTCTCTGCTTTTGAATATGCTATCTAGGTTGGTCATAACTTTCCTTCCAAGGAGTAAGCGTCTTTTAATTTCCTGGCTGCAGTCACCATCTGCAGTGATTTTAGAGCCCAGAAAAATAAAGAAGTCTGACACTGTTTCCACTGTTTCCCCATCTATTTCCCATGAAGTGATGGGACTGGATGCCATGATCTTCGTTTTCTGAATGTTGAGCTTTAAGCCAACTTTTTCACTCTCCACTTTCACTTTCATCAAGAGGCTTTTGAGTTCCTCTTCACTTTCTGCCATAAGGGTGGTGTCATCTGCATATCTGAGGTGATTGATATTTCTCCCAGCAATCTTGAATCCAGCTTGTGTTTCTTCCAGTCCAGCGTTTCTCATGATGTACTCTGCAAATAAGCTAAATAAACAGGGTGACAATATACAGCCTTGATGTACTCCTTTTCCTATTTGAATATCTGTTGTTCCATGTCCAGTTCTAACTGTTGCTTCCTGACCTGCATACAGATTTCTCAAGAGGCAGATCAGGTGGTCTGGTATTCCCATCTCTTGAAGAATTTTCCACAGTTTATTGTGATCCACACAGTCAAAGGCTTTGGCATAGTCAATAAAGCAGAAATAGATGCTTTTCTGGAACTCTCTTGCTTTTTCCATGATCCAGAGGATGTTGGCAATTTGATCTCTGGTTCCTCTGCCTTTTCTAAAACCAGCTTGAACATCAGGAAGTTCATGGTTCACATATTCCTGAAGCCTGGCTTGGAGAATTTTGAGCATTACTTTACTAGCGTGTGAGATGAGTGCAATTGCGCGGTAGTTTGAGCATTCTTTGGCATTGCCTTTCTTTGGGATTGGAATGAAAACTGACCTTTTCCAGTCCTGTGGCCACTGCTGAGCTTACCACATTTGCTGGCATATTGAGTGCAGCACTTTCACAGCATCATCCTTCAGGATTTGGAATAGCGCAACTGGAATTCTATCACCTCCACTAGCTTTGTTCGTAGTGATGCTTTCTAAGGCCCACTTGACTTCACATTCCAGGATTTCTGGCTCTAGGTCAGTGATCACACCATCGTGATTATCTGGGTCGTGAAGATCCTTTTTGTACAGTTCTTCTGTGTATTCTTGCCATCTGTTCTTAATATCTTCTGCTTCTGTTAGGTCCATACCATTTCTGTCCTTTATCGAGCCCATCTTTGCATGAAATGTTCCTTTGGCATCTCTGATTTTCTTGAAGAGGTCTCTAGTCTTTCCCATTCTGTTGTTTTCCTCTATTTCTTTGCATTGACCGCTGAAGAAGGCTTTCTCACCTCTTCTTGCTATTCTTTGGAACTCTGCATTCAGATGTTTATATCTTTCCTTTTCTCCTTTGCTTTTCACTTCTCTTCTTTTCACAGCTATTTGTAAGGCCTCCCCAGAGAGCCATTTTGCTTTTTTCTTTTCCATTGGGATGGTCTTGATCCCTGTCTCCTGTACAATGTCATGAACCTCATTCCATAGTTCATCAGGCACTCTATCTATCAGATCTAGGCCCTTAAATCTATTTCTCACTTCCACTGTATAATCATAAGGGATTTGATTTAGGTCATACCTGAATGGTCTAGTGGTTTTCCCTACTTTCTTCAATTTAAGTCTGAATTTGGCAATAAGGAGTTCATCACTCCATGACTCCATCACAGTCCCATCACTCCATGGCAAGCAGATGGGGAAACAATGGAAACAGTGGCTGACTTTATTTTCTTGGGCTCCAAAATCACTGCAGATGGTGATTGCATTCATGAAATTAAAAGATGCTTACTCCTTGGAAGGAAAGTTATGACCAACCTAGATAGCATATTCAAAAGCAGAGACATTACTTTACCAACAAAGGTCTGTCTAGTCAAGGCTATGGTTTTTCCAGTAGTCATGTATGGATGTGAGAGCTGGACTATAAAGAAAGCTGAGTGCCAGAGAATTGATGCTTTTGAACTGTGGTGTTGGAGAAGACTCTTGAGAGTCCCTTGGACTGCAAGGAGATCCAACCATTCTATCCTAAAGGAGATCAATCCTGAATATTCATTGGAAGGATTGATGCTGAAGCGGAAACTCCAATACTTTGGCCACCTGATGCAAAGAGCTGACTCATTTCAAAAGACCCTGATGCTGGGAAAGATTGAGGGCAGGAGGAGAAGGGGACGACAGAGGATGAGATGGCTGGATGGCAGCACCCACTCAATGGACATGAGTTTGGGTAGGCTCCGGGATTTGTTGATGGACAGGGAGGCCTGGTGTGCTGGAGTTCGTAGAGTCGCAAAGAGTCGGACACCACTAAGCGACTGAACTGAACCCAGATGGTATCCCCACACAGCAGCACTGCCACTCCTGTTTTCAGACAAGAAAGCTAGGGTTTAGAGAGACTATCACGGTAGGTTCAAGATTTCAATCCAGGCAGTCTCACTGCTAAGCCTGGGCCTTAAACTACTTTACAGTACTGTAGTGAGGATTAATTAAGGTGACATGTGAAAGTGTTTGAAAATTAGAAGGCACTAAACAAGTGTGAGGAAATTTTTATTACCACTTTTCAGAGTAGTCTGACAAGTGACCACAATTAGATAAATGAAAATTCAGGTTTCATCCAATGCTAATGAATCATTTAAACACTGTCTCCCATTGTAGTAGCTACCCAAAAGACAATGCTTCATATTCTGCAAAAGCTGCAAAGCTCCTCTTAATCAAAGTTTTAAAGGTAGAACTTTAGGGAAATATATATACAGACTATTTTCCCATAGGTCTTTTTACACTTTGCACATATAGAAATGGTAGCTGAGTTTTGGGTTAATCTCTTTAGATAGGTTTAAATAAAAGATGTGAGGAGAGATGTTACAGATAATCACTGAGCCATGTTACCCACTTCATAGGAAGGAGATTAAGTTCTGGAGGAATCCCTTAGGTTACAGAAATAGTTGTATGTAGATCATGAAGCAGACAAATTCATGTGAAAAAGGAAATGTCTGTCATTCACATTTCAACTATATTTGAAATGACATTATAGTTGTCTAAAGCACATGAGCTTATGATTCTTTCGTTCATTTATCAAACATTTTCACAATACTACATCCTAGAGCTCTGTGATAAGCTCAATGGATGAAAATAAAAGCAGTCTTGCTTTCAAAAGTTTACAGGTAAGTAAAGAATAATTAGAATTCCATGCAGTAAGTACAACCCCAGAAGTAATCTCTATGAGGACTGGCACAAGGAACACCATGAGAAGGAGGTAACTCCTGAGCTGAGTCTCACTGAAGAGAAGAGCTTAGTGAAAAGAGCTTGGTGGGGTGGTGGGGGGGGGGGGCAGTAGCATACACAAAAGAATATAGCGTGAAAGAAGGCCTGGAAGAGTGCAGACACTCAGAGAGCTGCAGGTTGCTGGGTGTAGCCAGAGCAGCAGGAAATGAGACTATAGGACCACATGCCTGGTGTGCTTCATTAAGGATTTTGGCTCTTAATCTTGGAGGTGATGGGTGAGCCAAAGAAGGATTCATTTTAGACACAGGACTCTTGTCATAACATGGTGTTATGGTAGAGATTAAAACTGAAGGCAACGAAGGTGGCTACCATATTGCTACAAATGAGACATGATGGGGGCTACAGAATAATCTGATTAATTGCATATTTGGTGAATGGGGAGGAAGAGGAGTTAAGGGGAAGTATGGTTTCAAAACATTCCCTAGGTTTTTGGCACAGATGGTAGTGTTATTTAGCAGGATGGTAAAGGGGGGAGGACAGGCCCAGTTTTTGGCATGCTAAATTTCAGGAGGGCTTCCCTGGTGGCTCAGAGGTAAAGAATCCACCTGCCAATGTAGGAGACACAGGTTCGATCCCTGGGTTGGGAAGATCTTCTGGAGGAGGGCATGGCAACCCATTCCAGTATTCTTGTCTGGAGAATCCCGTGGACAGAGAAGCCTGGAGGGCTACAGTCCATAGGGTCCCAAAGACTCAGACATGACTTAGCAACTAAACGATAGTAATACAATAAAGCTGACGATGCTGGCATTTTACAAATGATAGCTTAACATTTGGAAACTTGGTCAAAAACACATGCAGGGATGAAACAGAGAAAAATACAAGTGCCAGTTTCAGGATGGGTATTCTGATCCAACATAGAAGCCGCATATTCCCAAGTTAATTATCAGCGACAACAGGTAGTTTTCAGAAATATATCATTTGTTTTTCTAAAAATACCTGTCAAACATCTATCAAACCATATGTGAAATGCACAATTAAAAAACAGGTTTTGGTCTTCCTCTTTCACAGCATTCATTTGGGAAACAAATCCCCACTGACATTTCTCACTGCACGCAGTAAACCTCAAAGGAAGGGACAGTAAGTGTGATTTGACAAAAGTCTTCTACACAGTCTGATCTGCATGCCCACACCTTAGATGAGACTTCTTCCAGGAAGCCAAGTCATTTCAATTCAGTCAGTGCTTATCAAAGTGCCTCAGGCTGCCCAACACAAGGTGTGGAGGCAAAAGCAATGGGTATTAGGCTAGCTCCCTCCACTAACTTTGTATGTGACCTTGCATGAGTTATTTAACCTTTTTAAGTCTGTTCTCTCACCTGAAACTTGAAAGGGCTGGCTGTATGAGAGAATCCTTAAAGATCTTTATAGTTCTTGATATTTTATGATTTGTTGACAAGCAGGTCTAAGGATGCTGAATTGGACATTCTTTTCTCTATACCTGATGATTTTCAAGAGCCCATTCAAGTGTTCCTTCCAAGCCTCCTGCTCCATTCCCACTTGCCTAATTTCTACTTAGGTTTAGCTTCCAACAATTCCTCAGTGACGCCTTCTCCAACTTTCCTCTTAGGAAGGAATCTCTCCTTCCTCTGAACCTTCAGAACATCCAGTTCTTTGCTCTGCTTATGGCACTCTTTGCTTTGGCATTCGTGTCTCATTTTACAAGACTAGAGGATGGCAAACTTTTTCTATAAAGGGATAGAGAGCAAATATTTTATGCTTTGCAGTCATACAGTATCCATCAAAACCACTCAACTCTACCACTGCAGGGAGAAAGCAGTCATATGCAACAGATGAATGTGACTGTGTTTCAATAAAACTTTATTTACAAACAGGTGATGGTTTGGCATATAGTCCTAGCTTGTTGACCTCTGCATTAAGACTATGATTTCCTGAAAGCAAGCTCCACACCATACTGTCTCTGATTTCTAGTGATGCCTAGTATAACATATTTTTGCCTAAACAAGGCACACAAGTAAATGGAATAAATTACATATGCTTAAAACAAAAGAGAAAATCAATAGCCATTCCCTCTATGTTATTCATATTAACAACAAAAAAAGACAAAATGAATATAAAAGCATATAAAGATGGTGTACTAGCTTTTTCACCCTTCAGTAATGTAATCAGTGTCTTTACACTGCTGCCTCTTAAACAGTACTTCTCCCCTTCTACGTCTAGGGCAAAAAGTTAAATTTCCCTCAGCTTACAGTGCCAAAAGCTAAAGACCCTTCTGTATGGAAACAAAGGCACGCTTCTCACAATTCTTGTTTTGAAACATGTCAGGCTGTTAGAAAAGCCAAAGAAAATTAAAAAATGAACTATACTCTTTACCTAGATTCATCAGCTGATAGCATTTTGCTACATCTTCAAAGGCACATTTTAAAAATAAATTTTACTGTAAACTTCACTATTTTAAGTGCATCTTTCAGTAAGTTTTCACAGATGTATGTACCTGTGTAAGACCATCATGATAAAGAACACTTCAACAGCCCCCAAAGTTCCCTTTGCTCCTTTGAAGTCAGTGTCCTTCAACACCTTCAGTATTCTAGGCAACTACTGATCTGTTTTGTGTGTCATGAATTATTCTGTATTTTCTACAACTTCAAATAAGTGGAATCATACAGTAGGTAGACTTTTGAATCTGGCTTTTTTTCTTCTGAATAATTCATTCATGCTGTTCAGTGTATCATCAGCCCATTCCTTTTTATTGCTAGATGTTATTCCATTGTATGGATATACCACAATCTGTTTATCATTATCACCTGTTGCTGGATATGTGTGCTGTTTAAGGATTTTAGTTATTTATGAATAAAGTTGCTAATGTCATTCTTGAACAAGCTGTTTTTGTGAAGAAGTGTTTTCGTTTTTCTTGGGTAAATAGCAAGGAGAGACACTGCTGGTACGTGGGGCTTCCCACGTGGTACTAGTGGTAAAGAACGCGTCTGCCAATGAGGAGACATAAGAGACATGGGTTCAATCCCTGGGTTGGGAAGATCCCCTGAAGGAGGTCATGGCAACCCACTCCAGGATTCTTGGCCTGGAGAATCCTGTGAACACAGAAGCCTGGAGAGCTAGAGTCCATAGGCTCATAGAGTCGGACACGACTGGAGTGACTTAGCATGCACTCATAGGGCTAGTATGTTTCTAAGAAACTGCTAAACTTCAACCACACTTTTAAAAGCATCAGGATTTGTTCAATTATATTGTCAAGATTCAAGAGAAAGCAAGTTATCATTCAAGAAACAAAACTACATACTGAAGTGTAGTCAACTTTAAGACTCTCATTTGCTGCAGTCAGAGGTGTTAATGAGACCTAATATTACTGCTTTTTTCTCTCCGAACAGACTGCTTTCACAGGTGAGAATGAAGTAAGCAAAAGCAGAGGCCAAACATAAAGAATGCTTTTAGTCTATTTCCAACATCTCATAAAACCCCAAGAGGACTGGGAAAGGGCAGAGAAACAGGAACTTAGCTGTGTGTATGGCCATTTTAATGTCAGTATTCCTGTTCTCCTTCACTTACTAGAAGAGCCAGAAGGCCTTCTGCTTGGTGCCCTACTGTGTCTAAGAACAAACATGAAGATGTAGGTAGGGATGTAAGCTTCAAGAAGACAGAAGAGAGACTGAATTATTACAGGGTGCTGAGAAAGGCCCCAACAGTTTCTCTGTATTCACTCTTCTATTTATAATTTCTGCTCACCCTCTACACCTGACCCACTAGCTGTCTCCTTTTTCCTCCATTCTATATCCCCTTCCCTAGATCTCCTGTTTCCATTTCCTTCTCTTCTTGGGTCCCACTTGCCTTCCTTTTAGATTCTTCCATTTTCTCTCTGCTTTCTGAGTATGTGTACAAATGTGCATGTGTATGGTTCTCACCTTCGCTAGGTTTATTTCAGGCTTCTCTTCCTCCTCACAAACAAAAACTACCAAGACTGTACCTAGACTTGATGTTCTTGCTTAGTCGCTCAGTCCTGCCCAACTCTTTTGTGACCCCGTGGACTGTAGCCTGCCAGGCTCCTCTGTCCATGGAATTTCCCAGGCAAAAATACTGGAGTAGGTTGCCATTTCCTTCTCCAGGGGATCTTCCCAGCCCAGGGATCAAATCCATGTCTCCTGCATTGGCAGGCAGATTCTTTACCACTGAGCCACCTGGGAAGCCCATCTAGACTTGATAGATGCAAAGAAACAGGACTATTCCCTTGCAATTGTTGGTGACGGTCTCTGTGCTTTTCATCTGCACTAGTTTTCTCCCTGCAGCTAGAACCTTCTATTATAGGACACCCAGAACACTACAGGTTCCAGTCTGAGCACTGAGATCACCCATTTTCCTGAGTCTTTATGTTAGATGACAATACAGTGCGTTCAAGTTGGCACAAAGTATACACTGAGTAGCTGTCACCCTGTTTAATGATGTTTTAAAAATTTCTCTCCAGGCATTTAAAAACATGTTTCAACTATATTGTTGTTGTTCAGTCGCTCAGTCATGTCCAACTCTTTGAGATGCCCTGCAGCACGCCAGGTTTCCCTGTCCTTCACTATCTCCCAGAGATTGCTCAAATGTCCATTGAGTCAGTGATGCCATCCAACCATCTCATCCTCTGCAGTCCCCTTCTCCTCCTGCCTTCAATCTTTCCCAGCATTGGGGTTTTTTCCAATGAGTTGGCTCTTCCCATCAGGTGGCCAAAGTACAGGAGCTTCAGTTTCAGCATCAGTCCTTCCATTGAATATTCAGGACTGATTTCCTTTAGGATTGACTGGTTGAATCTCCTGGCCGTCCAAGGGACTCTCAAGAGTATTTTCTAACACCACAGTTCAAAAGCATCAATTCATTGGCACTCAGCCTTCTTTATTGTCCAACTCTCAGATCCATACAGGACAACTGGAAAAACCAGAGCTTTGACTAGATGGACCTTTGTCAGCAGAGTAATGTCTCTGCTTTTTAATATGCTGTCTAGGTAGGTCATAGGTTTTCTTCCAAGCAGGAAGCATCTTTTAATTTCATGGCTGCAGTCACCATCTGCAGTGATTTTGGAGCCCAAGAAAATAAAGTCTGTCTCTGTTTCCATTGTTTCCTCATCTATTTGCCATGGGGTGATGGGACCAGATGCCATGATCTTCGTTTTTTGAAAGTGGAGTTTTAAGCTAGCTTTTTCACTCTTCTCTTTCACCTTTAACAAGAGGTTCTTTAGTTACTCTTCACTTTTCGCCATAAGGGTGGTGTCACCTGCATATCTGAGGTTATTGATGTTTCTCCCGGCAATCTGATTCCAGCTTGTGCTTCATCCAGCCTGATATTTCTCATGATGTATTCTGTATATAAGTTAAATAAGCAGGGTGACAATATACATCCTTGATGTACTCCTCCCCCAATTTGGAACCAGTCCATTGTTCCATGTTTGTTCTCTGTTACTTCTTGACCTGCATACAGACTTCTCAGGAGGCAGGTAAGGTGGTTTGGTATTCTCGTCTTTTTAATAATTTTTCACAGTTTGTTGTGATCCATATAGTCAGAGGTTTTGGTGTAGTCAATAAAGCAAAAGTAGATGTTTTTCTGGAACTCTCTTGCTTTTTCAGTGATCCAGTGGATGCTGGCAATTTGATCTCTTGGTTCCTCTGCCTTTTCTAAATCCTGCTTGAACATCTGAAAGTTGATGGTTCATGTACTATTGAAGCCTCGCTTGGAGAATTTTGAGCATTACTTTGCTAGCATGTGAAATGAGTGCAATTGTATGGTAGTTTGAACATTCTTTGACATTGCCTTTCTTTGCGATTACAATAAGAACTGACCTTTTCCAGTCCTGTGGCCCCTGCTGAGTTTTCCAAATTTGCTGGCATATTGAGTGCAGCACTCTCACAGCATCATCTTTTAGTATTTGAAACAGCTCAGCTGGAATTCCATTACCTCCACTAGTAAGGTCCACTTGACTTCACACTCCAAGATGTCTGGCTCTAGGTGAGTGATCACATCATCGTGGTTATCTGGGTCATTAAGATATTTTTGTATAGTTCTTCTGTGTATTCTTGCCACCTCCTCTTAATATCTTTTGCTTCTGTTAGGTCCATACCATTTCTGTCCTTTATTGTGCCCATCATTGCATGAAATGTTCCCTTGGTATCTCTCATTTTCTTGAAGAGAACTCTAGTCTTTCCCATTCTATTGTTTTGTTTTTGTGTGTGTGTATGTGTTCAAAATGTCTTCTTTAGAGAAAAAGTCAATTAATAAATATATAAAGTATGACAGAAATAAAAGTTGCCATTTTACAATCACTACAGTAATAACTGAACTGTTTCAGGTAAGAATCAATGAATACTAAAACTAATGATAAAGTCTGCTGGGAGAAAGAATTCTCATGGAGTTACCCTATCACCCCACAGACTGCTTACTAATTATAAAAGGAAAAAGGTACTTTTAAACAGGGAAATCCAGAAGACTCTGCCTTAACCAAGTGATCAAACATATTATCACCAATGATAAACACAAATTCACATAATGTACCCTCTGATGTAATACAATGAGAAAGAATGTAGTATCAGATCAGATCAGATCAGATCAGTCCCATTCTATTGTTTTTCTCTATTTCTTTGCACTGATCACTGAGCAAGCCTTTCTTATCTCTGCTATCTATTCTTGGAACTCTACATCATTCAGATGGGTATATCTTTCCTTTCCTCCTTTGCCTTTACTTCTCTCTTTTTCTCAGCTATTTGTAAGTCCTCCTCAGACAACCATTTTGCATTTCTTTTTCTTAGGGATGGTCTTGGTCACCTTCTCCTGTACAATGTCACGAACCTCTGTCCATAGTTCTTCAGGCATCTGTCTATCAGATCTAATCCCTTAATCTATTGGTCATACCTGAATGGTCTAGTGGTTTTCCCTACCTCTTCAGTTTAAGTCTGAATTTTTTATTCAGTTTAAATCTGAATTTCTCCATCCTTTATATTATAGTTATACTATGCATCATATGCAGTACACCTAAACGTATTATAATCTGCCTGCTAAGCAGGAGACATGTGTTTGATCCCTGGGTTGGAAAGATCCCTTGAAGAAGGAAATGGCAACCCACTTCAGTATTCCTGCCTTGGAAATCCCATAGACAGAGGAGCCTAGTGGGCTACAGTCCATGGGGTGGTAAAGAATCAGACAAAACTGAGCAGCTAAACAACAACAGTACTAAAAATTTTGTTCAAACCATCATGTATATTTAAAAGTTTTGTTAGAAAAACAAAGAACACATCTTCATTTCCAGAGTTCTTCATTCCTTCCTAAAGATGGTCATTTTCATTGGGTGTCATTTTTCTTCAGTTTGAAGAACTTTATCATTTCTATAGTACAACCTTTTGTCATCTAATTGTCTAAGGCATATATTTCCAAATTTCAACTGTATTTATTTCACCTTTATTCTTGAAGCATTTTTTTGTGTGCTGGATATAGAAATTATGGATTGAATTTTTCTTTTCTAATTATTAGCATTTTAAAAATGAGATGACCCAGAGGGATGGTATGGGGAGGGAGGAGGGAGGGGGGTTCAGGATGGGGAACACGTGTATACCTGTGGCGGATTCATGTTGATGTATGGCAAAACCAATACAATATTGTAAAGTAATTAACCTCCAATTAAAATAAATAAATTTATATAAAAAAAATGCTCACTGTCTTCTGGCCTCTGGTGAGACAGATGTCAGGCATTACCTGAATCATTATTTGTCTGTATGCAATGTGGCACCTTTCAACATTTTCTCTTATTATTATACTTGTTTTTTGTAATTTGACATGATTATCTTTGTATTTATCCTTTTGGGGGGTTGGTGAACTTATTGAATCTGTATATTTATGACTTTCATCAAATTTGGAAAAAACTTAGACATTATTCTTTCAAAAATATTTTAATGCTTCATTCTTTGTTCTTCTGTATATCCAATATACATATTACACCGTTTAATACTAGCCCACAATTCCCTAAGGTTCTGTTCCTTTTTGTTTGATTTTGTTCTCTCAATCTCTCCACCACACACACTCATCAGACTGGTTAATTCCTATTCATATAACTTAAAGTTCAATAATCTTTCCTCTGTTACTTCCACTCTGTTACGTCCACCAGTGAACTGTTTTTTTTTTTTTTTTAATTTATACTTATTTTGTAAATAATTTTACACCTCTCCCAGTCTTCCCTAATGTTAACACCCTACATAATTACAGCACAAATACTAAAAGCAGAAAATTAACATTGATATAAAACAATGAGCTAATCTATAGACTTCATTAGACTTTTCCCAGTTTTTCTCACTAAAGTCCTTTTTTTTTTTTTTGGCTTCATGATCCCATCAAGAATCCCATATTGAATTTAGTTGTCACATCTCTCTGCTGCTGCTAAGTCGCTTCAGTCGTGTCCGACTCTGTGCGACCCCATGGACTGCAGCCTACCAGGCTCCTCCGTCCATGGGATTTTCCAGGCAAGAGTACTGGAGTAGGTTGCCATTGCCTTCTCCTCACATCTCTCTAGTCTCTATGATTTCTTCAATCTTTTGATTTAATCAGCTATCTTGTAGACCATCTTCAATTTGGAACTATTTGATATTTTCTCATATTTAGATGACGTATTTTGCAAAAGTATCAAATGTCACAGAATGACAGTGTGAGCTTCTAAGAATATGATATTAGAGGGTAAATGATGTTGATATATTGTTTTTAGTGATGTTAGTTTTGATCACACAGTTAAGGTAGAATCTGCCAAGTTTCTTCATTGCAAATTTTCTATTTTCCTTCTCTGTAATTCAAAGTTATTCTGAAACTTAAAAAATATCCTTTTCCTAATTATACTTTTACTCACTAGTTTTTGCATCCATTGATGATTCTCTCCTGCAATAAGTATTACTGTGGGTGTTTGTCTCATGTTATTTTTCTGTTTTTCATCATTATCATTTATTAATTCATTCAGTGAATTTTTGACTTGTTATATTTTTCAGTTTGATTTTTTAAAAAGAAGCAAGCATATGATTTTGCTGGATTCAACTGCAAAACTTTATTCATGGATAGCAGTTGAAATCTCAGTTCAGTTTGTCTTTAGCTGAAGTACTTGGAGTGTCCCACAAACATATGGTACCAGGGTCATTCAGATATTTATAAATAATTTAGGGAATCCTCCTTTCTGGTTATCTCCTTTTTGAATGTCATCCCTACATTCTCACAGTTACCTTTGCCCCAAATTCTGTCTTCTGGTTCTTCAGGCCAGAAAGACTGTGGATTTTCTATGGTAGTTTTAGCCATCCCATGCGGTACTGCCCTCATGCCATAAAACCAGGAAACTTACTCAATGCTGCTCCCTTCTTCCAAGTGTCTATTCCGACCAGAATCTGTCTGCTCTTGATAGGTCTGTAGCACCTTCAAGTAGGTTTTTTTCATACTTTATACCTCCTGCCATCTGCAGAAGGGTCACTCTGGTAGGAGCTTATTCAATAATATTGGAAGCAAAACTGGACCATTTGTATGATATGGATTCTTTCAAGCATGTTAAGACTTGCTTTATGGCCTAGCGCATAGTCAATTCTTGTAAATTTCCCATGTGTATTTATAAAAAATTTATATTCTCTAATGTTTCACATATGGTTCTATCTATGTGTATAAAGTTTGCTAATTGCTTTCTTCAGTTTTGTACATATTTAACCATTGTGTTTGCTTTACCCACCATCTGAAAACAGTGTGATAAAATCTCCACTATGATGCTGGATGTGTCAATTCCTCCGTGATTATAGGTGACAGTAATAATGATGATGATGATATGATTTCATATGACTGCAGTAGAATGGCACTTAAGAGTTATAATTTGACCCATGTTCTCTCACTAGATCAATTTTGGATATAGCTTTAAGGGTAAAGTTCTATACCAGTCGCAGTATCCTTTAACTGTTCTCACCAGACTTAAAGGAGCAGTGTGCCATGTAATATAGTGGGAAAAAGTTAGGTTGGGATTTAGGAGACCTGAATTTGTATCCCAATTCTACTGGAAACAGGCTGTGAAATTTTTGGCAAATACCCAGCCCACACATTTCCCATCCTTCTCTTTTTTTGAGTTCCATTGTCCTCATTTGTAAGACAAGGAGGACTAGACCAGACTAGATATTATGAAAGCCTCCTCTCTGGTTCTGATACACTCTGTATCAATAAATATATATATATGTATATATAAAATATATATATAGTATATGAGAAACAGAATTCACATTATTGATGAAGAAATGGGTAGGGTGCCCTTGACATGTTGAGCAAGTGGAGAAAGGAGAAACAAGAGGCAAGTGGCGTCCGGAAGACCAGTGTTACTTGTGGAGAGCTGAAGGATTTCTATTCCCATGTAATTAACTATGAAGTCCATGTTCTGGCTCCTTGGTACAAAGAAGAGAATGTGGTGAAGGACCAATTCCAGGCCTTTGCTGCTATAATGAAAATAGGCATCCGTATGGCTCTGCACCAGACTCAGTGAAAAACAATCCCCTTGCTGTAAGGTTGCACTTATATTTTCTTTGTTAGTATACAGGGCTTTCTTGTCATCTTCTGCAGTGCTCAGCAACAGTCTCTTTGATCCAACAGTATCATATCAATTATTTAAGGTTTGTACATCACTTTTCAATTAACAGTTTCTTTGGCTCCAGAAAATATATACACACAATTTATAAGAGTATTCTTTAAATATTCCATGAGGAGCAGGTCACTATGAATTAAAAATAAGAATGCTAATAAAATATTGAATGCCTTTTTAAAGTGCAATGAAACATCAAGAAATTATAAATCTTTAAATTAAATGCTTCTTCAGTATATATTACCCAGGTGAAAATATGAAACATGGATAAAATTAAAGTCACAAAAATATTACTTTATCTCATTTGTCAACTCAATAATGTGAGGACACATCAATTTAGGTTATAGGAAGGGAATGTCCTGGACAAGAACTCAGGAGACCTGCATTCAGGTCATGAGTCTATCACTAGGTAGTTGTATGACCTCTTTGCCATAACTCCATTTACCAATCTGTAATATGGACTATGTAGAATTTGTCCGCATTAAAAGTCAATCAATCTATTTTCACAGTACTCAGCAGTACTCATACTTGTCTTTTTTTGGTGGTAATAAACATGTAACATAGATTTATCATCTAACAATTTTAAGTATATTTCATAGTCTATCTACATGCACATGGTTGTAAATCAGATCTCTAGAACTTTTTCATCTTGCATAAGTGAAACTCAATACTCACTGAACAGCAACTTTCCATTTGCCCTCATCCTAGCTCTTAACTTTCAGTTTAGTGAGCCTGACTAGATAGTGAAATCATGCAGTATGTACCCTTCTGTGACTGGCTTATTTCACAAGGTTTATCCATGTTGTCACGTATGGAAGGATTTCTTTTTTATGGCTGAATAATATTCCAGTGTATGCACACATGCATTTTTCTTTATTCAACTACCAATGGACATTTCAGTTCTCTCCCCCTCTTGGTTATTATGAATAATGGTACAGGGAACATGAGAGTGCAAGGATCTCAGAGGTTCTGACTTCAACTTTTTAGGTAAATACCAAGAAGAAATCTCATATGGTAGTTATATTTTTAATTTCTTGGGGAACTGTCATTATTGTTTTCCAAAGTAGGTGCACCACTTCAGATTTCCACCAGGAAACAAGAGTTCCCATTTCTCCAAACTCTTGCCAATACTTGTTACTTTCTGTGTTTCTGATTTTTATATTTATGTATTTAAGTCATTAACCCTTCATCAGATATATAATTTTCAAATATATTCTCCTCTTCTGCAGTTTGCCTTTTCATTTTGTTGACTATTTCCTTTGCTGTACAGAAGCCTTTTAGTTTAATGTAGTGCCATTTGTTTATTTTTGCTTTTGTTGTGCTTTCTCATATCATAAAAAAAAAAAATCACTGCCAGGAGCAATGTCAAGGAGCTTTACTCATGTTTCTTCTAGGAGCTTTATGGGTTCAGGTTTTACATGTAAGTTGTAAGTCCATTTGCAGTTAAGTTTTGTGTATGGTGTAAGATAGAGTCCAACTTCATTATTTTGCATGTGGATAGCCACCATTTCCCAATAGAGTTTACTGAAGATTATCCAACAGTATTTATTAAAGAGACCACCTTTTCCTTTTCATATTTTTTATGTCTTGTCAAATCTTAGTTGGCTGTGTATTTGTAGGTTTACTTCCAAGCTCTCTATTCTGTTCTATTGGTCTATGTGTCTGTTTTTATGACAGTTTGTTCTAATCTTTAATTATTTCTTTTTTCTGCTAACTCTGGGCTTAGTTTTTCTTTCTCTAGTTTCTTGAGGTATAAAGTTAAATTGATTGAGATCTTTCTTCCTTTTTCTTTTTTTTTAATTTAAATTTTATTTTATTTTTAAACTTTACAATATTGTATTAGTTTTGCCAAATATCGAAATGAATCTGCCACAGGTATACATGTGTTCCCCATCCTGAACCCTCCTCCCTCTTCCCTCCCCATACCTTCCCTCTGGGTCGTCCCAGTGCACCAGCCCCAAGCATCAACTATCGTGCATCGAACCTGGACTGGCGACTCGTTTCATACATGATATTATACATGTTTCAATGTCATTCTCCCAAATCTCCCCACCCTCTCCCTCTCCCACAGAGTCCTTAAGACTGATCTATACATCAGTGTCTCTTTTGCTGTCTCGTATACAGGGTTATTGTTACCATCTTTCTAAATTCCATATATATGCGTTAGTATACTGTATTGGTGTTTTTCTTTCTGGCTTACTTCACTCTGTATAATAGGTTCCAGTTTCATCCATCTCATTAGAACTGATTCAAATGTATTCTTTTTAATGGCTGAGTAATACTCCATTGTGTATATGTACCACTGCTTTCTTATCCATTCATCTGCTGATGGACATCCAGGTTGCTTCCATGTCCTGGCTATTATACACAGTGCTGTGATGAACATTGGGGTACATGTGTCTCTTTCCCTTCTGGTTTCCTCAGTGTGTATGCCCAGCAGTGGGATTGCTGGATCATAAGGCAGTTCTATTTCCAGTTTTTTAAGGAATCTCCACACTGTTCTCCATAGTGGCTGTACTAGTTTGCATTCCCACCAACAGTGTAAGAGAGTTCCCTTTTCTCCACACCCTCTCTAGCATTTATTGCTTGTAGACTTTTGGACTGCAGCCATTCTGACTGGCGTGAAATGGTACCTCATAGTGGTTTTGATTTGCATTTCTCTGATAATGAGTGGTGCTGAGCATCTTTTCATGTGTTTGTTAGCCATCTGTATGTCTTCTTTGGAGAAATGTCTATTTAGTTCTTTGGCCCATTTTTTGATTGGGTCATTTATTTTTCTGGAGTTGAGCTGAGTTGCTTGTATATTTTTGAGATTAGTTGTTTGTCAGTTGCTTCATTTGCTATTATTTTCTCCCATTCTGAAGGCTGCCTTTTCACCTTGCTAATAGTTTCCTTTGTTGTGCAGAAGCTTTTAAGTTTAATTAGGTCCCATTTGTTTATTTTTGCTTTTATTTCCAATATTCTGGGAGGTGGGTCATAGAGGATCCTGCTGTGATGTATGTCAGAGAGTGTTTTGCCTATGTTCTCCTCTAGGAGTTTTATAGTTTCTGGTCTTACGTTGAGATCTTTAATCCATTTTGAGTTTATTTTTGTGTATGGTGTTAGAAAGTGTTCTAGTTTCATTCTTTTACAAGTGGTTGACCAGTTTTCCTAGCACCACTTGTTAAAGAGATTGTCTTTAATCCATTGTATATTCTTGCCTCCTTTGTCAAAGATAAGGTGTCCATATGTGCGTGGATTTACCTCTGGGCTTTCTATTTTGTTCCATTGATCAATATTTCTGTCTTTGTGCCAGTACCATACTGTCTTGATAACTGTGGCTTTGTAATACAGCCTGAAGTCAGGTAGGTTGATTCCTCCAGTTCCATTCTTCTTTCTCAAGATAGCTTTGGCTATTTGAGGTTTTTTGTATTTCCATACAAATTGTGAAATTATTTGTTCTAGCTCTGTGAAGAATACCATTGGTAGCTTGATAGGGATTGCATTGAATCTATAAATTGCTTTGGGTAGTATACTCATTTTCACTATATTGATTCTTCCAATCCATGAACATGGTATATTTCTCCATCTATTAGTGTCCTCTTTGATTTCTTTCACCAGTGTTTTATAGTTTTCTATATATAGGTCTTTAGTTTCTTTAGGTAGATATATTCCTAAGTATTTTATTCTTTCCGTTGCAATGGTGAATGGAATTGTTTCCTTAATGTCTCTTTCTGTTTTCTCATTATTAGTGTATAGGAATGCAAGGGATTTCTGTGTGTTGATTTTATATCCTGCAACTTTACTATAATCATTGATTAGTTCTAGTAATTTTCTGGTGGAGTCTTTAGGGTTTTCTATGTAGAGGATCATGTCATCTGCAAACAGTGAGAGTTTTACTTCTTCTTTTCCAATTTGGATTCCTTTTATTTCTTTTTCTGCTCTGACTGCTGTGGCCAAAACTTCCAAAACTATGTTGAATAGTAATGGTGAAAGTGGGCACCCTTGTCTTGTTCCTGACTTTAGAGGAAATGCTTTCAATTTTTCACCATTGAGGATGTTTGCTGTGGGTTTGTCATATATAGCTTTTATTATGTTGAGGTATGTTCCTTCTATTCCTGCTTTCTGGAGAGTTTTTATTATAAGTGGATGTTGAATTTTGTCAAAGGCTTTCTCTGCATCTATTGAGATAATCATATGTTTTTTATTTTTCAATTTGTTAATGTGGTGTATTACATTGATTGATTTGTGGATATTGAAGAATCCTTGCATCCCTGGGATAAAGCCCACTTGGTCATGGTGTATGATCTTTTTAATGTGTTGTTGGATTCTGATTTTCTTCCTTTTTAATTCAGGTATTTATTGCTATGAACTTTCCTCTCAGCACTGCTTTTACAGCACTCCATAAGTTTTTGTATGCCATATTTTAATTTGTCTTAAAGATACTATTTAGTTTCTCTTTTAATTTCTTCTTTCATCCACTGTTTTTTTATCAAGTTGTTTAATTTCCATATGTTTGTGAATTTTCCAGTTTTCCTTCTGTTATTAATTTCTATTTTCATTCCATTGTGGTCAGAAAATACACCTGTCATCTTAAATTCATTTACTTGTTTTGTGACCTAATGTGTGATCCATCCTGAAAAATGTTCCATGTGTGCTTGAGAAAATGTGTATTCTGCCGGTGGGTAGAATATTTTATATATGTGTATTAGGTCCATGCAGCCTACAACACTGTTCAAATCCTCTGTTTACTTAATGGTTTGCTTTCTAGATGTTTATGCATTATTGAAAGTGGGGTATTGAAATCTACTTTAACTGAGCTATTGTCATCTTCTTTCTTCAGTTCCTCTATACTTGCTTCTTATATTTGAGTGCTCTGATGGGTGCATGTGTATTTACAATTGTTACACCTTCCTTAAAAATTGACCTTTTATTACTATATAATGTTCTTCTTTATCTCTTCTGAGAGTTTTGACTTTTAAGTCTATTTTGTCTGATATAGGGATGGCTACCTCTGTTCTCTTGTCGTTACCATTTGCATGAATTATCGTTTTCAATTCTTTCACTTTCAGCTTATGTGTGTCCTTAAATTTAAAGTAAGTCTGTTGTTGACAAAAGATAGTCAGATCTTGTGTTTTTATCCATTCAGCCAGTGTGTGCCTTTTTATTGGAGAGTAAACCACTTACATTGAAAGTAATTACTGATAGAGAAGGAATACCTATTGCCATTTTGTCAATTATTTTATGTCTTATACGGTTATTTTGCCCCTCATTCTTCTTCTGCCATCTTCCTTTGTAGTAACATGCTTTGATTCCTTTCTCATTTTCTTCTGAGTATCTTCTATAGGTGTTTTTCCCTGTGGTTGCCATTTATAATAATCTATTTCAACCTGATAACTTAATATCAATCACATACAAATATGTTATACTTTTACTTCTCTCCCCTCAATATATTATGTTTTTCATGTCGCAAAGTACATACTTTAAATCATGTATCCATTAACATACTTTTATACTTATGGCTATTTTAACAGTTTGGTCTTTTAATTTCTGTGTCAGGATTAACACTGATTTAACCCCCCATCACAGTATTACTTCCCAGATGGTAAAGCGTCTGCCTACAATGCAGGAGATTCAGGTTCAATCCCTGGGTTGGGAAGATCTCCTGGAGAAGGAAATGGCAACCCACCCCAGTACTCTTGCCTGGAAAATCCCATGGACGGAAGAGCCTGGTGGGCTACAGTCCATGGGGTCACAAAGAGTCGGACACGACTGAGCGACTTCACTTTCCTTTCACTTTACAGTATTACAGCCCCCAGTATTTGTCTTTATGTTCACATTTATCAGTGAGCTTTATACTATCACATGCTTCCATGCTGCTCTTTAGTGTCTTTTTTTTTTTCCTCCTACTTTCAGGGCTCCTTTGAGAATTTCTTATCAAGTAGGTCTAGTAGTGGTGATGAATTTCCTTAGCTTTTGTTTATCTGGGAAAGTTTTTATTTCTCTTTCATTTTTTGAAGGATAGTTTTGCTGGATGTAGTGTTCTTGGTTGGCATTTTTTTTTCTTTTATCATTTTGACTATAACATCCCACTCCCTTCTGGACTGTAGGTCTTCTGGTGTGAAATACACTGTTTTATGAGAGTTCTTCTGCATGTGACAAGCTGATTTCCTTTTGCTGCATACAAAATTCTATTTTTGACTTCTGATAATTGATTATAATGTGTCTATGTGAGATTTCTTGGGTTCACCAAAGTTAGGACCTGTTGGACTTGTTGAAATTGGATTCCCTTTCCTTCACTAGACTGGGAAATTTTAGGTCATTATTTATTTAAATAAGTTTTCTGCCCCATTGTCTCTGTCTCTTTCTCCTTTTGTGACCACCATAATATACATCTTGGTCTACTTTACAGTACAGCGTAAGTCCCTCGGGCTTTTTTTCATTCCTTTTTATTTTTATTCTCGATTAGATAATTTCAAATCACCTATCTTTTAGTTCAATGATTCTTTCTTCTGTTTGATCAAGGCTGATCTTGAATTCCTCTAGTTTTTTCAGTTCAATAATTTATTCTTTAGCTCTAAAACTTCTATTTGGTTCTTTTTATATTTTCTATCTCTTTTTAATTTTCATTTTGTTCATATATCATTTTTCTGAGTTCACAGAATATCTCTAGAATAATTATTTTGAATATTTGTCACGTTATTCATATACCTGCTTCTTTAGGGTTGGTTGAAGATTTATCTTGTTCTTTGTAGGGGCCATGCTTCCCTTTTTCTTTGTGTGTCTTGTAACTTTGTGTTGGAATCTGCACATTTGAAAAAATAGGTATCACTTTTAGACTGTACATAGTGGCTTTGTAAAGGGGGAAGACACCAGTTCCCTTGACTAGGGAGTCAGAGGTTCTATGAAGCATTTTTATAGGGGGCAGGACTTCTCTGGGCCTGCATGTGCAATTTCTTAATTAGAAGGCCTGGCTGGCTTCTTTCTGAAGAGATCGTAATCTCTTGCTCCCTCTAGTGTCTGTCTGTAGCACTGCAGGTTCTCTGATTCTCAGTAGTAAGCTGCCCTGCTTTCTGCTGTTCTCAAGGGCTGCCAGGCATTCAAAGTATCCCAGCTTCCTGGCAGTGCCATGAGTCAGGTGAGGCAGATACAAGTCCCTTGGGCAGCCCTCCAAAAAGCCAGAATGCTGGACTCACACTCAACTCCTCTCCCTTTAAAGCAGAGAACCATGAGCTGGGGTATCATCTTCCAATGCCAAGCTGTGCCAACTCGAGAGAGGAGAGATTGTGAGTAAAGCAAATTAGTTTTTCTTACTCACACCAGTGTGGCTGTTCCTGGCCTTGAGATCACTTTGTGTATTGTAATATCTAAACTGTTTTCTGGAGTTCTCATAATGATATTTTTTTAAATTAATTTATTTTTTATTGAAGGATAATTGCTTCACAGAATTTTGTTGTTTTCTGTCAAACCTCAACATGAATCAGTCACAGGTATACATATATCCACTCCCTTTTGAACCTCCCTCCCATATCGCTCCCCATCCCATCCCTCTAGGTTGATACAGAGCCTGTATTTGAGTTTCCTGAGCCATACAGCAAATTCCTGTTGGCTATCTATTTCACATATGGTAATGTAAGTTTCCATACTACTCTTTCCATACATCTCACCCTCTCCTCCCCTCTCCCCATGTCCATAAGTCTATTCTCTATGTCTGTTTCTCCATTGCTGCCCTGTCAGTACCATTTTTCTAGATTCCATATATATATACATATATATATATATATATATGCATTAGAATGTGATATTTATCTTTCTCTTTCTGACTTACTTCACTCTGTATAATAGGTTCCAGGTTTATTTACCTCATTAGAACTGACTCAAATGTGTTCCTCTTTGTGGCTGAGTAATATTCCATTGTGTGTATGTACCACAACTTTTTTATCCATTCATCTGTTGATGGACTTCTAGGTTGCTTCCATGTTCTAGCTATTGCAAATAGTGCTGCAATGAACAATGGGATACGTGTCTTTTTCAATTTTGGTTTCCTCAGGGTATATGCTTAAGAGTGGGATTGCTGGGTCGTATGGTGGTTTTATTCCTAGTTTCTTAAGGAAGCTCTATACCGTCTTCCATAGTGGCTGTATCAGTTTACATTCCCAGCAACAGAGCAAGAGTGGTCCCTTTTCTCCACACACTCTCCAGCATTTATTGTTTGTAGACTTTTTGATGATGGTCATTCTCACTGGTGTGAGGTGATATCTCATTGCAGTTTTGATTTGCATTTCTCTAATAATGAGTGATGTTGAGCATCTTTTCATGTGTTTTTTAGCCATCTGTATGTCTTCTTTGGAGAAATGTCTGTTTAGGTCTTTTTCCCACTTTTTGATTGGGTTGCTTGCTTTTCTGGTATTGAATTGCATGAGCTACTTGTATATTTTGGAAATTAATCCTTTGTCAGTTGTTTCCTTTGCTATTATTTTCTCCAATTCTGAGGGTTGTCTTTTCACCTTGCTTTTGGTTTCCTTTGCTGTGCAAAAGCTTTCAAGTTTAATCAGGTCCCAGTTGTTTATTTTGTTTTTATTTCCTTTACTCTAGGAGGTGGGTCATAGAGGATCTTGCTTTGATTTATATCATCGAGTTTATACGGTATTTTAGTTTGTATATAGTTGCTAAGTGTTTCTTTGGGAATGAGAACTGGGACTATCTATTTTGCCAGTTTGCTCTTTTTCACTGGTCTTTTTATTGCCTTCTAATGGTCATGTGTAGTCTCCTTAAGGAGACATTTTGAAGGTAGAGGCCTTGATATTACACTTTCCTCTGCAGTTAATGATTCAGGCACAGAGAAGATTCTTAACACTCAGTTATTGAAATCTGCTTTAACATAGTTTAAAGTTTTCATACTTTTTGAAGATAATGCCTATCTAAATGTACTGTATTTATAGGGCTCCAAATAAATTCCTCAAGACCTTATCCTAAAAATCCTACTTTGAATCTATACTGCAAGAAAAAACACATACTTTTTCAGTGCCACCCATGCTAATTTGGCTTTTGTAAAAATCATAATCCACAATTGTAGAATTTCTACCCTTCAAGGCATAGGCAAATCCAAATTCTCCCTGAAAGTCTCCAATACTCCAAGTTAGAACTCATTCACTCATTCATCAAATATTTAGCAGGCATTTCCTTATGTGCCAGGTACTTTTCTAGGCTGTATGCACTACTCTGTAGCTCTGATTATGTTACAGAACTTCTCACAGCTTTTCTTTAATATTAATGTATGCAAGTTGCTCATTCTTCAACCGTGGGCTTCTAGAATGAAGGAACTGTGTCCAATTCACCTCTGTAATCCTGGCATCTGTACAACACTTTGCACATAATTGAGATGCAGTACAAGAATGCTAAAACAAACTCCAAACAGCTAGATTAGGGGAGAAAAGCCTCCTAAACCATCTCAGTTTGCTGAAGAAAGGCTGACCTGCCCTATAATCAGTTGTCATATAAATTCCATCAGATCTTAATTAATTAACTTCTTTTATGCTTCTTTATAATCCTTCTGGAAAATGTGTGATGACAGTTTCCTACCCTTTGCTGAAAGGGTACTTACAAGTTAGTGATCCATATTTCAGTTACACGTACATCAAAACAAGGTAGCAATAAAAATGTAAATTCACAAGTGATTTCCAGAAATGTAAAAATAACCACCACCACCTCTACCTCTCCAACTTAGAAAATATACCCACCTCTTTCAATTATCACAAACTCCATCACAGCAGTATTAGAATTGACAGAGAATAAAAAGCCAAAAAGAACAGTAAAGACCAGGAAGTGCCACGTTTAAGGGAAGGAGGGATAAAATGTGTTTGACAAACTAATGTCCCAGGATTCAAGTTCTAAACTGAACAAAATAAACATAGAATGCGGTGAAATTCATTGGTTGGGAGATTAAAAGCTTTCCGAGTGTTAAGAAATCTTGAGGTCACAAGTAAGGGAATATTATTCAAAGGAAACTGGGGCTTTCAAAGTAGAGGGAAAGGATCAAGCTACTTACAAGCTCCTGGCACATGGTAGGCACTTAATAAATGAAAGCTATTATGAGGAGCTACGGTCTAGCTTTGTGATGTCCCGGGCAGAGGCTACCGACCTCCTTTCTCTGTGCTTCACCATACTCTGTACAGGCTGACATCACACCATTTTTATGTGCAACCTACATATCTGTTCCTACTCCAAAGCAGGAATTTCCTGGATGCTCAGGATCATACCCTACACTTCTCTGCAACTGGAAATAGTAGGCACTTATAATTATTAAGTGAGAGAATAAACAAACTACCTTATATGATGAGAACAGGTTTTGATCAGAAAAGAATGAAGAGCTAGGATGGAAGATCTTGTCTGTAAGTCTTCTTGCTCATTCCTTCACATTTCAAACACCATTCCCTTTTGTTGCTTGTTCTGTTCAAAGTACATTTATGTATCTTCTTCCATTACCAATATAAGAACAGGTTTCACACAGTAAATTCTTTCAGATAATGCGGCATGGAATAGTTGGAGAGCATGGGTTTTTTTTTTTTTTTCCCACTTCTTATTTTGAAATAATTTAAAATTGGTAATGGAACCATAGAAATTATATACTTTGAACAGGGTAAAGTAACAGAAGAGAATGGCTTTGAAATGTGAAGGAATAAGCAAGAAGACTTTAAAACAGGATATGCTGCAAAAATAGTAGAGTTCCCTTCATCCGTATCCCTACTGCTAACATTTTGAAAAACCACGGTATAATTACTGAAAGCAAGAAATCAACATTGAGCCAATAAAATTAACTATTCTACAGACCTTATTTGAAGTTTCAGGTTTTCTCACGAACATCCTTTTTCTAATCTAGGATCCCACGTTACATTTCATTGTCAGATCTCCTTAGATTCCTCCAATCTGTGACAGTTCTTCAACTTTTCTATGTCTTTCATGACACTGACACTTTTGAAAAATGAGTCAATTTTTGTGCAGAATGTCCCTCGACTGGGGTTTGACAGACCTAGCTTGGGCTCTTGACTCCATGACTATCCATGTAGCCCTGGGCAAGTCAACCTTTCTCAGACTCAAGTTTCTTCACCTGTAAAGCAGTATACTAACACTGACTTTGTTTTAAAAATGAAATGAGGCAAAATATATTAAAATGCCTGGGACATAAGGTCATACAACAAATGCTAAGTCTTTCTCCTTGTCCCTGGCTTTGAAATATTTCTGATAGAAATTTTTGCTAAAATCCATTACCTGTATTTCAATGCCTTATTTTATAGATAAACCATATATAACTTAGCCCTCAAGTGATGACTCAGTGTCATCATAAACAACCCTTATTGCACTGCATTGTTCTAGGTCTGTGTTTTTGTCCTTTCTCACTGCTGTCCCTTCTCTTTGTCATGAGAAGAGCAGGTAAGAGCCTCATCATTTCCTTTCTGATTTTCAGCTTGAAACATATGGGAATCCATTTGTTTACTTATATATTCATCAACAATGTGCTGAACCTACTGTGTCAGGCCCTGTTTTAGGATTTTGGAGAAAGTGATGAATCACCTCCTGTCCTCATTGATTTTATGGCTAGTTGGGGAAATGGACAAGTAAGCAGCTGATTACATTCAATGTGATTAATCCTATGAATGACCTAATGTACCGGAGCATATAAGAACACCTAACCTGGACTTGGGGAGAGGGTCAGGCTGGGGAAGGTTTCATGAAGAAAGTGCCATTATGTCTTAGTAAAGGTCTCAGGATGTAGAAATTAACCAGATGGAGAAGGAAAGAGAGCAAAAGGCTCACAGTTTAGGGAAAAGCTATTAGAACTACGTGCTGAGTAAAATAAATCGGTTCTGAAAAATAAATCTCCTGTGTTATAAACTTGCAGCTTGAGAGTGATTTTGTGCCAATACCTCAGGGGCTCAGAAACTTCACCAGGAAACTTCTGGTCCCAGGGCTGTGTTCTGGAGGCTGCAGTTGACAGACCTAAACCTTTGGATATTATCCTGAGCTTACCTCTTTCAACATCTGTGGACTGAAGGAAAATTTAAGGCTACAATTGGCTGCTTGCTCCTATTTCAAAAGTATAACAGGTTTGCCCCTTTGTGACAGAGGAATTTCTTGCTTCAAAAAATACATCAAGAGCCCTCAAAAAGTCCGTCTTAAATTGACCTTTTAAAAAAAAATCCATTTTCTTTAATATCTTCTCCCACCATTCACCCTGCCTCATCACTGAGGCATTACTTCCCTTTCTTTATGTTTCTTACCAAGTTAAACACAAACTGACCCTTTAAACTGAGCTGGCAAGAGAGGTTATGAGACTTTCTTCCCTTGTACAGCACTAGTTTCTATGACCTCAGAGATACGGCTTTGAGCCTAACTCATTCCAAAGTCCCAGTCTAACCATGGAAATCTGTGATCTCGGCAAGTGCTACAGGTACATTATCCATCAAACACTGGGACTTAGGAGAATGCATTATAAGATTTTCAAATGAAGAGGTTTTTCTGCCAGTTCCTATTTTACTCTCCCAATCATCTTCACTTTTTTTTCAATCTGGAGAATAAATAAGATGGCTTCTTTTAGTTTTCTCCATAGGGGATATTTTTCAAATCTTAACTGCTTCTAATTCAAAGCAATAATATTACATACCGTCAACTGGTGTATGAGGAGGTCCATTAAGAAGGTAATCTTGTTACTAAACAGAACATCAGTGCAGTTTTCTGAACAGTTATTGCAGGTGAGGTTGTAAACATTGATTGCATTGCAAAGAGACCTAACACAAGGAGAAAAACACCATTTATAAAACTTGTGCAGTTCTTCTCTAAACAATGTGAAATACACAAAATGAATGGTATAAAAGCAGCAGGCATGGGATAGAAATCACTCTTAAAAAACCAACCCAAATATTACTAGGTGCAAGGTCCATCAGCTAGACATAAAAGCTTTTAATTTTTATCCACAGCCTAGTGTTCATTAGAAAGGAATTCTTGCCTCTTATTAATGCAGCAGCAGGCAATGGAAATGTACTTACCCATCTACTGACAATGTCCTAATAATCTAAGATTAGATGTTACCCAGGAATTTTGGGATCTAGAATTTTTTAACAGTATCTGGAAAAAAGAGTGTGCCAAACCTCCTGTTGCCAGGTCTCCTGGTTGACAAGGGCAGATAATGAAGGAAAGGAGAACACACGAAGAGAAACTACAGGTTTTCCCTTGTGAGACAAGAACTGCAGAGGTCTGGGGAGTGAGGCCACACCTGCTCAGAGATTGTATGGACAGACCCAGAGTGCCTCAGCAGGGGAGGACCTACAGAGTGAACAGTCTCGGGTCAAACCCATCAAAGAAATGTGTTTTTTTTCCTTGTCCCTTGGGATTAAAAAATTATATCCCATTTTTCAAAGGAATTTTTGGAGCAACAAATTCAATGGGCATTCTTGTGAGTGCTTTGAAAACTGTAATTAACCTGCACTGCCTGAGTGATCAATGTTGATTCTGGCCTCACTAAATCCCCTGCTTAAGTCCTATGTACAAATGTTTTGATTTAGTCCCTTACAACCAATCCTCTAAAACAATAATTCTTTACGTGTGAACCATAGACCGGTAGCATCAATATCACCTGGAAACTTGCAGAAATGCAAATTCTCAGACTTCACCCCAGATCTACTAAACACTAGAAACTTTGGGGGTGGGGTCCAGCAATTTGTGTTTTAATGAATTTCACTTTTTTTAAACAAAATTCCAGACCACTGCTCTGGAATAGGGGCTCTAGAGTTTGACAGAGCACTAGCATCACCTGTATATCTTTAAAGATACAGACTTGCCTGAATTCCTCCCCTGGAGATGCTAGTGGGAATGGGAGGGCTCTAGACATTCAGCATGTTTCAAAAGCTCTATGAGCAATTCTGATGTACAGGCAGAGTTGAGAAGCATGAGTCTAAGAATCAACATGTAAGTATTCATTTGTTCAACAAATATGTAATTCCCTATGATTTTTCAGGCATTGTGCTAGGTAGACAAGACAGACAAGCTCTCTGTTCTCATGGAGCTGATGCTCTAGTGGGAGAAAGATGGTAAAGACAGCCCCTGTTGTAATCATCTGTTTGTCTGATATAGTGGTACTTGCTTCAACATAATTGATAGGTTCCTGAAACTTGAGCATTAGAGTATGTTGGTTAAGAGGAAAGATACTGGAATAAGATACTAGGTTAGAAACCTAGTTCTGTCATTTGAGGTTTTAGCAAGTTACTCATTTATATCTTAGCATCCAATTTCTTATCTGTAAAACTGAGATAATAATACCTAACCTTCACATGGTCATCATCAGAATTAAATGAAATAATAGATGCAAAGTACTTAGGATGGTGTCTGGCACGTGGTTAAATAATTCATAATGATAGGTTCATTAGAGTTATTAATCTTATTATTCTTGTTATGAATAAGTCACAATTAAAACAGTTAAAAATCAAATCAAATTAAAGCATGCTATGAAACCTGTAATTTCCAGAATAATAAAGCACCATGCTTCGTAAATTTTTACATGGAATACTGGCATGAACAATGAAAGGACTCTAAGTTGAAGGGAGCAGGAGGAGGCTCAGCTCCAGCCTGACTTAACCCCTGAGGATTGTACAGGAAATCCTGGCCTACGTGTAACTCATTTACGACACATCAGTTGGAGGTTCTACCTAACAAATCCCCCACAAATGCCATTCAGCACTATTTCATTTATTAGCTAACACATTTAGATTTGGCAAGAGTGCTTTTCTTTTCAGGTAAAAAAATAACATGTAATTGTGATTATAAAAATAATTTTAAAGATAATTGTAATAACTGTGAGAAAGAGAGCACAAATAAACAGTAAAAAACTATGAAGAGGTGATTTGGTACTTGTACTTCCAGTCTTCTCGTCTCAGAAATATTCACTTAGTTAATATGTGTAAAATGAATATTTCTCCATGATATTTAATATTCTTCCATAACACCAGTCTTCAATTTTTTACAAAAGCAGCTTTCTTACTTTCTTACTCAGAAGCTTAACAGCTAACGAAATCTTTTTCAGAAGCTTAAACCAAAGAACAGATAAAATCAGAGTTGCTCTGACTGAAGTAGAAGTAGACCCAGAGACCTACTCTGTTCTCCTCTCAAAGAGCCTTGAAATACTCCTCAGAGGCCTGGGGGTGTGTGCCCTTGGAGTACAGGAAACACTCCTGCGCTTTAACACCAATACGATGAACTTGGTACCTTTCTGACTAGGAGTGATGACCTTAGCACAACACACAACCAAGAAGCATGGTGAAAAGTGCCTCCCCCTTACTTATGTCCTTCAGCCCCTCATTTCCCTACCTTAGAAATCACCACGGTTACTAGTGCACATATCCTTCCAGGAGTCTGTGCATATGCAAGAGTTTTCCCCCCTACACAAATGGTACTTTACGAGATTTGGAGGGTGAAGTGAGCCAAGGCCATCTTTTGCTGTTGGCTGTCATCAAGCAAGGTTTGGAAATGTGAGGCTTCCCTGCAGTAGACTCAGGCTCCCTTTTCCAGATTCTGTGTGTCAAGAACCAGTGGGGTAACTTGTACTATTTGATTTCCTAATCTCTGATCTGCAGCTTCCAATACCCATTGTGGTTTCCTGAGTGTGGGAGAAAGTTGTGTGTGGCATTAGCTTCTTCCTTCCTTCCTTTTTTGGCCTCAGAGGGAGCAGTGCCCCCAGTGGATACGTTTGGTATTGTTCTGGAGTCAATAAACAGGCCTGCAACCTTTTCCAACAGATTTGTAAGCATCCAATTTCTTATTTTAAATTCCTTTTCTGATTAAACTGCTTAAACTAAGAAGTACTGTAGCTTTTAAAAGAAGGAAGAGGATCATCCAGTGTATGTAAAATTTTACATCAATCAATTTCTTACTATTGTATCCAATTTTCAACATAATGGCAACCCTGTTTTAATAGTCAGAGTTCTTAGTTACAAGCCAGGGGAAGAAAGCTCTGGTTGATTTAAACAGGAAGGAAATTAACTGACAAGCTTTGGGTATATCATAGGATTTAGAAAACACAGGCATCAAAGTTATACTGCATGGACCAATATCCAAATCACACACCAGGAACCTGATCCGCTAAAACAAAACAAAACAAAACAAAAAACTCCGGGCACCATATGTCACAGCTTGAACTCACACTATGACCTTGGACAACAGATGCAGCTGCCTGCAACTGTCAAAGGAATAGCGTTTGGGATGTCCTTGCTTCTTACTTTATTAGCCTCAGAGTAAAAGTCTGGAGTGGCTATGCTGGGTGGTGAAGCCTAGGTCACAAGTTTATATCCTAGACACAAAGAGCACTGGGAAGCGGACACTGGTATGCTCACGCACTGCAGAGGAGGGCCACACTGTGCCTGGGAACTCCATAAGGACAGGAGGTGCTCACTGCACAGCCAACGTTCACCACAGCTGTGCTGAGCAAATCCTTCTGCCTCCTGAGAGTAAATGTTCAGTAATGACAATGTGGTTCAAAGGATATGAAGATTTACTTTAAGATTTTTGATAGACATTGCAAAATTCAAACTGCCTTCCAGAAAAAAAGTATTTTAAATCAATTTATACTCCCAGAAAAAGTTCATCCATGTTTTCACTAACATCAGACACTTTCATTTTTAAAATCTGTTACTCATCTGACAGCTAAAAATGTTAAAGGTTGCATTTCTTTAATTGCTAGTGTGATTAAGGACTTTTCACTTCATGTGCTTATTGGCAATGTGCATTTATATTTTCTTTAATTATCACTGTGAACCTTTTACCCATTTTTCTATGGAGGGTTGTCTTTTTCTTATTGATTTATAAGGCACTTTACCAATAACAAAGGTATTAACCTTTTTATTTGTTTATTGGCTGTAATAGGTCTCCGTTACAGTACGCGGGATCTTTGTGGTGGTGCACAGACTCTCAAGTTGTGGTGTGTGGACTCTGAAGAGTGTGGGGTCAGTAAAGGCTACACTCGGGCTTAGTATTTGCAGTGTGCTGGCATGGCATGTGAGGTCTTAACTCCCGACGAGAGACTGAACCCATGTCCCCTGCATTGCAAGGCAGATTCTTAACCGCTGGACCACCAGGGAAGTCTGATATGAACCTTTTATCATCATATACAGCAAATAAATTTTCCTGTCTGTTGCTTATCTATATTTTTTGCTTTTTGTCATAAAGAATGGTTTCATTTTTATTTGATAAAATCTGTCAAAATTTCCCTTTCGTATATCTGGATACTGTGTCAGACTTAGAAGAATCTTCCTACTTCAGCATTACAAAAATATTCTTTGAAATTTACTTCTGGTAAATTTAAATTTAAATACTTCTGGTATTTTCATAGATTTTACATTTAAATACAAGATATGAAATTGATTGTGGGGTAAGGTATGATGTAAGTAGCCATTTACACTTATCTTTTTTTTTTTTTAATTAAAAAAAATTTTTTTTTTACTTTACAATATTGTATTGATTTTGCCATACATCAACATGAATCCGCCATGGGTGTACACATGTTCCCAATCCTGAACCCCCTTCCCACCTCCCTCCCCATCCCATCCCTCTGGGTCATTCCAGTATGCTCTATTTAAAAATTTTTATTGAAGATTTTTCTCTTTTTCTTAATGATTTATAAGGATTCTCTAATTATATATCTATAACAAAGGGTTAATACATGTTGTTAATATTTTTTTCAGTTTATTTACTGCCAATAATTTTGCTCATTATTTTTAAGGCATTTTTAATATACTGAAGCTAAACAATTTTATGTAGTCAAACAATTCTTTGTGATTTATTTTCTCTTCCTGTCCCTTTTTCCTTTAAAAAGTTATCCTTTACCATGAGATGAGGTAACTACATGTTTGTATCTAGCCATTTGCATTTATTTAATCATCACTGTGTGTGGTAATGTTATGGTTTTATAATTTACTATCAAATCATTTAAAATTTATTTTGATGTGTGGCATGAAGCAGAAGCCTAAATTCCCTCCCCCACCCAAGAAATTCTAGAATAATTCACCTTCTCTCTACTGGTTTGAAATGCCACTTTTACTATAACTATATACACAGGATGTGTTTCCCGGTTTTCTAGTCTAGTTGATAATTTATGTAAGTTCTGTAATATATAAAGCCAATAACACACTGCTTTATGTATGGCAGCTGTACAGTGGGACTAATATATACAACTATAGATCTCTCAAAGTTTCAAAAATGAGGGTACTATATTTAGAATGACATGTGGAATTTATAGTTCTATTATTGTATCCTCTTTTTCCTTTGATTTTGATCTATATTTTTATAGTCTTGATTTCTAATCTCTCTTTTTTCTTAGTCAATGAAAACTCTACAACTGATCTAAACTCTTTTGTGGAATATCCCAGGGCATAAGTAAATCTACACATGGAAAAGCAAACAGCACAGGGTGTGGGATTATTGTCCTAACGCCCTCTGTGCTTTACATTAAAGACACTGCATTTACTAGTAAAGTGCAGAATGTTACATCTATATAGTCTTATGCTTACAAAACCTTCCCAAGAAAACTTCCACAAAGAAACTGGTTTCTGATGAGAAAAAATGGGCGGGGGGAGTATAAAAAATCCCAGGGGTCAGGAAAAACTTGTCCACTCAGTAGAACTTGTTTGAAAGACAACCTCTATTTGAAGAGCACCTGTCTTAGAACGATCACTTCTTTGAACCCAGCTTGGGTGGTCTGCCCAAGCAGCTTTCCTTGTAATTTAAAACCCAAATGACTGGAAGCACTTTTTAACATCAAACAGAAAGCCCCAGATTTTAAAAGTATCTTCTGAGAAGACAGTAAAATCTTACTGTCCATTCCGTCAAAAGTACACTGTGGTTGGGGGTGGAGATAAAGGTTTTCTGACCCAGATAATCATGAATACATGAGTGAATCTTGTATCAGTAGGTCTTCTCACTAAAAATGTTTTCTCTGAAAAACAGAGGACAGAAAAGGCATCACGAAGGTGGGTTTGTTTTTTTTAATCCAAGAAGAACATAATTTGAATACAAGTATAGTATACCTCAGACATTAAGATTAGTATCTAAGATGTTATGAAATAGTTAAATAGAAAAGCCCTAGAGAGCTGCAGCCGAAGAGGACTTGATAATATCACTTAGGAAGTACGTAAGTTTATAACCTTACGTGGGTTCATACTGACTAAGGCTTTTCAGAAAACACTGTTCACAAATCCATTATCTGATACCAGTGTCAAGAAAGCAGACATTTAAAAACAACTGCCATTGGCAGTTTAAAACCAGAACACTTATAAATTATAATTTACCAAATGCCTTTGGTTTGCATTAAGCATTTATTCATAATAGATGGCATATCACTTATATACATGGAAGTGAGCGAAGGCTTTATGTTCCTGTGGAGCAAAATCCTGTGCCAAGTAACGGAGTCACAACAATACAGCTGCAAAGAGAAACTGGGAATTTTTGTAAATTATTGCTTTAGCCCTCACGGAAAGAAAGAACGGGCTTGATGTGAATAAGTGTAGGAAAGGACAGAATATTACAAATGACAGAGGATGGTTAGCAAATGATATTGTTTAAGGAAAGATTATCTGGACTGAACCAGAACACACAGACCTGGAGTAATACCAGTTTCCTAGGGAGGGGTGAAATGAATATTAAAACTAGAGCTCCCAAACATATTATAATTTACCAAGTACATTTTGTTTGCATTAAGCATCTAATAAATGGTATATAGTTTATATTCATCATTTTCAAATTATGCTTTGTCATTATAAGCTCCAAACTAAAACAACTTGTTTAGATACTATCAAAAAGAATTATCTGAAACTAGGGAGAGGCAACTGCAGCTAGAATTCTAACAAGCTTGCGAAGAGCTGACTCATTGGAAAAGACCCTGATGCTGGGAGGGATTGGGGGCACTAGGAGAAGGGGACGACAGAGGATGAGATGGCTGGATGGCATCACAGACGCGATGGACGTGAGTTTGGGTAAACTCCAGGAGTTGGTGATGGACAGGGAGGCCTGGCGTGCTGTGATTCATGGGGTTGCAAAGAGTCAGACACGATTGAGCGACTGAACTGAACTGAACTGCACCCACCAAGCAAGTGGCTGCTCACGCAATGGGGCCTGTGATGTAGGCCTGGCCCTGAAGGCCTGGCCCACATGAAAGCTGCATGTGCCAGTTCTGAAGGCTAAAAACAGACTAGTGTCAAAGCACTGAAAACTCTATTATACAACTACTCTTGAGTGATTTCTAGTTCAGGTCCTTGATTCATCCTTTGTGGAGTCCTCATAGCATACAGCACCGAGCTGGCTGGGCACAGGGATGTCTACATGAAGGGACAACTGTCTTCCTTGTTTCAAGCAGAACATACAAGAAATAACTGCGGAACATACCAATACATTATTAGCCACATTTTCTACTTTTAAACAATCATTAGAATGACTAGGGGTGGGAGCCCCATCCCCTAGCTAAAAGTGTCTCGTAATTTTGTACTGATATTTCAGGACTCAAAAGCATTTTTCCTTCAAACTCTTCTATACAACAGCTCTCTTTCCTCTCTTTGACACAGAGAATAACAAAATTCAAATACTGAACTAGTACAATTAGATAAGCAGGTCTTGGTTAATAAGAGAATGCCTTCTCCAGGCTTCCCTGGTAGCTCAGTGGTAGAGTCAGCCTGCCAATGCAGAAGACATGGGTTTGATTCCTGGTCCAGGAAGATGCCAACTGCTGTGGAACAACTACGCCCGTGGGTCACAACTACTAAGCCTGTGCTCTAGAGCCTGGGAACAGCAACTACGGAAGCCTGCCTGCCCTAGAGCCTGTGCTTCACAACAAGAGAAGGCCCTGATCTCTGCAACAAGAGAAGGCCTGCCAGCATCAGAGACCCAGCGTCAGAAACTAAAATAAATAAAACTTTAAAAAAAGAAGAAAATGTTTTTTTTGGCAAGAAATCTGGGGACAGAAGAATGATGCAGAAAATTTAACAATAAACAGATGATTCAGTTTTAATATTTTTGTGACCACAGAGAAGGTGGATTTGTGACAGAATTTTGGGGTATTTTTGCAGTGGACATTTGAATCAGTGTGAGCTGCAGGTAAAGAAGAAAACTTTTCCCCACTGGCACTGTGATGGTTAGCATAAATTCACACAGCCTTCTCCACCTCTGACTTCCTCCTTTCTGACGCTACAACACTTAGGGTGGGTGTGGATAGCCGAGGAGCCAACATCCAGGAACTGGAAATAAAAGACAGCTCAAGACTGGGGTAGAGAAGGGATGCTGATAGTGCTGCCGACCAGCCAGTCTTTGCTCCGCAGATGTAAATTATGTGCCTTCTACACCTCAGTTTGCATCAAAACTCAATGTAACAATTATAAATGATTACTACACTGCATATCATATTCTACAATGTAACATTTTAAAAACACTAAAAGTAATTTTTTAATTCAGGGATTTTCCTAAGTATAATGATGCCTCAGAGCAGGAGAAAGAAATCTTCAACTAGATGAGTTATTTCAAAGATTCTTGTTTAGCTGGTGAATTTGGTATAATTAGAATAAGCAGTTTAATTATTCCACAGAGACACACTCTAATTTTAAATGAGAAATCACATATATTTTAAGTACAACCTAATTAGACTTCTTGCGTTTCCTAAAATTAACCTCCCACTGAGATGGTGTTTTGTTGCAAAGATTAGAATAATACATTTAAAAATTAGGATGAGCATAAAATTAAAACATTAATTTGAAGTCTAGTGTTAAACTCTGTCTTGTCTAATAAAAAGACAGCTATGATTAGCTAGTCTTTAGATATGTTCTTAAGTAGGATCTGGTTATATAATTTTAAAGTCACAATTAAACATGTAGGCTCTGGAGAAGACCCCAGGTGGCGTGCAGTGTTAAACAGCAGATTAAAGTCGACACAACTAATTTCTTTACTTTAATCTTATTAGTGGTATAACAGCTGTCATCTGTAACCATTTCTGTGCTGCCTTTTGAGACAAACAAAATGCCTCAATATGTCAAATGGAGAACAGTATTTATCAATCACTATGGTAACCCACTCCAGTATTCTTGCTGGGAAAATCCCATGGACAGAGGAGCCTCATGGGCTACAGTCCATAGGGTCACAAAGAGTTGGACACGGCTGAGCACACAACACACACACACATAGCTAATTAGCTTTCAAAATAGCTTTTTAAACTTTCATTATCTTGAGGAAAGTTATTTACTTTTAGTAAATCTTGATCTAAAAATAGCTATTTAGAATTACAATAATCCTGCCTAGAAATAAGGAATTGTTTGTTAACAATGGATTGTATCCTAAACTTCACCCACACCAGCAAATAACATTTGATTAACACTTAATGAGAGGCTGTAATGTAGCAGACACATAAGGTGGTATGTGGTTTCCACCTCTATATCTATATCTGGTATTGATGGGAAATAAGTCTTATGATGAATTTACTCTGTATTTACCACCTGATTTAAATCATGAAAAGGGTATTGAAGGTAACACAGAGATGTTGTACTGCTTTTGTAGACTTCACTGCTAGATCTTCTCTGAATATTTTGTCTCATACATACAAATAGTTACAAGTGGTTTTGGTTCATCTTTCTGAACTTCTGTTAGATCATTCTTCTTGTCCCCCTTTGGCTCTTAACCAGACTGAAAACCTCTCTCTTGGGTGTTACCACGTAGGCAATAAGATAGAAAAGGGAGAATACCAGAATAGAATGCTCAGTCCTAGCTGCCGATGTGATAAGAGACGATAAATCATTCAGTGTTTTTAAGCCTTAGTTTCTTCATTTATATAATGTGATAAATTGATGAACATGTGTCAAAGACTCTGTTAAATAAATGTAATATATTTATTAATATAAATAGCTTTATTACTCTTATATTTCTGACAATGCCAAGTGTTTTGCAGGGACTCATTACAACTTCTTTGTAAAGGTTTTCTCTATCTCTCACTCATCCTTTAACCACAATACTAAACAAAGTGCTAACCACATGGCAATAAAAGTATATATTAAATGAGTGAATTCCTCTTTGGGTAAAACAGCATAAGCAATGAGGGCTTAAATTAACGTAATAGAAAGATGAGACAATAATACAAAGATGAGGAATGAAAAAGATATAAACTTTCTTCAAAATGTGAAAACAATAAGGAATAAATAATATCTTTCACTTTTCCCTGAATGAGTCATTTTGTCCAATGCACTCGAACTTAATTATTTTTTATACTGTACTGACAGTGTCCTAATAATATCAAAATGTTTACACCTTCCAAAGTGTGCCCTGTTATTTCAGGTCTCCATGTTCTTGCACATGCTGTGCTCTCTGCTGAGGAAGAGTTGTTAATTTGACAAACTCTGAATCTATCTTTTAAAACCTATAGGAAAGACTCTGTCTTCCTCTGGCTGTTAATGACACCATCCTTTCACTGTCTCTGCACTTGGCGCATTCTTGTACAGTTACACTTAGCACCAAATTACCTTTTCCCTGTTTAGCTCACTTTTTAATGAATGAGCCTGCTGATGGTTATGGACACAGTTTTATTTCCACAACTCTACTGCTCAGCACACAACCAATGGTACCAATCCCCCAGGTGCGTGAGGAAATGTGTAATAACACATTTGGTTGTCACAATGACTGGGGGCAGAGGTATTTAATGGGTCAAGGAATGTCACACAGCATGGGGTGTGTGACCCAGTGCCATTAGTGTCCCAGGCCAGAGTGTGACAACTCACAAAGCCCTTCCATATACGTTACATTTCACCTTCACAACCCTGCAAGGCAGAAAGCTTTTCCCCATTCCCCAGATGAAAAATCCTACAGCACAATGAGGTCTTAAAGGCAGGTCTGACATTAAACACTGGCAAAGCTGGTATTTGAACTCTAATGCTCTGATTCTAAATCCCAGCTGAGTTTAATTCATTAGTGCATTATAGTCCCTTGTCTCTAATTCTAAATACAGATCCTGGCTTGAGTCCTAGAACTAATCAAATGAGAAAGTGAATATGTTTATTGTTGTTCAGTCGCTAAGTCGTGTCTGCCTCTTTGCAACTCCATGGACTGCAGCACACCAGGCTTCCTTGTCCTTCACCATCTTCTGGAACTTGCTCAAACTCATGTCCATTGAGTTGATGATGCCATCTAACCATCTCATTCTTAGCCGCCCCCTTCTCCTCTTGCCCTCAATCTTTCCCAGCATCAGGGTCTCTTCCAATGATTCGCTCTTTGAATCAGGTGGCCAAAGTATTGGAGCTTCAGCTTCAGCATTCAGTTCAGTTGCTATCAGTCGTGTCCGATTCTTTGTGACCCCATGAATCGCAGCACACCAGACCACCCTGTCCATCACCAACTCCTGGAGTTCACTGAGACTCACGTCCATCGAGTTGGTGATGCCATCCAGCCATCTCATCCTCTGTCGTCCCCTTCTCCTCCTGCCCCCATCCCTCCCAGCATCACAGTCTTTTCCAATGAGTCAACTCTTCGCATGATGTGGCCAAAGTACTGGAGTTTCAGCTTCAGCATCATTCCTTCCAAAGAAATCCCAGGGTTGATCTCCTTCAGAATGGACTGGTTGGATCTCCTTGCAGTCCAATGGATTCTCAAGAGTCTTCTCCAACACCACAGGTCAAAAGCATCAATTCTTCAGTGTTCAGCCTTCTTCACAGTCCAACTCTCACATCCATACATGACCACTGGAAAAACCATAGCCTTGACTAGACGGACCTTTGTTGGCAAAGTAATGTCTCTGCTTTTGAATATGCTATCTAGGTTGGTCATAACTTTCCTTCCAAGGAGTAAGCGTCTTTTAATTTCATGGCTGCAGTCACCATCTGCAGTGATTTTGGAGCCCCCCAAAAATAAAGTCTGACACTGTTTCCACTGTTTCTCCATCTATTTCCCATGAAGTGGTGGGATCAGATGCCATGATCTTCATTTTCTGAATGTTGAGCTTTAAGCCAACTTTTTCACTCTCCTCTTTCACTTTCATCAAGAGGCTTTTGAGTTCCTCTTCACTTTCTGCCATAAGGGTGGTGTCATCTGCATATCTGAGGTTATTGATCTTTCTCCCAGCAATCTTGATTCCAGCTTGTGCTTCTTCCAGCCCAGAATTTCTCATGATGTACTCTGCACAGAAGTTAAATAAGCAGGGTGACAATATACAGCCTTGACATACTCCTTTTCCTATTTGGAACCAGTCTGTTGTTCCATGTCCAGTTCTAACTGTTGCTTCCTGACCTGCATATAGGTTTCTCAAGAGGCAGGTCAGGTGGTCTGGTATTCCCATCTCTTTCAGAATTTCCCACAGTTTATTGTGATCCACACAGTCAAAGGCTTTGGCATAGTCAATAAAGCAGAAATAGATGTTTTTCTGGAACTCTCTTGCTTTTTCCATGATCCAGCGGATGTTGGCAATTTGATCTCTAGTTCCTCTGCCTTTTCTAAAATCAGCTTGAACATCTGGAAGTTCATGGTTCACGTATTGCTGAAGCCTGGCTTGGAGAATTTTGAGCATTACTTTACTAGCGTGTGAGATGAGTGCAATTGTGCGGTAGTTTGAGCATTCTTCGGCATTGTCTTTCTTTGTATTAGTCCTTCCAATTAATATTCAAGGTTGATTTCTTTTAGGATTGACTGGTTTGATTTCCTCGATGTCCAAGGAATTCTCAAGAGTCTTCTCCAACATCACAGTCTAAAAGCATCAATTCTTCAGCACTCTGCCTTTTTTACAGTCCAACTCTCACATCCATACACGACTACTGGAAAAACCATATCTTTGACTATATGGATCTTTGTCAGCAAAGTGATGTCTCTACTTTTTACAACACTATCTAGGTTTGTCATAGCTTTTCTTCCAAGCAGCAAGCATCTTTTAATTTCCCGGCTGCAGTTACCATCCATAGTGATTTCAGAGTCCAAAAGAATAAAATATGTCACTGTTTTCACTTTCCCCCATCTATTTGCCATGAAGTGATGGAACCAGATGCCATGATATTTGCTTTTTGAATGCTGAATTTTAAGCCAGCTTTTTCACTCACCTCTGTCACTTTCATCAAGAGGCTCTTTTGTTCCTCTTCACTTTATGCCATTAGAGTAGTATCCTCTGCATATCTGAGGTTGTTGATACTTCTCCCAGCAATCTTGACTTCAGCTTGCAAGTCATTCAGCCCAGCACTTCAAATGATGTACTTTGTATAGAAGTTAAATAAGCAGGGTGACAATACACAGCCTTGTCATACTCCTTTCTCTATTTGGAACCAGTCCGTTGTTCCATGTCCGGTTCTAACTGTTGCTTCTTGATCTGCATACAGGTTTCTCTGGAGACAGGTAAGGAGTCTGGTATTCCCATCTCTTTTAAGAATTTTCCACAGTTTGTAGTGATCTACATAGTCAAAGGCGTTAGCAGAGTCAATGAAGCAGAGGTAGATGGTTTTTTGGAATTACCTTGCTTTTTCTATGAACCAATGGATGTTGGCAATTTGATCTCTGGTTCCTCTGCCTTTTCTAAATCCAGCTTGTACATCTGGAAGTTCTCAGTTCACGTACTGTTGAAGCCTAGCTTGAATGAGTTTGAGCATTATCTTGCTAGCACATGAAATGAGCAAAAGTGTATGGTTGAACACAGAAGTAAATTTTAGCCTAAAATACATTATGTGTTAGACTGTGTATATATTTGCAAAATATGACATTGTAATCTTCATCCTATTTAGGTGTTTCTCAACAATCCAAGTCTCAGAAGGTGACAAGACAAAAGAGGTTACAGAGTTAGCAAAGACCTACATAGTTCACAATTCTGAAAGTGCTACAGAGTGTTTTCAGCAAGACTGCTGTATTATACTGTCTAGAACCCCAGAGGACTTGGCCACAAATTCTACATCAATTGTTTAGGTCATTGACATTTTCCTTACAGAAATACACTGCTGATTTTATGAAGGAAATTAATAAGAAAATAGGATTCACTTAACAGAAATTAGCTTTACAATCATTTCTGCTGGAATGCATAAATTTGGAAAATGGAGAGAGATTTGTATTTACATTAACTCAAATGTCAATGCTGAGAAACATTTATATGAATTTTGATTTTCAGTAAGGCAACAACTTGATCTCTGAATCAATAGCTAGGCTTGATAAAAATGATTCCCTGGAGAAGGCATTAGTGTAAAAGGAAAGAGCAAGAAAGTTAGAGCCTCAAATAAGTTGTTAGTAACGTCCCAGGAAGTGATTTAATAGCGATAGTCCAAGTTAAATATTTTAAGTAAACAGGTAAGCAAAAGTGTTCAACCAATGAACTATTACTTGAGAACTTTCTACATGGAAAGAAAATGCCTTAATGTAGAGTGGCTAAGAAAAAAGTTTAAAATTGCAAACTTTATCAGAAAACATGAATCCGCAAAGTACCAGTGTAATTCTGGTAATACAACCACCCCACCTAGAATGAAGTTTTGCATTTCTTATTGGGAAAGACAGAGGTAAGAACAGGACGAGACAGGGCTCTGAAACCTGCATCAGGTGTATGACTATGTCATGCTTTGGGATAGATGTTTAGTAATATGGAGATACTGTGTGCTTTCCTTGAGAAGAACAAAACTGCAATTTCAAAAAAGCTTAGACTGAAATAAGTCAATGCTTTCCTTTCTTCTTTTGAGTACTATAATCATTTGTTTTTTTACAAATGTTTTATCTTTCGCCTAGCAGTTGAAACTGCACTACTGAGTCTTAAAACAAAGGCAAATTACTCAGTTCTTAAAAATATCATAAAGCTTTATTTTGTAGTAGAGGATTAACATTCTGAGCTGCATCAGGCTATCAGGATTTGAGTGGGGAGCTGGTGGCAGTAACTGCTCTTGCAATCTTCTCACCTTCTAAACATCTTAATCTCAACTTCAAAATAGGCTGCTGCTAAGTCGCTTCAGTAGCGTCCGACTCTATGCAACTCCATAGACGGCAGCCCACTGGGCTCCCCCATCCCCGGGATTTTCCAGGCAAGAACACTGGAATGGGTTGCCATTTCCTTTTCCAATGCATGAAACCAACTGGTTCTAATTTCAGAAGACAGCCAGTGAAATGATTAAGTTCATCATGAACAAACTTATTCCATATTAAAAAGTTGGACTATGGTCCATTATGGTCAAGTCAGAGAAAACAGAGGCTAAGAAGTATATTTTTTAGTTTTTATGAAAGTAAGACAATGTTACTGGGATTCAAACTAAATCCTAATTATAAGGTTAATAATGAGGAAACCACTCTGTGTGACCCAAGGGACACCAAGAAAGTTAACATTTGAGGACTATAAAGAACAAGAGTAGTATTGTTACTTGTTCTTATAGAATTCAGGTATTTTATTAAGCAATATGTTGTCTAATCTTTGATCCTGAAAGTAAGATCTGCACTCTAGAGTACATTACATTAGCATCCAGGTACAGGACGTTTAGTGTATTTAATTCTCTATACATGTCCTCCAAATGAAGGTTAGGAGGAAAAAGGAAAGTTCAGTCAGTCTGAGCTTGTAGAAACATTTAATGTTCATAAAGAATGATACCCTAGAGAACATGTAGAATGTGCTTTCTCTCTTTATTTCTACTTTAAACTTTGGGCATTTATTCATTCTTTCTTGATATGGAAGATTGTAGAAAAACTGCTATGAGGTTGCAAGGAAGGCTCTATTACATAGTCCAATATTTTCAATTCAATCTGGAGTTTAAAAAATCTTTTAATATTTGTATTTAAAAGTATCAGAATCTAGGTTAGAAGGGACAGAAATTCGCTTAAAATATTTCAAGTAAAAAGAGGCATTTACTGTAAGGCTGTTGGGAACGTTCACGTGAATCCAGGAGAAAATGAGCTACCAGACTTCAGGAGGGCAGGAACAATGCCAGCTCTGTGGACGGGGCCTCCTCTCATTTCCAGCCCCTCATCTCTCATGAAGCTCTGGTCTCCTCCTTCCTCCCACAACTGGCCTCCATTAGTCCTGCTAAACTTGGAGTGAACACAGCCCTGTAATGACCATCCCAGAAGTTACTCTGCATGATTTTTCAAATTTAAACACAAGACACACACACACACACAATGGTTGGAGTTTTATGGTTTTCCAACTGCAAACTCCTGAGAGACAATCTTGACTGGCCCAGTTTAACTTTTTGGGCTGAGTTTTAAGACTGTAAGGTTGGCTGCTTTTGAGTCAAATGTTCAGTCTTGGTTTAACCAGCTGTGGTCATTGAGGGAAACATCCCATGGCATAAAATACAGCTGCTTAGAAGAGGCACAGGTATAAAGCCTAGAACATGTAATATCATAACACCCAGAAAAAGGAAGGGCACAACAAACAGCAATGGAGTTGAGGTACATATGACAAGCCAAGAAAAGAGATAAATGGTAACATGGGAGGAAACTAATAGTGAAGACAGAATTAACAGGGTTTAGACTGTGTTGCAAACCAAAGAGAAAAGCAAAGACCCAACAGTAGATGAGCTCCAAAGAGAACAGACAAGGCAGTCAAGCAAGAGACGGGAGTAAGCAGCAAGCTGTAGGCCAGGCACATGAAGCCACGCATCGGAGGAAACCAAGTTTGCAGACATCAGATATGTAGCAAAGCATTCCTTTTATGAAGGGCTTATGTATATCACCAGGCTGGCTGTTCCACAAAGGTAACACAGGCAGGCTAGTATTAGTGATACTTAGAGTTTAACCCATTTCATTTTCCATTAAGTTCCCTAAGGAAAAGGTCTATTTCTAATGGCTCCTAGATGTGGCAATCCCATTCCTATGTCCATACAACTGATCCCAAAAAGGGAATCCCTAGAGAACAGTTTCCCTGGGTATCAGAATCGGAAGCCCAACGTCATTTACCTGCTTCTGGCATCCACCAGAATACCCCTTTTCCGCTATAAATGAACTGCATCAGTTGCCACCCTGTGAGTATCACAAGACCAAGAGAAAGGAACAGAAGCTTCTAGGGATGAAACCTCAATAATCCTGGGAGAGTAATTCTGAACATTCTGTCATCTGGAAAGAATACACACTCTCTGAGAAACAGTATAATGGCTCTCTCTCAGGTTGTAGTCATGTCCCAAACACGACTGCTCGCAATCCTCATGCTAGCAACGGCCATGTATCTGGCTGCTGGTGACGGTGAGGGGTAAACAAGGGAACCATGCTAAGCCTCGGGCACTGTGACTGGCATTGAGGGTGCGCTCAATAAGTGTTAAGTTCTGTTTCCTCACCAGCTTCAAAGAGTCAAGTAAATGCAGTATGGCCATCATTCTAAATTTATTTACTTTTACTGTATTCAGTGATTACTGTTTTACCTGAGACTGATTTATGGATAGATAAATGTATATACTCTAAATAAGAAAAAAGAGAACTTAATTTGTTTGACATGAATAGATGGGTATACTTTATAAAGGCCATAGTAGTAGGAAGAATTTATTTTTCACCATAGATTAAAATGGGGGTGCTCTGATTTTAAAACTGTGATAAGGACAAACCCAAGAATACAGTTCCAGCATTCCCTTTGACCTTCTAAGTAAAGCAGTTACAGACAAAAGATTCACAGAAACTGAAAGATGGAATACAAAAATACTGCCTTAAGTCTAGCTAACAGACTGGTCTAAATCAGGCCCTTAATCATCTAGGACTGAGATGTAATCATATTTTAAGTCCACAGACTAAAATATGTATTTGATATAGTGTGTTATTTTACTGCTTTACTTCCATGTCTCAGAAAATTCATTCATTCATATATGGAAATGATACTTATTAAGACATCATATGATTGACAAATAATGCATTTACTATGGTCTCTGATCCCAAGGAATTAGAGTCCCTTTGAGAAAAAGATAACACAAGTAGAATACCTGGGAACATTAATACAGGGCTAAACTGGACTATTCTCTAACCTGTTTGATATTTCTTCAATGATTTAGATAAAGATACTTATCTTTTACACATCAACTTCAGATGTGACACAGTGTTAAAGAAAAAAAAAACT